>NW_021703777.1:109984070-110556852 GCF_005190385.1 Monodon monoceros
CACACACACACACACACACACACACACACACACACACACACACACACTTACCCCATGCCTACTTCCTATCTGTGGTTTATTTTTGTGAGAATTGATGTAAAATTTTAACTGTTTGGATTAAAGCTGAATGTATTTGTTACTTGTGTTTGAGCAATTTTAAAGTAACAGTAATTAGTTACTAAAACTATTCCTGGTGAAGGAAGAGACAGACAGATCAATGATCTGGAGTGGAATCCGGAAAGAAATCCAATTATATGGTAAATGTGTAACTGGTTTGATTCAATGAAGGGGCTGCACACAGGAAACAGCTTTGATTTTTTCCTAGCATTTCATTCAAGCTGTCATTTCTTTCCTGGCCCTGGATATCATCTCAAGTCATCTGATAGCTTTTGGTCACTTTCATGTGCCCAAATGGTCTCATTTTCAGACCTTAAAGAGTCTAGTCCCTGTATATCAAAACTTTATTTTGATACTCAATCTAAAGGCTCTGTCTCCTTTCCGCTCAGGCCTGACTGTTGGTTGAACTCGGAACCAGAAGAGTGTAAGGAGGAGTATGGCCTGTACTTCTACTCTTCTTGCCTCATATTCTCCTCGCTTTCAGATGTTCTGTGGTTGGGAGAAAGAGGGTAATGAGTAATGTTGTTTGTAGTACTTGCCTTGTATCAAATGTCTTCTTTATTTCAAGTATTCAGATGCTGCCTCTTTTGTGAGGCCACTAGAGTTCTTTGAAGATCTCCCGTGGGATTTCTCCAGTGAGTCTCAGAGTTTCTCTCACCCCTGAGCTTTTGCGCAGGGCAATTCAATTCCCACCATTTCCTGTTGGGTCCTTTTGCCCCAGCAGGCAGCAGCTCTCTTGGCAATGCCTATGAAGTCCACGAAAAGTCTAGCTTAGCTATTTCAATCTAGTTTCATTGGTCTTAGCTTGAAAGAAGAGATTGGTATCTCCTCAGTTGGGTAAAACTTGCAACCATCTCCAAAGTGGTTCTCTTGGTCCTTCCTTTTCCTACTAGGCTTGACAGAGGGGAGACATCAGAGAGCATTCTCCTCCTAAAATTGTCATCAAGGAAACAGTCTTAATGAATCTATAGTTTTCTTGTACATATTCACTGGTTGACTGTTATAATCTTTTGATTCTCGTGAAGATGATGGATCTATTTATTGGTTATTGTTAGAATATTTGTAGATATCTCTGACCTACTGGGGCTTCAGCTTAAATTCTGAGCCGAAACAAAGAGTTTTATTCCACAATGTTTTTCAAATGTAATAATCATATATGTTTGAGAAAGTTTTTTCCAAATGGTATGGTATATCCTGCTAACCATTTGGAACAAAAATAGTATGATCTCTGTTTTAATACCACACACAAAAATAAACCTGAGATGGGTTAAAGATTAAAATGAAGGATAAAGTTGATAAAAGTAGTAGAAAAAAGAGATATTGTCATCTTAGTCTGGAAAGGCCTTTCTAAATTTGATGCCAAAATTAAGAAACCATAAAGGAAAAGAATGCTCAATTGAGATATGTAAAAATTAAAGACTTTTGTATGGCATGCACCATTAACAGTTAAAAGACTAATTATACAGTGGAGAAATAATTTGTAAAATGGGTTAATATTCTCAATATATGAGATATTAAGAAAAATAGAAATATGATAGAAAAATGAACAAAGGCTAGAAATAGGCAACTCGATAAAGAAGAAATGCGGTTGATCAATAAACATAACTGTGATTATATGTTCAGCCTCACAAATGACCTATTTGGCCTGTATTAAATGTTTCCTTCCTTTCCTCACAACTTTTATAAGCTTAATTCCTTTTCCCTCAGGTCTTCATTCTAATGCCCCTCAGCTCAGTAACTCTCTGTGTCACAACCTGTCTAACTCTATTTGAATAGAAACTTTTTAAGGCCAGGAAGCTAATCTCTGGGTTTTTTCTAATATATGTCTAGTGCTTGGTCACAGTAGACGCTCAAATGTTTGTTGAATAATTGTGTAAATGAATGAAGGAGTTAATAGTAGATAAATTAAAACAATTACATACAATATTTACCTATTGAATTGAAAAAGGTTGAAAACAGAAAATACACAGTGTGGGTAAACTAATGTAGTCTTATAAATTAACACAATAGTTATGCAGGAAAATTTGGCAATTTGAATCAGATTTTAATACGTGCATCCTTTTGATCAAGTAATTCCACAATTTGGAATTTATTCTAAGAAAATTGTTGGATAAATTATGCACAAAGATACATGCACATGGCTGTTTATCAAAGTATTATTTATGATGGGAAAAGTTATTAGCAGTGAAATGTTCATTAATAAATAGGAAATTGATCTATTGTAGTACATCCAAACAACCAAATATTATGTAATCACTAAAAATGATGTATAGATCTGTATTTCTTGATGGAAAAACATTTTTATGATACAGTAGGGAAAAAATAAAATTATGAAGAAGTATGTGCAATATGACCCTGTTTTTATAAAATGTCTACAAGGATATTCACCAAAATATTGACAGCACTTAATTCTTTAATCATTTTATGGGTCATTTTACTTAATTTATATGTCCTTGTTCATTTTATGAATTTTTTATACTGAACGTGGGGTATTTTGACAACTAGCTAGTACAGGCAGCCTTAAAGTGGTCATAATTTTCTTTTCCAATATTATTTAATAAATCAATGAAAAGAAAACAAATGAAGTAATTTCTTTGTAAATTCCTTTTCCTTCTAGTTTGTTTTTCTATTTTCTTAATTCTTGTTACTGCCACCTAGTGGGTGAGGAATTGTTTTCTTTTTTACTATTTGAGATTACAGCTTGTTTTTTCCCACTATTTAAGAGTTAAAAAAAAACAACAACAAAGCAGCAGTGTACTGGTGAATGTTTAACAACCAGGTCTCTGAAAAACTATATATATTAATAAATTTTTAACAAATTCTACTCACATAAAAGATGCACACAATTACTATGAAGGTAGCACACAATTTAAGAGTCATAATAAAATAGGAAATACTCTTTATTTAAGCTATATATACCTAATTCATTTTCACAAAATGCTTTCATTGATTTTTTGCTGAACTTGTGTCTGTAGGTAACCAATGTTTGCAGGTCAACCATGATTTTTTTAAATTGAAGGATAGTTGATTTATAATATTGTGTTAGTTTGAGGTATACAGCAAAATGATTTTGAGATATATATATATATAAATTTATTCTCAGATTATTTTTCATTATAGGTTATTACAAGATGTTGAATATAATGCCCTGTGGTATGCACTAAATTCTTGTTGCTTATCTATTTTATATATAGTAGTTTGTACCTGTTAATCCCATACTCCTAATTTATTCTTCCCCCTCTTTCCACTTTGTTAATCATAAATTTGTTTTCTATCTCTGTAAGTCTGTTTCTGTTTTGTATATAGATTCATTCATATTATTTTTTATTTTATTTTATTTTTTAACTTTTTAATTTAATTTTTTTTTATACAGCAGGTTCTTATTAGTCATCCATGGTACACACATCAGTGTATACATGTCAGTCCCAATCGCCCAATTCATCACACCCCCCACCCCCTGCCGATTTCCCCCCCTTGGTGTCCAGACATTTGTTCTCTACATCTGTGTCTCAGTTTCTGCCCTGCAAACTGGTTCATCTGTACCATTTTTCTAGGTTCCACATACATGCGTTAATATACGATATTTGTTTTCCTCTTTGCGACTTACTTCACTCTGTATGACAGTCTCTAGATCCATCAACGTCTCAAAAAGTAACCCAATTTCACTCCTTTTTATGGCTCAGTAATATTCCATTGCATATATGTACCACATCTTCTTTATCCATTCGTCTGTCTGTGGTCATTTAGGTTGCTTCCATGACCTGGCTATTGTAAATAGTGCTGCAATGAACATTGGGGTGCATGTGTCTTTTTGAATTATGGTTTTCTCTGGGTATATGCCCAGTAGTGGGATTGCTGGGTCATATGGTAATTCTATTTTTAGTTTTGTAAGGAACCTCCATACTGTTCTCCATAGTGGCTGTATCAATTTACATTCCCACCAACAGTGCAAGAGGGTTCCCTTTTCTCCACACCCTCTCCAGTACTTGTTGTTTGTAGATGTTCTGATGATGCCCATTCTAACTGGTGTGAGGTGGTACCTCATTGTAGTTTTTTTTTTTGAGGTATGTGGGCCTCTCACTGTTGTGGCCTCTCCCGTTGCAGAGCACAGGCTCCGGACGCGCAGGCTCAGCGGACATGGCTCACGGGCCCAGCCACTCCGCGGCATGTGGGATCTTCCCGGACCGGGGCACGAACCCATGTCCCCTGCATCGGCAGGCGGACTCTCAACCACTGCGCCACCAGGGAAGCCCCTCATTGCAGTTCTGATTTGCATTTCTCTAATAATTAGTGACGTTGAGCAGCTTTTCATATGCTTCTTGGCCATCTGTGTGTCTTCTTTGGAGAAATGTCTATTTAGGTCTTCTGCCCATTTTTGGATTGGGTTGTTTGTTCTTTTAATATGGAGCTGCATGAGCTGCTTGTAAATTTTGGAGATTAATCCTTTGTCTGTTGATTCGTTTGCAAATATTTTCTCCCATTCTGAGGGCTGTCTTTTCATCTTGTTTATGGTTTCCTTTGCTGTGAAAAAGCTTTGAAGTTTCTTTAGGTCCCATTTGTTTCTTTTTGTTTTTATTTCCATTACGCAAGGAGGTGGATCAAAAAAGATCTTGCTGTGATTTATGTCAAAGAGTGTTCTTCCTATGTTTTCCTCTCAGAGTTTTATAGTGTCTGGTCTTACATTTAGGTCTTTAATCCATTTTGAGTTTATTTTTGTGTACGGTGTTAGGGAGTGTTCTAATTTCATTCTTCTACATGTAGCTGTCCATTTTTCTCAGCACCACTTATTGAAGAGACTGTCTTTTCTCCACTGTCTATCCTTGCCTCCTTTGTCATAGATTAATTGATCATAGGTGAGTGGGTTTATCTCTGGGCTTTCTTTCTTGCTGCTTTCAAGAATTTTTCTTTGTCTTTGATTTTTGCCAATTTGATTACTATGTGTCTCGGCGTGTTTCTCCTTGGGCTTATCCTGTATGGGACTCGCTGTGCTTCCTGGACTTGGGTGGCTATTTCCTTTCCCATGTTAGGGAAGTTTTCGACTATAATCTCTTCAATTATTTTCTCTGGTCCTTTCTCTCTTTCTTCTCCTTTTGGGACCCCTATAATGTGAATATTGTTGCGTTTAATGTTGTCCCAGAGGTCTCTTAGGCTGTCTTCATTTCTTTTCATTCTTTTTTCTTTATTCGGTTTTGCAGAAGTGAATTCCACCATTCTGTTTTCCAGGTCACTTATCCATTTTTCTGCCTCAGTTATTCTGCTATTGATTCCTTGTAGTGTAGGTGTCATTTCAATTATTGTATCATTCATCTCTGTTTGTTTGTTCTTTAATTCTTCTAGGTCTTTGTTAAACATTTCTTGCATCTTCTCGATTTTTGCCTCCATTCTTTTTCCGAGGTTGGATCATCTTCACTATCATTATTATGAATTCTTTTTCTGGGAGGTTGCCTATCTCTACTTCATTTAGTTGTTTTTCTGGAGTTTTATCTTGTTCCTTCATCTGGTACATAGCCCTCTGCCTTTTCATCTTGTCTATCTTCTGTGAATGTCTGTATTATTTTTTAGATTCCACATATAAGTGATATATAGTGTCTGTCTTTCTCTGACTTAGTTTACTAATATTCTCTAGGTCCATCTATGTTGCTGCAAATGGCAATAATTCATTCTTTTTTGTGGCTGAGTAATATTCCATTGTATATATACCACATATTCTTAATCCAGTCGTCTGTTGGTGGGCACTTAGGTTATTTTCATGTCTTAGCTATTGTAAATAGTGCTGTTATGAACAGTGGGGTGCATATATCTTTTCGAATTTGAGTTTTCCGGATATATACCCAGGAGTGAGATTGCTGGATTATATGGTAGTTCTATTTTAGTTTTTTAAGCGACCTCCATACTGTTTTCCATAGTGGCTGCACCAATTTACAATTCTCTACACCCTCTCTGGCATTTATTATTTGTAGCCTTTTTGATGATAGCCATTCTGAATGGTATGAGGCGATATCTCACTGTGAGTTCAGCCATGATTTGACACATAGAGTTGCATCACAATCCACTAACTGTCTTCCCAATTATATATGATCTACTGTGTAACTATTTATCCCTCTTGTACAAATTATATTCATTAAACTCGAATCTCGGCTTTAGCACTAAATCAAGCCCTTTTCTGTAGCACTTGTAAATTTTTGTTGTGTAAATATCCCACCATGGTCAGTCTCAGTCTAATCAATGTGACATCACTGAACATGGACTTGGGAACAGATGCACAGTAGCACACCATTATATAGTATTTTCAACAAAAAGGTATAATAGTGAATTGTAGTAAATGTAGTAAAATAAATAGGAGGAGATAAGTTTGAAATGTGTATTTATCTTTACTTTTAATATAATGTACTTAATTGTAAGTTTATATAACTTTAATGATCAGTACGAACTGTCTTGCAGAATTCTTGAAAATTTAACACTTGGCTCTTGCGCGCCTGTGTGAGACAGCTACAGCACACCACTGAATATAACTTTTTTTATTTTAAACATCTTTACTGGAGTGTAATTGCTTTACAATGGTGTGTTAGTTTCTGCTGTATAACAAAGTGAAGCTGCTATACATAAACATATATCCCTGTATCTCCTCCCTCTTGTGTCTCCCTCCCACCCTCCCTATCCCACCCCTCTAGTTGGACATAAAGCACAGAGCTGATCTCCCTGTGCTATGCGGCTGCTTCACACTAGCTATCTATTTGACATTTGGTAGTGTATATATGTCCATGTAACTCTCTCACTTCATCCCAGCTTACCCTTCCCTCTCCCCGTGTCCTCTCGTCCATTCTCTACGTCTGTGTCTTCTGAATATAGCTTTTATCTTTGCTTTCTGAGTTACCTTTATTGTTCTGGGAAACTGCAGAACCATGAAATAGAAGCATTCTTTGAGTTTCTAATTTGTATTTGTGCAGTGTATTATGGCATTTTTATTGTTATCTGCCGTTAGTACATGTTAAGGAAGAGTAATTACTTCCTTAACATGCAGTAATTAAGGAGGTGACTCTTAACATGCGCCTTTTAAGTCTTTGAGCATCTTGTTTAAAAAAAAAAGGGTAAGAAAACATAAAAGATATATACAAAGCTCCCAGTTACCGAGTGAAATTATTCCCATGCAGATACAATTATCTGAACTAAACTATCTCTCGGTGATACTTTTATAATGTAAACCTTTTACATTTTAAAATGCTTCTTCATATTGTCTTATTTGACCTTTTCAACAATCCAGTTAAGGGGCATATTATTGCTCTCATTTTTACAGGTTAGGAAATGGGGATACAGAAAAGTTAAATGACTTGACCAAGATCAAGAGAGATAAGGAAACAGGATAGAAAGCCCAGAGATAAACCCACGCACATATAGTCACCTTATTTTTGATAAAGAAGGCAAGAATATACAGTGGAGAAAAGACAGCCTCTTCAATAAGTGGTGCTGGGAAAACTGGACAGCTATATGTAAAAGAATGAAATTAGAACACTCCCTAACAGCATATACAAAAATAAACTCAAAATGGATTAAAGACCTAAATGTAAGGCCAGAGACTATCAAACTCTTAGAGGAAAACATAGGCAGAACACTCTATGACATAAATCACAGCAAGATCCTTTTTGACCCACCTTCTAGAGAAGTGGAAATAAAAATAAATGGGACCTAATGAAACTTAAAAGCTTTTGCACAGCAAAGGAAACCATAAACAAGATGAAAAGACAACCCTCAGAATGGGAGAAAATATTTGCAAATGAAGCAACTGACAAAGGATTAATCTCCAAAATTCACAAGCAGCTCATGCAGCTCAATATCAAATAAACAACCCAATCCAAAAATGGGCAGAAGACCTAAATAGACATTTCTCCAGAGAAGACATACAGATTGCCAACAAACACATGAAAGGATGCTCACCATCACTAATCATTAGAGAAATGCAAATCAAAACTACAATGAGGTATCCCCTCACACCAGTCAGAATGGCCATCATCAAAAAATCTAGAAACAATAAATGCTGGAGAGGGTGTGGAGAAAAGGGAACCCTCTTGCACTGTTGGTGGGAATGTGAATTGATACAGCTACTATGGAGAACAGTATGGAGGTTCCTTAAAAAACTAAAAATAGAGCTACCATATGACCCAGCAATCCCACTACTGGGCATGTACACTGAGAAAACCATAATTCAAAAAGAGTCATGTACCACAATGTTCATTGCAGCTCTATTTACAATAGCCAGGACATGGAAGCAAGCTTAGTGTCCATCGATACATGAATGGATAAAGAAGACGTGGCACATATATACAATGGAATATTACTCAGCCATAAAAAGAAATGAAATTGAGTTATTTGTAGTGAGGTGGATGGACCTAGAGTCTGTCATACAGAGTGAAGTAAGTCAGAATGCGGAAGACATATACTGCATGCTAACACATATATATGGAATCTAAAACAAAAAAAAAAAAGAAAAAATGGTTCTGGAGAACCTAGGGGCTGGACAGGAATAAAGACGCAGTCGTAGAGAATGGACTTGAGGACACTGGGTGGGGGGAGGGTAAGCTGGGATGAAGTGAGAGAGTGCCATGGACATATATGCACTACCAAACGTATAATAGATAGCTAGTGGAAAGCAGCTGCATAGCACAGGGAGATCAGCTTGGTGCTTTGTGACCACCTAGAGGCGTGGGTTAGGGAGGGTGGGAGGGAGACGCAAGAGGGAAGAGATATATGTATATGTATAGCTGATACACTTTATTATAAAGCAGAAACTAACACACCATTGTAAAGCAATTATACTCCAGTAAAGATGTTAAAAAAAAAAAAACTGATTTCTTGTAACAGATACTGTATCATACCACATCTTTGTGGGGTTTTGTTTGTTTGCTGACTTTTGTTGCATGTGAGATTCTCTCTGCTAACTTGGTAAACAGTATTCTGCTGTGTAGGCGATTGCCTATTTTTAAACAATTAAGCACTCAGTAATAAAGCTTCATTGTTCTCAGCTACACATGTTTCTATTTTGCATCATTCCAGAAAGTAGTAAAGTGCTGAATTCAGGTGTTTGATTCTATGTGAAACTCCAAGGCCAGAGGTCTTTTCTGCTGTTCCAATGAGGGAGGTGTTCACAGTGAGGGCCACCCTGCCTACCGTTCCCAAGCCCCCTCACGTGGATGTGGGGAGAATCCCATCATTAGGTTGTTGAGAGGATTACATGTGTTTAGTTTGCATTAATTTAAGAGCTTTGACATTAGCATTTCTCATATGGGACTGCTTCTGCTAGATACTAATTTCCGATTAAGGAAATTGAACTTTTGGCATTTTCTAGAGGTCTAATCCCTGGCTCTCCACTCTGCAAGAAGGTAGTTCTTTTGCTTGATTGGCACTAAAGCTTACCCCTTGAATTTTGGTAAGGATATTATCAGGTGTTTGGTTGCCTAATATTAAGCATCTCATACATTGTGAAAATAGATAGGCACTAGCCACAGATATCTTATCCACTTTATTCAATTATCCCAGTTTTTAAGTTTTCTGTTAGGTGGTTGAAGTTACATAAACAGATCTTTTCTTCTTTTGTACAGTGTAAGGAAAAAAAAGAAAAGCTAGAGAACAGAATAGGTTGACACTTTAAAGACTGAGAAAAATACAGTAATTTTTGTCCACATTTTAAACCCAAACAGAATTTTATTACCTAATTGCTACTACCATGTGAATAATTTGGTTCATTTTTATGCAATTATATTTGTCATTGGTTATTGAACTTTTGGCATTCTCTCTCCTTCCCCCCATTTTTCTCCCTCCTTCCCTCCCTTCCTTCCTTTCATCCCTTCATCCCTTCCTTCCTTCTTATCTTTCCATAAGTCAGTTCAGCAACATATCAACCCTAAAAAGGCATAGTTCCTTCTACAGAGTTAGAATGACAAAAAACACTTCCATTAACTTATTTCCTGAACCAAGGCAGAATATTATTTGAACTCCAGTTATGCCATTTATTGTCCATGGGAATAATGAGATAAAGTATTTAAATGGAAGGGATTGTGCACCAGGAGCCCATATGCCTCATATCTAATACACAATTCGAATATAAGCACACTAGTAAGAACTCTAAATTGTTAAACAGGTGGTGGCCTTTGGGCTTCATTCAGTAGAAAATTGTACTACCTCCCTAGACCAGTAATTCCTGGTTTTCAACCTCCATTGATTTCTTAATAGATTTAATTTTATTTGACCAACTGGCATTTATTTTGAAACAAAAAGAATAGCAATAAATAAATATAGTCTTTAAGAAGGCAACATCTTTTTTTTTTTTTCGGTACTTGGGCCTCTCACTGCTGTGGCCCCTCCCATTGCGGAGCACAGGCTCTGAACGCGCAGGCTCAGCGGCCATGGCTCACGGGCCCAGCCGCTCCTCGCGGACCGGGGCACGAACCCACGTCCCTGCATCGGCAGGGGGACTCTCAACCACTGCGCCACCAGGGAAGCCCCATCTTCTTAAAGTAGAAAGGTGGTAGTTTATGAAGTGAAAAAGTTTAGAGTTAAAAAGCCACCTCTGCTTTTTGTATGTAGATACAAATTCTGTGTAGATACAGTATTATAAAAAGGGTTTGAGCATAAGATGGGGTAATATTTTTGGAAAATAATTTGGAAATATATATTAAAAACATGAAAGTGTACATAGGCAAGAAGTCAACTTCTAGGAATCAGTCCTAAGGAAATAATTGTAAACATGTTAAAAAAAAAAAACTGCCTGGCCAAATGAGTGTATAATTGTGAAAAATATAGATCTCTGGCAAGAGGTATGAAGTCATACTAACTATGCTCACATTACAATTATATTAACAAAAACAAGGCAATAAAATGAAAATTTATGACCATGTAAATAAAAAAGAAGATAGAAATAATTTTCTTTGATACAAATCCAATAAAGTTCACTAAAAATAGGCAACAGTTTAAGCTATCTATGGAAGAAAATACTCAATATGCTAATAGTGGTTGTGTTCTAAATATGTTTTACTGTTTTAAAATTAAAAATATCATATTACTTTTATAATAAAGAACATGAAAAATAAGAAGCCGCATTCCTCATCCAGAAATAGGCATCACATTAACCTAGGTCTAATGATTATACAAACCATTTTTCACCCCTGTAATAATTTAAGTTTATGCTCAAGGTAAGAAATTTTAATAGTGAAAGGGCCAGAAGCTTAGAGATCATATATTCTAAATTTCCATTTGACATGTAGATGTGACAACATTTATAGCAAGGAAGACTAAAACCCCAGTCTTTTAATTCTTAGTCCAAAATCTTTTAAACCCCAAAGCATCTTATTATAAAAAAACTTTTTTTAATCAATGTGAAGTTATTGTCTATGTGAGTACATAAGGGATTACCAATTTGCTACATGGCACACATACAGCCTGATACAATGGGATTCTAGTTTATCATGTCATGAATGTTACTTACTAAAAACAAACATATGCAGTAATATGCTGGGCATATAAAACATTAAATATATAAGTACCAATATTTATGTACTAATCTTTGATTAGTAGCATTTGAGGGATGAGGGACAACGAAGGACCCATATCTCTATTTAGGAAAGTTTGTATGGATGTCATCTTGTTTCTTAAATAATTTTTTTTTTGCAGCAATACAGGCATTTATTAATTTATTCATTCACTTAATAGGTACTTATAAATCACTAGTATGTGCCAATTGCTGTACTTAGTGCAGGAGAGATAATGATTAGCAAAGACATATAAAAACATTTTAAAAATTCTTATTTTATTCTTCCCTTCAAAGAGAACCATTGCATTTTATAAATATCAGTCATCCTGAGATAATCATTATGGATAATCTCTAAGTCATTACCACTTGGGGTCTTGATGAAAAAACTAAAATTGAAAGAAGGGAATAAAGTGGATAAAGACATTGAGTGCTCTGGGTATTAATTAAATATAATGGCTAAGGATAGGAAGGTGGACACTGTCTGTACTCTGTAGATTATGACATATTTCTTTAAAGTGGCCTCTTAAATTTCCCTAAAGTGAATCTGCAGTATTGCCTTTGTCTTAAAGCTTTAATATGTACCACATATGGTCAGTTGTTTTTGAGTTGACTGTACTTGAAAAACATGTAATGACAAATTATTGTTAATATATGGAGCCAAGTGTTTGTCCCTATCCAATGATAATGGTTTCTTTTATTGGGAAAAAGGAGGTTGAAATGCAGACTTAACCCCTAGAAAGCATATTTTCTGGGGAAAAAATAAGCTTCAGTATATGAAATGTTATTTTATTAATGAAGCCCTCCCTACTGCCACAAATAAGAGGATGTTCCTTAGGGATTTAAAAAAGTTATTTGTGGGTCTCTAATGCTTTAATCAATATTTGCCTAATTGAATTGATGCAAAGGTGAAAAAGTAAAGGCTTGGGGACGTTGTGAAGATATTATGGGACACACACATGCGTATGGATAGGTAGATAGACAATATTTTGTTTTACTTGAAATAGTCTCTGTCTGTAGTATAATTGCCTTTTATGACCAGAATTCTTACCTCAAATGTATTGATGTGTAGAAATATAAGTGCTATTGCTGAAAGTGCTGGCAGTAAGATTAAAGAATGGAAGGAAGAATAAATTCTGGCTAATAGACTCTAGGAAGATTGGGAGAAGAATTGTCAAATCCAGCTACCAATACTTGCTCAGTCCCTGAGAAGTACCTTATGTCAGCCCAGTTTTAGACACCCTCTTCTTTGAAATCTGCCTCAGAACTGTCAACAATTACAAATGTTCCTGCAATCTGGAGGCCAAGGCTTAGACTGACTTAATGTTAAGCAGCTGAAATAGCTTGAAAGCAGCAAAACAAAGTGCATAATGGAAACTCTGATGAGCTTTTCATTGTGTTTGTCTCCTGTGGTGACACTGGTAATAATAAGAGTTTATTTAAAATAACCTAGGTGGAGAGAAAAGATTTTGTGTATCCAAGCCTAACAACTCAGATGAATAGCAACATCTAAGAGAAAAACTTTGGAGAAAACCATACTGTAATAATATGAAGCCCATCTGTGTCAGGAGTGTCAGGAGGTGCCACTAGATTTGAGGACCTATATATAGTCAGAAAGCCTCCTTCTGTGGGCAAGCTGGTCTAAATGGGATGACCGTAGATGAAATGTATGTAGGGTAGATTCTAAACCAGAGAAGGAACAGTGTAAATATTTGCTGCATTTAAAAAAATTTTATTGTTATCTTTTGGTATCTCATTTCCAAAGCCACTCAAAATGACAGAAAATAGATGAGTTGAGCATTATACCGGACATATAAGAAGTTTCCATTTTCTAACATAGTTTTTCTGGCTCCCAAGTATAATCACTGTTTGTTTGTTTTTTAATTTTTTTAATTTATTTATTCATTTGTTTTTAGGATTTTTAGAAACATCCTTATTTCAGTTGTCCTTAAACACATCTCTACGTGCATTAGAAAATGGATGTGACCTCCACTCACTGTTAGAATTGTTTGCAATGCAGCTTGCAAGTACCATTTTTTCAAATTGAGATATAATTGACCCCAGGGTGTTGTAATAGAATGGGGCGCGAGAGGATGGTCATACCCCAGGTCTCAGGTGAGTCCCTGGGACAAGCTGCCAGGTGAGGGTCCTTGATTTCTCACAGGAAAGAATTCAAGAGCAAGCTGAAGTAGAGTGAAAGCAAGTTTATTTAGAGAGATACACATTCCATAGGTAGAATGCAGTCCAAGTCAGAAGGTGAGAGTGGCCTGTTTGTTTTTTTCTTTATTTTTTGCTGTTTGTTTATTTTTAAGAACCAGAACCCAGAACATCTTTTATGTTATGTTATTTATTTATTTTGGCTGTGTTAGGTCTTTGTTGCTGCGCGCGGGCTTGCTCTAGTTGCGGTGAGCAGGGGCTACTCTTCGTTGTGGTGCGTGGGCTTCTCATTGCCGTGGCTTCTCTTGTTACGGAGCACGGACTCTAGGCATGTGGGCTTCAGTAGTTGCAGCACGCGAGCTCAGTAGTTGTGGCTCACGGGCTTAGTTGCTCTGCAGCATGTGGGATCTTCCCACACCAGGGACTGAACCTGTGTCCCCTGCATTGGCAGGTGGATTCTTAACCACTGCACCACCAGGGAAGTCCCCATCTTTTATTTTAAAAGAAATTATTTGTCCTAATCTTTGGGGCAATCATAATGCCTAAAATTAGATTGTATTCAGCTCAAGACCAGAATTAAATCAATTTAAAATAAACAAACACTATTATCTTGATAAATATATTCTTTAAGATAACAAGTTACTGATAATTCTTAACATTAAAATTTAACTCTACCAATATTTTCCTTAACTGCATTTTATAGTATTAAGAGTAATTTATTTTATATATTGACTTGTCAAGTTTCCTCCCATGCTTTTTTCCTCTTAACCATCATAATATCCCCATGAGGATATTGCCATAGGTATCTTGTTTTTTTTTTTTTTTTTATTTTTGGCTGCATGGGGTCTTATTTGTGGCACGCGGGCTTCTCTCTAGTTGTGTTACACGGGCTCCAGAGTGCCTGGGCTCTGTACTTTGCGGCGCACGGCTCTCTCGTTGAGATGCATGGGCTCAGTAGTTGAGGCACGCAGGTTTAGTTGCCCCAAGGCATGTGAGATCTTAGTTCCCCGGCCAGGGATTGAACCCGCATCCCCTGCATCATTGGAAGGCGGATTCTTTACCACTGGACCACCGGGGAAGTCCCTCATTTTTTTTTAATTAAAAAATTTTTTTAACATCTTTATTGGAGTATAATTGCTTTACATTGTTGTGTTAGTTGCTGCTGTATAACAAAGTGAATCAGCTATACGTATACATATATCCCCATATCCCCTCCCTCTTGCTTCTCCCTCCCACCCTCCCTATCCCTCCCCTCTAGGTGGTCACAACGCACCGAGCTGATCTCCCTGTGCTATGTGGTTACTTCCCACTAGCTATTTTACATTTGGTAGTGTATATATATATATGTCCATGGCACTCTCTCATTTCGTCCCAGCTTACCCTTCCCCCTCCCAGTGTCCTGATGTAGGTATCATTACTCTAATTTTACAGATAAAACCAAGGTTCAGAAAATAATAATTTGCTCTTTTCCTTAGGACCTAAGTTCCACGTTATTCTCAGTTTGCCACATGGCCTTATCATCAGATGCTTTCACAGATCATCAGATTTGTAAGGTATTTGCAAAATGCAATTTCCATATCAAACTTGTGTAGCATTGTTATTTTTTAAAGGTATACTGTAAATTGTTTAGTTTATGTAAATTAAGTAACTGCTATTATAATAGTGGGCTTAATCGAGACAAATAGGTTACAGATAAAATTCCATTACAAAAATGTCACTACAGAGAAGAGTTCTGTACAAACAGCTATTTCCTTGCCTGGGCAGACAGCCCATGGAAAGTGTTTGTCTGATCTAGTTGCAGTGAATTCTGTGTGAAGAAAAAAGTGCTTTCTCTGGATTCTAAAAGTCAGTATATCAAATGCAACAGTACTCTTGTGTGCTACTTTCAGTGTCGGTGGGAAAAAGACAACTGACTTAAAGGATGGTTTTGTAGGTATATAAGAGTGATAGTTACTTGTTTCCATTTCAAAATATTATCAAACAGAACCTGTTTTTACTTCAGAATTACCAAAACAAAGCTATGAACATAAAGGTTCTAAACAGGGATTGAGAAAGGAAAAGTATGTGTTTAATCAGCTCCTCATTTCTTTAATAGGTTCTAAATACTTTAAAATACCTTAGAGACTGGGCGTTGGCTTACCTGTAGGTACTGTAGGTACCTGCAAATCATCACATATATATAAAATGGAAATAATAAAATATTTGTTAACTTCTCACAAATATTCTTTGAGGAAAAACATAGCTTAAAAAAACATTGTAAAATATGGCAGTTAACTATGTCTCTATAGAATGTGATTTTTGCAAGAATCAAATAGATATAAATCAAAACATCTAGCATAACCTTGATACAAAGTAAAAATATAGCAAAGGATAACACCCACATACTAGCACAATTTCATCTTTTGTGATCCTTTGCTGTCTTTACCCCCATTATTTATAGTAGCGAACTGTTTATCCTTACTGATGCTGATGTCTTGTATAACCACTTCATGATTGTACACAGTCATTCTATGCATCATGTTAGTGGCTGCATTGTATTATTATTCAACTATATCCCTGTTGTGTATTCTTACATTATTTACAGTAAAACATGATACTCAATTTTTACTATCCTTTTGTCTAGATGATATTTTGAATTACATTTATTAGAATATTCCTGTTATAGCCAAAAATGTAATACTATTTTTTATAATAATAGCTATTGCCTGATTTTACAAAACCATTAAAATTCATAAAAAGAGTCTTAATGACACTTTCAAATTATATTCAGTGTGTTTAGATAGAATTATACCTGTCACATTGTTAATTATAAAACAAAATTTTAAATCTATAAACATCTTCATTTATAATAATTTAATTACATGTATCAAGTTTAAAAATAGGAAGAAACTATGATGATATATTTCCATTGCCTCATGAATACTTCTGCTGCGAAACCAAATTATATCATAAATGTTCGATTAAATTTATTTCTTCTCCTTCTTAAAAGATATGACTCATTAAAAAATTAAAGTATACTAAAATAATTTTTGTTTATGCAATTTTAATATAACTCTTTTCAAACATTTTTCATTGTAAAAATTTTACTAGTAGAAAATTTAGAAAATCATTCACATTAGTTACATTCGTCATGTAAATTAGTGTTAATGTTTTATTTTTCTTTCTAGTTCTTTTAAAATGAGTGTGTGTATATAGATATATAATACTTTTTAAAAGCAAATTTGTGATCATGTTGAAAATTAATCTTTCAACTTAATTATATAATGAGAATTTCTTCTTGTTTGTAAATATTCTGAGAAAATGTTCTCTTATTGTTGCTTTTCTAAAAAAATATTTCAAGTAATGCTACAATGAACATTTTTGTACATAGAGTCAATTCTAGAGAATTAAAGATGTCTGTGTTTGAGTATCACTGAGAACCATAGCCGTATGTAAGATGGTAGATATATAAAACAATATATTCTATATAAGGCTTTAAAAATCCATTATGAAATTGTTTTATAAACAATTAAATAATCTTGATTGGTGGTGTTTGATTGATACATAAAATGTTGTAAAACCTATTAAATAAAAGTGTTACTCCTCTGACCCTTCCCTCTTGGAATGGCAAAATCTCATTTTCAGCCTGAACAAGCACTGTCAATAAATGTAAGGAAGCTTGACTAGAGCCTTGGGGTTAGCATGTCAGGGCAAATTGCTGGTTCTTTTGTCATAATAGTTGTTTGGGGATGTTCTTAAGACACATTAAGCCATTCTGAGTGGTAGGAGAAAATATATTCTCTACAGATAATTTAGAAATTTTCTCCGTGGAA
The DNA here is from genome assembly GCF_005190385.1 of Monodon monoceros. Taxonomy (NCBI): domain Eukaryota; kingdom Metazoa; phylum Chordata; class Mammalia; order Artiodactyla; family Monodontidae; genus Monodon; species Monodon monoceros. The sequence goes on from NW_021703777.1 coordinate 110,001,675, forward strand.
CTCTTCATGAAATAAGTACTTATGATTTTAAAATGCTGAAATATTATGGTATTGTACTGAGTTTCAAATAAGAAAGTGAATGCAATGTAATCTCCACCCTCCAGGAAGGTGCAACTTGCGAGTTTGTTTGTATGGCCTGGCTCTCTTGTCAGGTACAAGGGCTGGATTATGGTTTACACATTCCTGGGGCTGGAAACCAAGAGTCAAGATCAAGATTAGACTAATCCAGATCTTTTTGTTTTTGCCCATGAGTATAGTGATACTTAAAGAGGTTAAACAACTTCCCCCAGGCCACATAATTCTGAGCCAGAGCTGAAACTTGCATTTTAGGGCTTTAGTTTGATCACCTTTCCTCTCACCACCATTTTGTACAGAGGTTCAGAAGTCTCTTTCCTTTATTTTATAATCAAAATAGTAGTTTAGATGATAAAGTTGCCCATTATTAAATGGCTTTTGCTTTTTTTTTTAATCTGTGAAAATGGCTACTGGAATGATGTATACATTTCCAAAGGTATAAAAAATAAAACTGAACAGAGATGAAATCAAAGTTGTAGTAAGTCAAAAGTGTTAAAAAATTTCATATTTCTCCTTTAAAAAATGTCAAGCCAGTATATTTTTGATGTTATACTGATTTTTATTTTAGTTAGATCCTTTATTTTTAGCTTGTTAATCACACTCAGACTGATCTTAAATGCAAAATCCTTAGTTGTGGGTGGCAGAAACAGAGAGATAGCAGCTTGCTTATTTTAATATTTAATCATTTCCTTTCTCAGTTTGAGGTGAATAGACAGAGGCTTGTGGACATGTCAAGGAAGATTGTCAAATCCATTGTCTCCTAAAAGGAAGTCTAACTGATCCATTTTGTCTACCATACAGACATTTCCCTAATAGTTGATGGTAGATTACTTATGTTAGGAGGTAAAATTAGATGATTCTCATAGTGATTTTTATTCATCTTTGACTTTCTTTATTCCAGAGAGATTTATTCAGTCACAGAATACTTAAAATTTGAAGGCATTGAACTTTCTTTCAGTTGATTGTTCATCTGAAGGACTTTTCTATGAATCATTAATTATAATTGAACATGAATTATTAGTAGGTTAGTGAAATTCTTAACTTGAGATCTCTATCACTGAACAGGGTTCAGAGAGGTAGTAGTGCTATTAAATAATGGTCAGATCTATTGATCCTCATAGCCACAGATTTTATTTTCAGATGTTAGAGCAATTGAATGGGACATCTGTCACTTCACCATTGACAGGGCTCATTAGACTGGCTGGCCGTTGCTTTTTCCTATCTTAGCTCTCCTATAACATGCCGTTGGCTGAAGGGAGTGGCCATCCCAGAGAAAAGAGTGAGTCTTTGGTTGAGAAATTACTCATGCCCGATTTTTTTCTTCTACTTGTCTCTAGTAAATTTATCCTGACCCCCAAATGAAGAACAGAGGAATGAGGATACAGAATATCTGCAAAGACAGATTCCTTATAGAATCACCCTTTTCTGTTTTTCCTCTTTTCCCACATTGTGACCGCTGTTGCCAATAGCAACCACCATTGTAACACTCACAGCAATTTTTGCTACAATGGGAAGGAATCTCCAGTTAGAAATTGTATGCTTTTCCATACAGGACACAATCCTTTATTACTTAATTAGCTTAGTATAGGGTTAAAGCATTAAACAATCTGTTTTAGAGAGTTTAGTATTTTTATAACCCTTTAGTTGCTCATTTCTCTACTGATACTGACCTTCCTTGATTGTTTACACCATTTTAAGCTGGTCCTAGATCTCTGGAGAAACAGGATCTTTTTGTGTCTTGGCCTCAAATCCATCACCACAGCCTGAACTCAGAATGGCTCTCTTCCTTAATAATAATTACAGATTTGAATTATTTAGCTATTACTTTGAATAGCCCAGGAACTACACTGGAGGTTCTGCATACATTGTCTAATCTTCACCTTTGTCTTGCAAAGTGGGTGTGATCATCCATATTTTATAAACAGGAGAACGAGGCTCTGGGAGACATTTGCCCAAGGCCACATGGTTAATAAATGGTGGTATCTATATTTCTCAGGCTTCAGGCACTGGAGCTCTTTTCTTGAATCTACAACAGCTCTGTTAGTGAGAGTTACTTGCAGCTCCACTTAGATTTCAGGACATAGAAATGCACTGAATACTCTTTGCCTTGGACATGCAGCATGTCATTTCTCCTGGGGAAGGGTCTGTCATTTCCTGAGTGTCCAGGATAAAGGTATTGCCTATTCCCAAAATTTTCCTTCTTACTTCCACATCTCTCTCTTCAATTCTTACCCTTTCAGCCTTCTTTTCTGACTTCTCATGTCATTCGTCTTGCCCAGGACTTGAATGCTGAACAATATATACTGTTTCCAAAAGAAGTTTAGATGCTGCAAGGGTAAGGCTTAAGGAAAATGAAGGGTAGGGAGGAAAAGAATGGAAAAATGAGTCTGAGGCTGATGTTCTGAAGAGGCAGAATATGAACTGCATGGTGTGGAGGAGAAAAACTCAATCAAACCTCATCTAGCCAGGTTTTCAAAATATTTTGGGACATTTTGTTTATATAACGTTTGTTCTTACATCTAAACCAATGTTTGCCCTGTACCGTGTGCCAGTATCCTCTTGTTCTGTCCTTGGTGGATATGCATAGCAGTTATTCAGGAACCTCCTTTTGTATTTGATGATAAGTATTATGCTTCTTCATAGCTGAGTCCTTACGTGGTACTTTAATATACTAGTCTCATTAGTGATGAGTATAAGAGGGCTAACATCTAATTCTAAAATATATTTTTTTAAAGATTTTTTTTGATATGGACTATTTTTAAAGTCTTTATTGAATTTGTTACAATATTGCTTCTGTTTTATGTTTTGGTTTTTTGGCCATGAGGCATGTGGAATCTTAGCTCCCCGACCAGGAATCAAACCTGCACCCCTTGCATTGGAAGGCGAAGTCTTAACCACTGGACCACCAGGGAAGTCCCCTACATACTATTTTTGATGCAAGCTGTTGTCATACTGTTTTATTTGACAATAGTGCTAAACTATATATATATGATATAAATATCTCTCTTTATATGTTATCTCTCTATATAGATGATATATGAGTGTAAATGATAAATGATTCAGAACAGCTTACAAAAAAATGTATAACAAAATAAGCTATAAATAGAAATTTAAAATCATGATTACATAAAATATGTTAAAGTATGATTTTATTATTTTTTCCTTTTTTGTTTTTTTAAAAGAAATTTTTATTAGAGTATAGTTTATTTACAACGTTGTGTTAGGTTCAGGTGTACAGCAAAGTGAATCAGTTATACATATACATATATCCACTCTTTTTAAAATTATTTTCCCACGTAGGTCATTACAGAGTATTGAGTAGAGTTTCCTGTGCTATACAGTATGTCCTTATTTGTTATCTATTTTATATATAGTAATGTGTATATGTCAATCCCAATCTCCCAATTTATCCCTCCTCCTATTTCCTCCCTGGTAACCATAAGTTTGTTTTCTATATCTGTGACTCTATTTCTGTTTGGTAAATAAGTTCATTTGTACAATTTTTTTAGATTCCACATAATAAGCAGTATCATATGATATTTGTCGTTCTCTGTCTGACTTATTTCACTCAGTATGACAATCTCTAGGTCCATCCATGTTGTTGTAAATGGCATTATTTTGTTCTTTTTTATGGCTGAGTAATAGTCTATTGTATATGTGTACCACATCTTCTTATCCATTCCTGTGTTGATGGACGTCTAGGTTGGTTCCATGTCCTGACTATTGTAAATAGTGCTACAATGAACATTGGGGTTCATGTTTCTTTTCAAATTATGGTTTTCTCTGGGTATATGCCCAGGAGTGGGATTGCTGGATCATATGGTAGTTCTATTTTTAGTTTTTTAAGGAACCCCCATACTGTTCTCCATAGTGGCTGTACCAATTTACACTACTACCAACAGTTCAAGAGGGTACCCTTTTCTCCACACCCTCTCCAGCATTTACTGTTTGTAGATTTTTTGATGATGGCCATTCTGACCTGTGTGAGGTGATATCTCATTGTAGTTTGGTTTGCATTTCTCTAATAATTAGTGGTGGTGAACATCTTTTCACGTGCTTTTTGACCATCTGTATGTTTTCTTTGGAGAAATGTCTGTTTAGATATTCCGCCTGTTTTTTGATTGAGTTGTTTGTTTCTTTGATATTGAGCTGCATGAGCTGTTTCTATATCTTGGAGATTAATTCCTTGTCAGTTACTTCATTAGCAAATATTTTCTCCCATTCTGAGGGTTTTTTTTTTTTTTTTTTCTTTTTTTTTTTTCGGTACGCAGGCCTCTCACTGTTGTGGCCTCTCCCATTGCGGAGCACAGGCTCTGGACGCGCAGGCTCAGCGGCCATGGCTCACGGGCCCAGCCGCTCCGCGGCATGTGGGATCTTCCCGGACCGGGGCACGAACCCGTGTCCCCTGCACTGGCAGGCGGACTCTCAACCACTGCGCCACCAGGGAGGCCCCTGAGGGTTGTCTTTCCATTTTTTTGTTTATGGTTTCCTTTGCTGTACAAAAGCTTTTAAGTTTAATCAGGTCCCATTTGTTTATTTTTTTTTTTATTTTCATTACTCTAGGAGGTGGATCAAAGAAGATCTTGCTGCAATTTATGTCAGAGAGTGTTCTGCTTATGTTTTCCTCTAAGAGTTTTATATTATCCGGCCTTAAGTTTAGGTCTTTAATCCATTTTGAGTTTATTTTTGTGTTTGGTGTTAGGGAGTGTTCTAATTTCATTCTTTTACATGTAGCTGTCCAGTTTTCCCAGCACCACTTATTGCAGAGACTGTCTTTTCTCCATTGTGTAATCTTGCTACCTTTGTCATAGATTAGTTGACCATAGGAACGTGGGTTTATCTCTGGATTTTCTATCCCATTCCATTGATCTATATTTCTGTTTTTGTGCCAGGAATATACTATTTTGATGACTGTAGCTTTGTAGTATAGTTTGAAGTCATGGAGCCTGATTCCTCCAGCTCTATTTTTCTTTCTCAAGATTGCTTTGACTATTCAGGGTCTTTTCTGTTTCCACACAAATTGTAAAATTTTTGGTTCTAATTCTGTGAAAAATGCCATTTGTACTTGGATAGGGATTGTATTGAATATGTAGATTGCTTTGGGTAGTATAGTCATTTTCACAATATTGATTCTTCCAATCCAAGAACATGGTAGATCTCTCCATCTCTTTTTGTCATCTGTGATTTCTTTCATCAGGACCTTATAGTTTTCTGCATACAGGTCTTTTGCCTCCTTAGGTAGGTTTATTCCTAGGTATTTAATTATTTCTGATATGATGGTAAATGGGATTGTTTCCAAAATTATGTTTTTAAAAATGAAAAATCCTGACTCATAAAAGTATAAAATGAATGCATGTCACAGATGTCATTCATCTTATTAATTGATGAGGGGACCAGTAAAATGTTAAAAACCAGTCCAAAGACTGGTTTGGGTTTTATTAGATTTATTACAATTTATTGGACAGCTAAATTAGATATAAAACTGGGCCTTAAACCATAACCTTTGGGTTCCACTGGACAGACATTATTTGCATTTCTATTGAACAGAATCTGTGTTTTAACTTCTGTCCGTACAGAGTTGTAAACAGGCACAAAGTAGAATGTCAAGCACAGTACTGCACTGAAAGCATACTCAGTAATTTCTTTTTCCTATTTTCAGGTTTCAGATAATTTTTCTGACAAATAATTCAAAAAATTACTGTAAAGTATCAAGAGCAAGGTGGGAAATGGACCATGAGTACACAATCTAGCCATAAGGTCCTATTAATCAATATGTTTGAAATTTACATTTAGTTGTAGGTCTTCTGCTAGCCAAAGAGAATAGAAGATATGAAAGGTTAGAAGATTTTATGGTTGGAAAGAATAAATACATCAATTCTTAGGAAAAGGCAAGTATATCCTGAGGAGCCTCAGATTGTGTGTCAGGGGGTGGGGTGAGGGCTTGGAATTATACATCCCATGGTCCTCAAAACAGTTCTCCAGCAAACACAATAACAGATGTCATAGGGCTGTTTTCTTAGAGTGCCCTGTGATGGAAGCCTCAAACGTGACATTACAATCCACCCAGAGAAAGCAATTCCAGTGGGACAGGGATAGGGTGAGAAGGGAGTGGAAAAAATAATTATAGTCCAAGAATTTGACTTTAAGATGGATCCACCTCTAGCAATGGTTCTTATCAAAGGGATGTAGAAGAATCACCGAAGGTTCAATGGGCTCTTTTGACAGTTGTGCCAAGAGCAGTGTGAAGTTTAAGGGAGAGGAGTCCTGCCAGGGCAGGAACAATAAAGCGATATTGAAAACATACTTAGCATAGTGCCTGGAATGAAGTAAGTGTTTAATAATCTGTAGCTGCTATTATCATCATTATAATTATTATTCTTACTATAAAATAAGTTTTTATATGCTTCTTAGATATGCAAGTGCGGATGTCAGGTGGACCGAACTGACTGAAGTTCAGAGGGGAGAAGGGACCTGGTGATGAGTGTTTGAGAGTTGTCAGTGTACAGGTGTTACTGTAAGCCAGGGGAGGGCCTGGAGGGGAAAGGTGAATGAGTGGTAGTGGCCTTGGCAGTAGGATAGCACAAATAGTGAATATGGGGGAGGTAGTAATCAAATAGTCTTTCAAAAATACAATTTCCTCTGTAAAACTTTCATATGAGTAGGACAACAAAGAAATGAGATTATGAGAAATGCACTCTTTGGAGTGAATGTTTTTCGTGTTTTTATTTTTAAAATCAAATGAGCAGATGCAGTTTGAGTTTTGCAAAACTCTAGCAAATAGTTGTGGTAGGATATTTTTATCTCTGTTTGCAGCTGACAAAGTATAGAAAAGCAGAGTGATGTGCTCAAGATTTAAATATATGTGTACATATATATATTTATATTATATGATTATAATAATATACTAATAAATTTGTATTATAGATCTATCTGTAGATGGCAGAGTTAAGTCTTGACCTCAGAGCTTCTGACTAGTTTAGTGCTTTTCTATCTTCTCTTTCCTCCCCCACTGTGCTTGTAGTCTCCTTCCGAGTTTGTTGTGTTGCTTTTGATAAGGATCCAATTAGACATGGTCACAGAGAGCTGATTAGTATTTTCTCAGATGCCAGCCACTGCCCTCCTTCCAGCATAGCTTCCTATACAGACTTGATAAGCATGTTCCTTGTGCCATCATTTAGAATATTGATTGAAATATTTACTAATCCAGATGCAGGACCACTTCTGGCTATCATTCCTTCAGTCTTGAATTGTCACATTTTGGGTGATGGGTTGTGTGATGTAGGTGGTTCTCCATTAAGGAACTGGATTAAAACCAGAAATGTATTCCTTATAGGCCACAGCACTATCGTTAGGGGTCACTCACTGCCCGTCTGACTGGATAGATAACTAAAAGTAAGAAATATTTCATTATAATCTTAGGAGAGCCTCAAACTACTTATGCAACCAGCTACCATACTTGAAAAATTAAGTCATTAAAAGGTATAATAATTAAAAGCAGTGACCTTGTCTCTTGGTTCTCGGAGACATAAAAATTGCTTGCAACATTCAGTCAGCTTTTGCTTTGTGGTGTCTTTAAAAACAATTCAAATCACGTATTGGAAAGGGGCCAGGAGACCCATCTGCTGAGAGTTTGGCTTTCTAAATTGGGCGCAGTGTGTAGTGCTGAGGGAAATGACACACCTCTCTTATGCATGTTTTCATGAGACTTCTCAGTCTCTAGAGAATCTACCCATGCACTGTTAAATTGTGTCATTTGTGGGAACACAATGACAAGGGCCTAAATTGGAAAGCAATGTAGATTTAGCAAGAAAACATTTTCCACTAAGAGGGGACTTTGCTAATTTTCTGTGTCCAATATAAAGAGCTAGGGGGATTGAATAAACAACACAAAATGCTAATTCAAAAGGCTTACTTTCTCTTGTTACTAAATTAAAATACTGATATTTCATATAGATCATAGCACAGAGTGAAATGGAATTGTAAATGTTTGTGAATATATATATATATATATATATATATATATATTTCAAAATATATATTTGGATATGACCAGTCTATGTCCGGTGTTAGTTAATCTTTAGTTTTTTATTATTTTTTTATTATTCAGAAAGCCTCAGATGGCTAAGTAGTTTGTGAAGAGAGGGAAAATAAAATAAAAAGAAGGAAGAGAAGATATAGATGATCCTGGACTAGTCCTATTTCTCCTTCCATCTTCCCACTATAAATAAACAATGGCAATAATGGCCAGAATTTCTTAGGTGCTTTCTATGCAGCAGGGACTACATATGGATTATCTCCTGAATCCTTGGGATCATTTTATTATTTCACTTTATAGATGAGCACAGTGAAGTTCAGAGAGATTAACAAAATTGGTCTGGTTTTGTTTCCCTAGCTAGTTTTCTATAAAGAACTCACATTCTCCATAGAAATGTCTTCTCTGTTTCCTCTCTCCACCGTAGCTCCTAATTTTGCCTTGGCAAACGTAAAAAAAGAAGAAAAGAAGAGAACATAGATGTGGGCTTTGCCTGTTCAAAAGTGAAGAAGCAGGGTTATCAAAAGAAGAGAGGAAATACCATAGGAAAGAATTTTCAGTTTATCTAGTCCAACATTTTCATTTTCATATGGCTTAACTATAGTTTCAAAATAAGTAAAACATTTAGTTAGAAGTAAACCTGGATTTGAAACTAATGTTGCCCATTCCCAGGCTAGTACTTTTCATATATCACATTGCTTTTCTTCATTTCAAATCCAGAAAATGCCCCCCGAAAAATTTGTTACATGAGGTTATTGATCTGTCTGACATAGTCTTTTTGTAAAGGAATATACTGCTTAGGAACTTCCATTTAGTTACTTGTATATGATGAGTATATTTTATTGATGTTTATGTTCACTTAGCAGGAATCATAATTTTCCTAAGTTCATGATGATTATTTTTTACAATTTTTTTCTTGCTAGAGTGAATTTGAAGTTACCATTGCTCTCTCAAATAAAATGATATATTCACAGTTTTCAGACTGTCAAGTATAGCTGAGGAAAATATAAACTTAAAAGGAAAAAAAAAAACTTATTGGATCCTAAAAAAATTTTTGGAAAACATTACACACAACTTCAAATGATTTTTCCTTGTTTGGTGTATTCAATAATACAGAAAAAATGGGTTTAATTAAATTGGAGGAAATAAATCAAAAGGAAGGGCTGACAGTTTTATCTAATGTGACCTATGAATTGAAAGCAAACATCATCAACCACTCTAATTTTTATTCCTTCTATAAATAACATACAGCAGGATTGGAATCAAATAAACTCCCTTTTACCATTTTTTGTGCGCAAATGCTTTCCTTAATGTTGACAATAATCAGGTTTAAGGTGGTTCCTCTATATTGTGATAATCAGATATTTCATTTAAACTCTTAGATTATTAGATTACAGCACTTATTAATTACTTTCTAGAGAATTCTCTCGACATGGTAAACGGGTACCATTTGCGGGTATATTTGGATATGACCAATCTATGTCAGGTGTTAGTTAATCTTTAGTTTTTTATTATTCAGAAAGCCTCAGATGGCTAAATAGTTGTTTCCATTTTATATATAATTGCTGTTTCTCATTTTGAAAATGTGATATGCCAAAACATGCTTCTGACATTTCTTCGCTTCACTTCTTGCAGACTTGTTTTTGCAATCCACAAATTCTCTATGCCTTTCTTTTGTAAGTATGCTAGTGGGAAGTGCAGTGAGGAAGCAGTTTAGGAATTAAAAGTGTTTATTATAAATAGCCCTGGGATTTAGTAGCTGCATAACTTTGAGCTGGCTGCTTTCTGAGAGACACCTTCCTCTTCTGAAATATGGGAGTAATCATAGAGCCCCCAACAGGCTGTTTATATCCAGTAGTGTATGAATAGTCACTTAATAAATTTTACAGTGAAACATTGGGTGATATTAGAAATGTAAGGGGATATTAATGTTGATATTGGCATTTTTCTAAAGACATCCATCCCAAACTAGAGAGACTTGTAATTTCCTTTTCTTTTTTCTCTTTCCTTTAAGAGAGCTCCAGAATCACCAACTTAGAGTTGACTACTTCTTTGTGCCCCTACTGTACTTTGAATCTACCTCTTTTATTAATTCTACCTCTTTGAATCTCTACTCACAACATGGAGATGCATTTACGTGCATGTATGTCTCCCATGGACTTAATTCCTTGAGAGCAGGGAGAAAGGGCCTTAGTCATCTTTGTAGCCCTAGCATCTCATACTGGGGGTTGCCAATTATATGCTCTTGCAAGTCCTTGTTGAGTTAGATTTAATTTGGAAGATTGGAAAGCAGGAATTGTGTGTTCTATTCTTTCACTTGTTTTTCTTTTCTTAAAACAAAATAGAGGTTTGCCCTGCTAAAAGAATAGTTTATCTTGGGACAAATTTATTATAAAAATTAGATTTTTTATGAAAGGGGGAGCCAATAGTAGGAATTAAGTTGTATTCATATGCCTTTCTTTCATCTTTATTGTCATCTTTAAAGAAATGAGTTGATGTCAAATTGACTGTTTTGGTATGGAAAAAAAATAAAGTTATTTGTTATGAATAATTACCTTTCTCCCTTAAATGATATTGTTGAAATTAACAATAGCAAAGTATACTTTTCTTTTTCAACAAGGTCCAAACTTTTAGAAAGTACTTTGTGGAATTTAATTTCAAGAATAGTTTTATATTAATTTTATAATATAAAGAAATTTGAAAACTGAGTTTGAATCATTGAGTCTAATGTCTCTTCTGAATTTCTTTTAAATGTGATTATGTTTTCTAATGTGTATCATCATTCTTCTTTAAGCACAACATTGATTTGTTGATTTTTCCCCATAAGATTCTGATAAAAAAGAAAGTAATTGAGTCTTTTTTTAAAAGTTCGTTTTCTGTTACTTTCATTTAAAAATTCCTCTTACTCTGTTTGCACTGTAATTTTGTTCCATTTTTTTTATTGTGGTAAGATATACGTAACATAAAATTTACCATTTTAAGCATTTTTAAGTGTACAGTTCACTGGCATAAGGTACATTCACATTGCTGTGAGAACATTACCACCACGTCTCTCTAGAATTTTTGCATCTTCCCAAACTGAACCTCATATCCATTAAACAACTACTCTTTCCTCTGTTTTCTCAGCCCCTGGCAACCACCCTTCTACTTTGTATCTCTATAAATTTGATTACTTTAGGTACTTAACGTACGTGGAGTGATAAGATGTTTGTCTTTTTGTGACTGGCTTATTTCACTTATTGTAATGTCCTCAAGGTTCATCCATGTTGTAGTGTGTGTCAGAATTTCCTTACCCTCTAAGGCGGAATAATATTCCATTGTATGTGTATACCACATTTTGTTTACCCATTCATCCATCAGTGGACCTTTGCGTTGCTTCCAACCATTTAAAAAATTTTCCCCATAATTTAATGCTTCTGGGACTGTAATTTTAGCAATTTTAAAGTACTTCAACAAGCATAAACTTTTTTTTTTTTTTTTTTTTTTTGCGATACGTGGGCCTCTCACTGTTGTGGCTTCTCCCGTTGCGGAGCAACAGGCTCCGGACGCGCAGGCTCAGCGGCCATGGTTCATGAGACCAGCCGCTCAGCGGCGTGTGGGATCTTCCCAGACCGGGGCACGAGCCCGTGTCCTCTGCATCGGCAGGCGGACTCTCAACCACTGCGCCACCAGGGAAGCCCAACAAGCATAAATTTTAACAAATCCTTTGACCATAGAGTGTGGTTAGGCTCCATATGGGCTCAAATCTTGACTCGGTACATCACTGGCCATGTGACCTTGAGTAAGTTAGTCTCTCAGGGACCAGGTGTCCACATTTTTACAATGGAAATTATAATAGCATAACACTTGATTGCTATGGATGGTAAGTGAAGAATTGACATTTAGTTCTGCCCGTGAGAAGAGTATTGCAAACCAGTCCCGCTGCTTCAATTCATTTAAACATGTATGTGCTGAGTGCTTTAATCAGGCATCATGTTAAGTGATCTACTGTATGCTAACACGTGGTGTAGTCCTTCCTCTTTACGGTGCTTAGGGTTGGGGTGGGAGCTGTGGTAGGGATTAGTAAGCACAATAAAGCAGAATTCGTGTCAATAAAGTGAAGTTTTTTAATTGTGAGATTTTTAATTGAAAGGGATCATTCAAAATAGAGGAAATTGGGAAAGCTTTCAATGATTATGTGCCAGATATGCGTGCTTGCGTGCATGCATGTGTATGTATATGTATTTCATTTAATCTTTATGAAAACCTATGTGGTAAGATTATTATCCCCATTTCACACATGAGGGCACTAAGGATCAGAGAGAGTTTACAGTTGGTAGGAGTCAGAGTTTAGTATGAATCAAGATCTGCCTTCTGGCCAAGCTTGTACACACCTGTGCTCACCATTTTACTACAGTATGCCTCAGGCTGAAAGTGTAAATACTTGAGATGGATCTGGCAGAAGATATGGGAGAAGAGTGAGGAGGAAGAACATTCCAGATAAAAGTGGCAGAGATGTGCTCAAGTGAGGCGCATGCTTAAGACTTCACTGGTATATGAGTAGGGAAGGATGCGTAGTAAGGCTGGAAAAGCAATTTGGATATGAAATTGTGGAGTAGATATCCTAGGCAGGATGCCAGTTGTGTGTGTTTGACTTGGTAAGCAATGGCAAGATATCAAAGATTTGGGTACAGAAATGTCAGAGTTGCCTTCATGGAAACTAACGAGTAGAAATGTAGAGGATGGAGAAGGGAAGGTGGGAGGCGGATTGAGAACAGTGAAGAGGAATATCAGAAGAGTTTATATGAAAACGGCTGGATTAAGGTGATAGCTTGGAATGAAAAAGAAGGGATAAATTCAAGAGACAGTGCAGAAGTGAAATCCACAGGATTTAGTAGTACCTTATTGGATGAGAAGTTGAGGCGAGAAGGACCGACTAAAGTTTTAAGTTGAAAGGACTAATAGAATGATAGTTATATTAATGGGAATAATAAAATCAGAAGGAGGAAGAAACTGGGGAGTAGGTGGCAAATTCTGGTTTTGGTATTTTGAGTTTAAGAGTCTAGAGATTAGTCCTTTTGCTAATATACCCAAGGAAGATACACTGGAGGAATATCAACTTTAGTGGAAAAGAATGGAGGCACTGCAAAACTTAAGGGCAAAAGAGTCTGGGCTAGAGGTAGGAATTTGGGATTGTGAAGCACTGCCTCTTCCTTAAAAACAAATCTTTAAATTCCAAGGTTAGGAAGAGGCCAGACTGTGCGATTCTAACTTTATTTTAATTAATGAATTAATTAATTATAATCTGCCAAATCTAATTTTTAAATTTTTTTATACAATTAAAAAAATTTTATACAATTTTAAAGATTACTTTCCATTTACAGTTATTACAAAATATTGGCTATTTCCCCATGTTGTACAATTTATATGATATGTCCTTGACACCCAGTAGTTTGTATCCCTTACTCTGCCACCTCTATATTGCCCTCCCCCCACTGATAACCACTAGTTTGTTCTCTATGTCTGTGATTCTGCTTCTTTTTTGTTATACTCACTAGTTTGTTGTATTTTTTAGGTTTTGCATGTAAGTGATATCATACAGCATTTCTCTGTCTCTAACTTGTTTCACTTAGGATAATGCCCTCCAAGTCCATATATGTTGCTGCAAATGGCAAAAATTCATTCTTTTTTATGGCTGAGCAGTATTCCATTGTATAGATATACCATAACTTCTTTGTCCATTCTTCTGTTGGTGGACACTTATGCTGCTTCCATATCTTGGCAATTGTAAATTATGCTGCTATGAATATTGGGGTGCATGTATCTTCTCAAATTAGTGTTTTTGTTTTTTTCAGATATACACCCCAGAGTGGAACTGCTGCATCATATGTTAATTCTATTTTTAGTGTTTTGAGAAACCTCCATACTGTTCTCCATAGTGGCTATACCAATTTACATTCCCACCAACAGTGTACAAGTGTCCCCTTTTCTCCACATCCTCGCCAACATTTGTTATTTGTGTTCTTTTTGATGACAGTCATTCTGACAGGTGTGAGGTGATATGTTATTGTGGTTTTGATTTGCATTTCCCTGATGTTTAGCTATGTTGAGCATCTTTTCATGTGTGATTCTAACTTTATTCATTTAACAATCGTAAGGTGCATCTTCCTGGGAGTGGGGTTATGAAAGGGTTTCTCTGCCTTTCGACAATTGTCTGTGCCAGTGCTATGCTTATAGAAGCAGTGGGACTTTCACTTTGACCCCAGAGAACAGCTGGGACAAGGTTTAAAAATGCAAACAAAGCTATGCCAAACTAAGCCCTTTTCAATATGTTCTGTGAAATAAGGATTGTTGGTCCATGGGGAAAAAAAGGTCTGTGGTTAAAAGAGCTTGGAAATGCTGGAGTTAAACAAAGGTAAATCATTTTTAAAAAATTACAAAATCTTGTTTTATTTTACTTCATTTAATTTTACTTCATTTTATTTTTACAGTGAGTACTAATTATTATTATTAATATTCACTGTCAACCACTGAGAGAAAGCTATAGAATGCTGAAAATTTAAAAGAATTTGAGATGGAGAATAAGTTTTTAAAATACTAAGCATGACAGATAATTTGGTTCACAAAATATTTCTAACTTCTCTTTAGTTGGGACCTACTATGAGCATGGTTTGTTTTTTTTCCCCCATGGCTCTCAGACTCCCTGCATGCAATGGCTATCCCAAAACCCACCATCCAGGATCCCTATCCTAATATCTTTTTCCTCAAGACTTTTGACCAAGATAGGTCAATTCCATAGCTGGGGTCTATCCTGATTGTGTGTTTATCTATTTCTTTCTTGGGTCTTTGACATGAAGGTTGACCTCACTTGGATAATATTCTTCCCATAATGACAAGGTAGTATTAATTTTATAAGTTTTAACTGAATAATCATAGCTCAGTACAATGCAATCATATAATATTTGTTATGGGCTGAATTATGTCCCTCCCAAAATTCACATGTTGAAGTCCTAACACCTAGTGCCTCAGAGTGTGACCATATTTGGAGATAGTAATTACAGAGATAATTAAGTTAAAATGAGGCCATTAAGGTGGGCCCTAATCTAATATGATTAGTATCCTTATAAGAAAATTTGGACATAGACACATACTGAGAGAAGACAATGTGAAGACGCAGGGGGAAGGTGGCCATCCACATAGAGGCCAGGAACAGATCCTTCCCTCACGCCCTTAGAAGGAAGCTTGACCTCAGACTTCTAGCCTCCATAACCGTGAAAAAATATATATCTGTTGTTTAAGCCACTTTTTTATGGCAGCCGTAGCCTAGCAAACTGATACAGCATTAAATTTAGAAACACATGTATATTTTTAATGAGGGGTGTTGAAGGGAAAAACTGGGAACTGTCATTATTTTAGACTGAGGTGGGTATCTTCATGGAGGACATTTTTGAAGCCATGGTAAAGGATGAGGACACTGAGGAAAAGATTATAGAGAAGAAAATTTATCAAAGCAAGAAACTTCAAGAAATGTCTGTTTTGAAGAGAAAGTGGAGAATGCAGGAGATATGGTCATTGAGAAGTACAAGGAGAAGCATAAAATTGATAGGAGAAAATTTTGAGTTAGAGGTAAGTGATCTCCAGCATTAATTTTTTCCCCCAGCTTTAAATTCTGAAATAGGATCGTCATCTTTGACAGGCACTGAAAAGTCCTATTATTGTCTTATATAGAACCATTAGTATAGAGTGATCAGAATGGCAGACTAATCTAATTTGTAAGAATAGCATGAATTGAACTTATCCTGCAGATGGGGAGAAAATGACACAAAAGCTGGCCAAATTTGAAACTGAACCACCAAGAAGACACTGTTTACACCTTTCAGTTAAGCAGTTCTAGAAAGTTCCATCATTTAGTGTATATTTTGTGGCTCCTCCTGGTAGTTGAAGGAAAAAGCAGAGATGGGAAAGTTGTTTTGTGGTCTGTGCAGTGGAATTCATTCTTTCAATATTTGTTATTGATTGCAGAATTGTTTTATCCTCTATTTGAAGAATGCAACAATATACACCATGGCAACCAGGGTACCAGACCCACACAGCATTTCAGCCACCCCAACAAGACTAATAATAGTAATCATTTTCATTTCTCTCATTAACTCTAAGCCGTATTTTTAGCCATCTTTTTTTTTAAATTTAATTTATTTATTTTTTTATACAGCCGGTTCTTATTAGTTATCCATTTTATACATATTGGTGTATATATAGCCATCTTTAAAGTCAAAATTCTCTTAGTTATCTTGAAGAAAAGCTGTCATGCAGGATTGTAAACGAATATGCATTTCTGAATATAATGGGTGTATTTCCTCACATCATTATATATTTTATTTTATTCAACATATTCTTTTTTTTTTTTTTTTTTTTTTGCGTACACGGGCCTCTCACTGCTGTGGCCTCTCCAGTTGCGGAGCGCAGGTTCAGCGGCCATGGCTCACGGGCCCAGCCGCTCTGCGGCATGTGGGCTCTTCCCGGACCGGGGCACGAACCCGTGTCCCCTGCATCGGCAGGCGGACTCTCAACCGCTGCGCCACCAGGGAAGCCTCAAGCCTGTTTTCTTCCCCACTTCTCTCCTGTCATTTTTCTAAGGGTGAAAGGTAGGCAGTGAGAGCAAAAAGCCTTCTAGAGAAGGTCTCACAGCGTTGTGCTTTCCTTCTGCAGCTATGTTGTGGTTTTAACAGAAAGAAACCTCTTTCCGAGCTTTTATTGAGGAGAGTCCTTATTCTCCATATTTGTAAAGCGGTTCTCATCTGGAGATTTATGAGGACATTCACTCTTCCACAGGGACCTGCTTGGTTTAATGTTAGTTCTTTGAAGCTACTAGTTTCAGAGGACATCTGTATATTACCCTAGTAATATAGCAGTCTACCTGCAGTCTCATTACTCAAGTTGTCTGATGGGCATTCTGATTAGGCTCCACAGCTTTCCCGGGAAGGCAGGTTTTGGGACTGAATATTCAGAGACCCTAGGCTCTGATTAAAGAAATAGACTCTGGTCTAAGTTAATAGAATCAGGGTTTAAGATCCCAGAAAGGTCGGTTAGTTTCTGTTTATCATTGAGTTGTACAATACATTTAGAGAAGTGTATAGCTTCTGTATATAAATAGCCATTTTTTTCTAATTGAATGTCATACCATTCAAATGCATTTTAAGATTTAAAACATAGTAGAAGTTCCATTTATAAAAATAGGAATTTATAGCATTTGAAATGCTTACAATGCTAGTTTTATATGAAGGCCTGTGTTTTGGTAACCCACATGAGCATAAAATCAGCAAATTGTAAAAGTCCTAGAAAGGTAGCCAGCAGAGGGTTTTCTCTTAAGTTATTCCAGCCAGGGAACTGCTGAGAGTGGGAGAAGGAACACATGCAGAGAAGAACTGACTTTTGACTGTGGGGAAGAACCTTCCTGGTAACATTTGTCTTGGAAAATCTTCAACACGTCTAAGATGCCCTATATATTGTGTGCCTGCAACAGATATCTTTGTAGGTGACATTTTTACGGAAGCCAGTAACAGAGTGCTTTTAAGGCCTTTCACTGTTAACCATTCCAGTACTTTGGATTTGTGAAATATCAAATGGGAAAAATAGCTAAGTAGCATTATGAGTATACTACATATATAGGGTAATAGTATTTTGGGTGATGAAGTAAGTGTAGCTGTTTAGAGTGAACATTGAGTGCTTGCAGACAATAAGACTGTGCTGTGTGCCACCTTTTCTGTTCAAATTTCACTGAACTTGCACTTTGGCAGATTAAATGGACATCAGCACACACTGCATACATCTAATTAAACTTTTCACATATCAGCTACCTAATTATTTCAAGATATTGCATGCGTCTGTGGTCCCATCTTCCCGTCTTCTTCATCCTAGGTTGACATACAGGGCAGATATCTGCTCTTCCGGCTCAAACTCCTTCTACCCCAGCTTTGTGGGAAGTGCTGGGCTGTAAGCAGGTAGCAGCGCCCTCTATGCTCAGCTCTCCTGGTTGATAGGGCAGGAGATAAGCGATAATCCTTTATCCTTTGTTTCAGGTTCAGATTGGAGGCTGGCTTTCTAACCCACCTTTGTTAGAAGGTGGCATGTTTTGGGAAAGGGAATGCCTGATTAAACGTGGCAGGACATGGAAATAACCAATTGGCTCCCAGGTCAGCAATTCCCACACACCTCGGAAAATTATCATCCACCAACAGGATTGCTTATCTCTGGGAAAGTCAGTACCAGAAAGAAATTTGATTCAAGAATTATTATTTTTCATGTCTTGTTTCAGAGGGAACAACTATAACATGCAGGACTGTTGCCCAACTTTCAGACAGTAAACTTTGTAACATTTTTTTTTCAGGTGCACATTATGATAAAAAAAAAAGGGTATTTCCTATATATTATTTCAGATTCCAGGAAGTGACAGTATTAGTGTGCAACAGAATAGGATATAGAAACAGGGAAGGTGACTCAGATAGCAGAGAAGAACTAGCATAACAAAGGAGGAATGGGCTCCGAATTTGGATATCGTTTATGCTCTAGCACTTTCTCAGTGCCCTAGTGAAAAGAAATCAGTGGTTTGCACTGCAGAGTAATAATAGCTATACATATATGGCTGCTGTGTAAGAAAAGAAATCTTTTAGAAGTTGTTAAGGAAGCATACTTGAAGCAGGTCAATTTGTTCATTAGATATTTACTGAGCTTACTGTATGTACCAAGCACTATTCCAGCAACTGGGATGCAACATTAAGTAAAACAGAGAAAACACTTTGCCCTTTTGTCACTTACATTGTTGTGGGAATCAAATGTCATCAACAGACCTTTGTACCTGTTATTCTGGTGACCATGTTAGGAGCATTGCTTACAGGATGATGGCTGACGTACCTGAGTTGGTGATCCACTTCTTACTTATGTGGACTCGTTATTCCATGTTTTACACCAGCCCCCAACTTCGGTGGGTCCTGAGATGTGGAAGCAAGGATTTAGGGAATCAGTGGAAAGAAGATTTGAGCTGAGAAGAAATCCAGCATACACTTACTCTCAAAGGGAGAGGAAACAATTTGCTACAGGCCAATCAAACACAGTCACCTCCAGTCCCCAGATTTAGGGATGGAAATTGGAGAATAGTATCTGGAGATACAATGACTGATTAACTTGGGATATATTTTAGCTTTTTTTGTTTCTCTGTTTTGTTAAATGGTAACAGCTAAAGTACATGCAATGCCTCATGATCTACAATCTTCTTTCACCTAACTTATCCTTTTGGAACCTAACAGAGCCCTTTAGATAAATGGGAAATGTAATGTTAACCTGGATGTATGCATGAGGACAGGTAGATGAACTAGTAGATGGAAGTTAGAGTCTTTATTCTACTCATGGCTTTTAACCAGAGACCAATATATATGCTTTTGCTGGGTAACCCAAATGGTAAAACAAAAAATCTAATGGGTGTTGACTGAAAAAAAAAACACAACCTAAAAGTTGAGAATTATTTTTTATTCGGTAGACATAATGAGGACTTAAGCCTGGGAGGCAGCCTCTCAGCTCGGAGGGACTGTTCCAAAGAGGTGAGGGAGGAGCCAGGATATATAGGAGTTTTTGCAAAAAAACCAGGTAGTCTGAACATCAAAAGATTATTGTTAAAGGAAAACCAGACATCTCAAGTTAAAGAATTTAGCACTTTGCTATGTACGGGAAGGTGCAAGAGTCTGGGCTTATTGAAATCATTCCTTTGATATGCACCTTGACTATCTAGGGCCAGTATCCTGTTTTTTTCCAATCTGAATCCCCTCAGGGTACACATGGAGGGCAGCTGCAGTAGCTGATGTCTTGATGGCTGCAACATCCTTTGTTTACTGATATGGCAGGTGACTTTCTTCATCCACATGGGAGAGAAAAAGAGCTTTGTTTTAAAACAGTCTGATGGGAGGGAGGCAGATTTTCTAGGTGAGCCTGATGACATGGGAATGATTCTGCTCAACTCTGTGTAGACAATTGCTACTTTAATTTATGTGTAGATGTATCTCCAAGCTGTGTTTTTCTTAAAGCAGGTAAAAACCAACACTATGACTAGAGGTAACCCTAGAGATCTAGTTCTTCTCATATTTTAATAAGAAAACGGAGACACAAAGAGGTCATCAGTTTCCCGAGTTAAAAATTCTTACTTAATAGTATAACAGAAACTCATAAATAACTTTAATAGGGCAATTTACATTATAATATTGATGAAAATGAAATCTGTAGACACAAGCATATGAAAAAACATGTGCTCTTACGGATTCATTGATCCTTCTTAGCCATAATATTTACCTACCATATTTCCTTCTATTTGTGGTGGTGTTTTATATTTATTGTAGCTAATTGATTCTGGGGATAAAAATAAGCCCTGGTGCCTCAAAGACTCAGCAGTCTTGTACAGTATGTTCTCATTATAGTTTCATAAAGTAAGTCTTAGATTATCAGATGTTAAGAAACAACACAGTGGGGCAAATTTTAAATAAATAGTTTTAGAAAACGTCCTGCAGCCTTGTCAGCTCCCCAAGATGGTGGAAATTCATCAGAGATCTTGGGAAGAATATAGCTTCAAAGGGAATGGTGGGAGGCCAGGGAGCTTGATGGTATAATGGTAGTGTATGGTATGTTAATAGCCTGCCAAGTTTTGCACCGTTGGAATAATGCTTGCTTTTAAACCAATGGATCATAAGGAAATACGTTTTTTAACTTTGGATAGTAGTTCATGACTGTATCCTTCCAAGATGAAATTGAAAATTAACATTCAATTCCATAGCTCAATAGGTATTGTTGAAATTACAATATATCAGCAATCTGAATTAATAATTTTCTAAAATAATGTACGTATTAAACCAAAACAATAGCTTTGAGGCCATAAGAAGGCTGACATGAGCAGAATCTCTAACGCATGAATCCCTACTCTCAGATGTTATATGATACCCTACTCTGAGTATTCTTTGATTAAGCCCAGATACTTCTTTGTTCTCTAATGTTCAGCATGTTAGTGAGAGGGATTTTTTTTTTTTGTCTTGGTGTATGTTTTTGTCTTGGCATACCTAAGAGTTACACATACATGTTTGAGTCTGTTCCAGAGAGACAGTCCAAATTATCATTTCTAATGCACCCGTGTAAATCAACATTTCACGTTTTCAAATGATAGGCACTTCAAAAAAGGAGACGGTACCAATTTGGGGGGCAAAGTAGACAAAGAAGGAAATGATCCACTGCTTGTTTGTGTGAATCTTCTACACTTATCACAGGACAGAGTACACTTAGAACGTCAGCATTTTCTCTCCCCTACTCCCTCACCCCACCCCTGGATTGCATGGCTGGTGTGACGGTCATTTTGATGTGTCCACAATAAGAGTTCCCAGTTAGTCCATCAAATTCTAATCTAGGTGTTGCTGTAAAGGTGTTTTGTAGATGTGATTAAAGTCCATTATCTGAGTTTTAAATAAGGGAGATTATCCTAGAAAATCTGAGTGAGCCTGGTTCAGTCAGTTGAAAGGCTTTAAAAACAACTGAGGTTTTTTTGATGAAGAAGAAATTCTTCTTGAGGACAGCAGTCTCAGCCTGTGCCTGAGAGTTCCAGCCTGCCTTTCCTGATGGCCTGCCCTATGGATTTCAGACTTGCTTAGCCAGCCCTACAATTGTGTTAGCCAATTCCTTGTAGTCAATCTCTTAATATATACCTCCTACTGATTCTGTTTCTCTGGTTGTATACCTTCTGTATTCTGTGCATTGTTGCAGGTGCTAGGAGCACAGAGGTAAACTAGACAAAGTCCCCAGGTACATGGAGCTTACATTCTAGTGGCAGTTAAATTCCTGAGCTCATCCATGCACACAAACACATTTCCATTGGACAGACAGTCATCTTATTGGAGCCTCTTATTCATTTCTAGGTAGGTTTGTATGCTGATGCTTGGACCTGAATGAAACAATGAATACATTAATAAAAACATATTAATCCAGCCAATTTTCTTGTTTTGACTTAATCTCAAAGATATTTTTACAGGTTCCCTCTGACACTGAGGAAAAGACATTCTTCTTCCATGTTTTTGTCACATATTGCAATAAACAAATGGGTATAATTCCCTTTACTGGTCGATTCATTGCAACTAATAGCAAAAAGAAAAATGATGTGATTCTTTACAAAATTTGAACATTTTTATCCTAGCTAGGTCAATAATTCATAAGAGAATTAGCTAAGAACTACTTTGGAGTTTCCTTTACTAATAAAGTGTTGGCAGTACTTGGAATGCAAGTTGTCATGAGTAAGTCTCCATTAGTTTAAAAAATTCTTTGTGATATCTATGTTGGGTTTTTGATAGTATGATCTATTTTCATGGGGTATTGGTGAGGATTCCACACCCTTTCCAGCTTTCATACACTGCTGGTGGGAATGTAAAAGGTACAGTTTGGAGAAAAATATGTCTCTTAAAAAGTTAAATATACACCTACCATACCCAGCCGTTCCACTCCTAAGTATTTACCCAAGGTAAGTGAAAGCATGAATCCGTACAAAGATTAATAGGCAAATATTTACAGCAGCTTTATTTGTAATAGCCCCAAACTTGAAACAACCCAAATATCCATCAACTGGCGAATGGGTAAACAAAAAGAGACGAACTATTGATACATACAACAATAGAGATGATCTCAAAATAATTATCTAAAAGAAAAAAGCCAGATATAAAACACATACTGTATTATTCCATTTATATAAAACTCTAGAAAATGCAAACAAAACCATAGTGACAGAAAGCAAATCTGTGAGTTTCTGGGGACAAGGTTTGGCATAGGGAGGGACAGATTACAAAGCTGCATAGGGAAACTTTTGGGGGTGATGGATATGTTCATTATATTAAATGTGGTGATGGCTCACATATGTTCTGTGTATATACATATGTTAAAACCCATCAGACTGTACACTTTAAATATATGCAGGTTATTTTACATCAATGATATCTCAATAAAACTATATTAACAAACAGAATGTGTATTATGTTTACACATCAAACATGGACTGTGTTATAGAATGCAATAGGAACACCTCCTTTTATTGCACCGTTCACTTAATTTGTATCATAATATTTCATTCATTTTAATCCACGTAAATTTTAAGGTTCTTTCCTAGTGCTTTTTCACTAGTGTATCTTCACTAGTCAAGATTATGATGGAGTTTGTTTTCCTGTAGTAAGAATATGTAAAGGTTTTCAAACTGCAAATACATCCCACTCTGGAATCTGACAGAACCCAATCTGTGGGAGCTTCCCTCCCACAATCGCCCTCCCCCAGTTCATACCCTCCCCCCCCCACCCCAGGAAACCACTAATGATACAACGTGCTTAACAAACACACAACAGTGTCAACCAGCTCTTCACCTTGAAACTCTTCAGAGGCTGAGGTGTTATGCCTCCATCATATCTCTTGGATTTTTCACCCTTCGGAGCTCATTTCCACTTACACACTAAAGAGTCAACAGAACTCTCCTGTTTTTAGAGAACGTAGCGTTTTGTTCTATTCTCACAGTATACACAAATATTTTGGTCATTATTTTCTAATTGTGGTGTCAGTTTTCACAAAACTTTGGTGCCATTTACTACTTTGTTTAATTATATAGCATGTGGGAAATTGTAACATATACAAAAGTCAACTTTTGAGCATGTGGTCCTAAATATGATGGTTGTAATTCCTCACATTTTATTCTCAAAAGTTACGGGAATCATAAAAAGTCCATTAGTTGAGATGAATATTTTTATAGAGTCTGGCCCACTGTGAGTTTTTCATAAATCTCAGATAATCCAGTGGTAATAAATAATTGCCACTTTCAAGGTACATTTAGCTATTTTGCCAAGGGCAGACCGACTCTTTCAAGCGGAAGTCAATTTTGTCTGCCTCCTTTTAGGTGCAATTTTCCCCTCACCCACTAGGCCCTTAGGCTATAATTCAGAAGAGGTTTTGTGTCCAAAATGAGTGATGGTGTTTAACGACTGTAATACTTTGTACCATTTGCCAGAAGTGTCCTCTGCCTTTCATTCAATCTCAGTCACATGGCGGCATGTTTTTATTTGCATTTGCCAGGGTTTTCCAGGATGACTTTTAGGTTGAAATGTTAGTGAGTGAGGAAAAAAGTGCTCAGCAAGCCTAGTTTAAAGTCAACACTGGGTGTCTTTTATTTTCATAGTGACTGTTGCATATTTGAAACAGACTTCAGCTTTTCCTGCGTTGTGTTATGCAGAACACTGCAAGTTCATGAGCTATTAATAGGTGGTTAGTTAAAAAAAATTGAGTGTCACGTTAAATAAATTTGGGAAACTGTGTTAAATAAAATTGAACAGATTCCTCTGTTGCAGGGTTTCTTGGAACTTTTCATAAATTGCTATATTCTTAATCTCTAAGATAAGCATGTTGTCCACAGCATTGACTAAACATATTTGATCACGGCACCTTTTTTTTTTAAATTCAAAAATACCCATTTTCATCTTGCAAAAAGTAAACACTTCTAAATTATTTTGGAGAAATCTTTCTGTATATGCTCCTTTTGGTATATATTTTAATTGCAAATCAAAATAGGAGAAATCAGAACAATAATTATGAATTTAGCAAGAGTAGCCTTGTCTCTATACTTGTAGAAGGTATATACATATATAAAGTATTGCAAGACATATATTAGACAAAATGCTCTGTATGTGCACATTACGCCTTTTTAAATATTAAAATAAACAATTTCCTGTCATGGATTCTGCCCTCCCATTTTCCTGTGCAATACGGATAGATGTGAAGAGATCATTCCTCATGGTTGAAAATATTTTACCCAAATTTTTAATAATAAAATAACGATAAGGAATACAGTTTCAAAAGAGTAACTGTAATGTAACACTCCATATTTGTATGTCACAGTTCACCAGGAAATTTTAAATATATTGTTTAACTTAGTTCTTGAAATCATACTGCAGGGTAGAGAGGCCCAGCCTGACCTCCTTTTACACTGAAGAAATGGAGATCAGAGAGGTTAAATGACTTGCTGAAGACCACACAGCCTGATCTAGGCCTGCATCTCAGGAGGGAAAGGGACAAAAATTCCTAAAGTCTATACATAGTTTTGAAGTATTCAGTTCACTGTTTTGGTTCACCAAAGAACATCTAAAATTTTATACTGCAAAAACAGTAGGAGACTTCTAGCAATATACTAAGTCTCCTCTCTCCCCCATACCCTGCTTCCTCCTCCTTGAAAAAAAAAAAAGGGCCCATACCCACTGTCAGAATACCAACCATGAAGGGTTTGGCTGTGAATTTTAATTTTATTTGAATCCCTGGAATTCTTTCTGGCTTTTCTTGGCAAACATCACAGGAAAGTTGATTTGGGAGCGTGAAATCTGGAGGGTCTTAGAAATGACTGAGGTCTAGAGACATAAAGGGACTTATTCAGTAACATATAATAAAGCTGGGACAATCGGGAGTAAAGTCTGGGTTTCTTAATACACTGTCCAATATTTTTCTCATCATACTACACTGGCCAATGTATTAATGGAGGAAGGTAATCTGATAAGGCAGTTGCAAGTTTTCCAGGAAAAAAAATGAAAAGTTGAATATGGTAGCTAAAGACAGAGTTATAATATAAGTAAACCAGGAAAACTAGATTTGTGCACACAGCTTCTGGTGAAAGCATATGGGTGGTTCAGATCAACTCGAAGCAAATCGACTCAAAACTCCAGATGCCTTCACATGGCTCCTTGTTATAGTTTCATGACTGAACGATGTCGATTTTATTATTCTCCTTATCACCCAAAAAATCATCACTGTAAAGAAGAACATAAACTGATAATTGTTTGTCACTTTTTCTAATTGTTTACAAAAGACCCGGGAGTAATTTCTACAAAATTTTGAGCTCATGTCTGTGATGGTAAAGATATGAGATGAATGTTGAACGTTTTCTGTCATTCCATTGCACTTTCTTGCTTCTTTTCTTTAAAAATAATGTGAACCTTTATCATTGAATGTTAATAAAAATACCTTTATTATACAGAAAAACATAAATGATGAAGCAAAACTACCAAAGGGAAGACTGCAGTCAAATGATTGATATATTCTTGAATATTCTGGGAGTGTGTCAGACTAATAAATATTTAACTAAGGTTTTTCCTTCCCCATCCCACTCTACCCCCCAAAATTGAAGCATTTCAAGTGCCCCTGTGTTTCTGATTAGGTGAACATTATTCGAATATTATTTTACCTTTGATTTTAGTGATTGACCTTCACTCACTGAATTTGGTCCTGCCCTGGATCCTGAGACACCACTGAGTCAAATCCACTTACAGTTCTGGTTACTCCTGTCAGTCTTACAAGGATTCCCTTCCTCCACCTGACATTTAAAGTTTGGGATTTCCTAGGACTGTGTTGTCAGACTTGTCCCCTCCCCGTCACCTCTCTGGTGAGGGGTGATGAGATAGACCACCAACAGATGAGTATCTTGACTATGACAGTGTGTTTCATCTATCTCCAAATATTTACCTCCTTGAAATTCTCTCTCCAGTCCGGGCCTGGCATGTGCTCAAGGCAGAAAGCTGGAATCCTCCCTCTTACTTTTCATATTCTATTATTTATAAGTCCTAAAATTCTACTTCCTGAGAATCTCTTTAATCCATTCCTTGAGCTCCATATTGCAGACCTTTGTTTTTTCCTACCTTGAAGTTTGAAATAGTCTCCTATTTTCTAATTTCTGGGCTAGCCCCTTTCTGGGGCACTTTGGGCCTTCTCTGTTTGTAACACTTCAATATCTGTAAAGTCTAAGCATCTTGGAAGGACACAGGGTCCCTTGCAATTGGGCTCTTGTCCACCTTTTCAGCCTCATCTCCTCCCACTCCCTCTAAGATTCTGACAGATTTGCTCTGAGAAACTATTTACAGTTCATCAAGTCACCTCTTTCTCTCAGGTGTCTGTGGCACTGTACAGATTCTTCCATCCATCTGAAGTGCCTTTGGTCTCGTTGTCTATTGGGAGATACCTATGTATCCTTCAGGTGACACTTCTCTGTGTGGTAATCTCCATGGTCCCGTTCCCATAGTGTGTTTTTCCAGACTTTTTTTTTTTTTATGGCAGGCATCACCTATTTCAGTGGTTCTAGTAACCTGAATGTTTTATTATTGGAGTTTGAATTCTTGGAGCATGGAAATCTTATCTTGCAATTCTTTGTACCCCCAATTACAACAGCAACAGAAAAGATAAAATACTTTAGAATAAATAAAACAAGAAATGTGTGAGCTTTTATGAAAAAAAGTTATAGCTATTCCTGAGGTCTCAAAAACAAATATGAACAAATGGAAAGGCATACCATGTTTTCACATAGGAAAATTCAGTATCATATACATTTTTCCTAAGTTAATCTATACATTTAACATGACCCCCCAAATAATATTACTGATTTTTTTTTTTGAGCTAGACAAACTGAATCTAAAATTCAAATGAAAAAATAAAATAATCTAAATTGACTAAAAGAAATTGACTAGGGCTTCCCTGGTGGCACAGTGGTTGAGAGTCCACCTGCCGATGCAGGGGACACGGGTTCGTGCCCCGGTCCAGGAAGATCCCACATGCCGCGGAGCGGCTGGGCCCGTGAGCCATGGCCGCTGAGCCTGCGCGTCCGGAGCCTGTTGCTCCGCAACGGGAGAGGCCACAACAGTGAGAGGCCCGCATACCGCAAAAAAAAAAAGAAATTGACTAAAAGATTCTGGAAAAGGAGAGTAATACATGGGAAGAGAGCTAGCCTGGATATTTTAAATATTATATAAAATATTATGTTAAATATTTAAAAATATTATAAAACCCTGAAACATAGAACATAGTATTGGAATATGAAAAGAGACAAATCAATGAAACCAAATGGAAGGTCAAGAAATAGACTGGGGAAAAAAAAATAGACTGGGATACATATGAAGATTGAATATATGATTAAGGTGGCATCTCAAATCTGTGGGGACCACTGATCAGGTATGAAAAAATAATCTTACGTGATGCCACAATAAATGGCAATGAATTAAAGATTTAAATATGAAGAATGGAAGCATAAAATAAATATTTCAATAAGCCATAGAATATTTTTATAAAATTGGAGTAAGGAAAACTTTCTAAGTATAACATAAAAACAATAAGCCTTAAGAAAGAAAAATGACAAGTTCAACTACATATAAATAAAGAATTTCTGCATGCAGAGATCACTATAAGTCAATTCAAGAAAATATCTCTAAATCAGGGAAACATATTTGCAACATGTATCAGGACATAGGACTTGTTTAGCTAATATATAAAGGGCCCTCACATATGAATAAGAAAAAGTCCAATGAACTAATAAAAATAGGTAAAAGGAGATAGTTAACAGAAAAGGAAATGTGTCCCTTCAACATATGCGTAGAGGCATGACTTCACTCACAAGAGTAGTACACATTGAAGCTCATTGGATTATCATTTACCATCTTTCTGATTAGCAAAAATGAAAAAATTCTGATAATTTGTGTTAGAAAATGTGGGAAAACAATTTTTCTCATAGGGTTTTGGTAAGAGTATAAGTGGGTACAACTTTTATAGAGGGCAATTTGGCAACATCTATCAACATTACAAATAAATACCCTTTGACCCAGTAATTCTACATGTAGGGATTTAATTCACAGAAATATTTAAAACTGTGATAATGTACTTCCTATATTAAAAAATAAATAAAATTTTAAATTAAAATTAAATGAATTTTGTTTTTAAAAACCTTTATTTCACCATCTTTTAGTTCAGCATTGTCTTTTTCTTTCCCCCTTTTTCCACCCCCTGCAATGTATCTCCCTATATTTTGCTTCAAACATGTAAAACTTTGTCATGAATCCACCATGACTCTGACAAATACATTTCCACAGAAACTCATAATTTTAAAATTGGTAACAGAAAATTTAAAGGAAGGAAAAGAGTTACTCTTCTTATCTTCTAGTTTGAAGCTGAAATGCTAGCATTTTATTTAGCCTGAGAAAGTAAGTGGTCTAAAAATATATATAGATACACTATCCATTGGCATATACCATCCACTGCTTTTCCAAAATACCTATTTTTAAAGTCAGTTATATCTTTTAGGGTAGATGCTTTGATTGAATGTTGGTTACTTACTTTAACTTATAAGAAAAATGGAAAAATATATAATACATGAAATTACCTGACTTAGTGTTTTGTGGAGCAGTTGGTTATAAATATTTTGACCTTGGTCTTGGCCCCTGGGGAACAGAGTAAGCTTTAAGCTTTTCAGAATGGAGTTCTCACACATATGGCTACCTGCTGTGCTGTCCTACAGAAGCAGGTGGCTAAGTCTGACCCTGGCCCCAAAACCCCTGATTTATCCTTACCTGACAACTACGCTCAGAAACTGTGAAGAATCAATAGTTCCATTACAGGTCACCCAAAGTGCCATCTGCCAAAGTGGGTAGATGTATTTTTCCCATGTACTTTATTGAGAGTGTTTTATTCTCCCCATCCCAGGAGAAAACTATTACTCAAAGAAGAGAAAGAGCTCTGAAAGACTTTGATGTAAGAAAATATTATTTAGCATCACATCACATTTATTTAATTAATGATTTGGATTGCTAAACAGAGAACATGCATACTGAATTTGTTAATGGTGAGGAAGTTTGTACCTGGAGGTACAGCATTAAGATTTAAAAACAGAAGCAAAAAAGATGAAAGTGAATAAAAAGGCGATGTTATACAAACATAAGCATAGCTAAAATGAAAACCAGCATTGGAGTGGATTGTACGCTAAATGTGAAACAATACTGTCATATGGTAGTAATATGGCATGAAAATGCAGCATACAGGAATTATAGAGTGCTGTTTCTTCACACTGTGTAAATCCAAGCTAGTGGGCTTCAAGATTCCAATTCAGCTACTCAAAAATCTTTCAGTGTTAAGAACAGCAAACATTTTCTTCCTTGGAGCCACCATCATGTACAGTTTTAATTCTTATATTTTATAGTAGCTTTTACCCTGGTAATATTGTATCTGCACCATTCACTTCTTAAGCTTTTTTCTTTTTTCTGAAAAGAATTTTCTTTTTTTCCTTGTGAACTGAATTTTAATGGAAATAAACTCAGGCTGTAATTTCAGGATTTCCCATTTGTACAGGACTGTAAACACGTATAAAGCCTTGTGTGTTACACTTTATTGGCTTTTAAAGGCAGCTAAGTGTAGGTTTTTGCCCATATGTCTTGTATTGGTAGTTAGAGCAAAACCTCACATGATTACCATCTGTTTTTTGCAAGTGTAGCCTTAAAATTTAGTTCTGATATACCAATGAGAATGTTATTTTAGCTTTAGTCAAGACTGATGTTTTTAGACAGGAAATTTAATTCTCATACCAGAAAGAGTATCTGTGATCTCTGATTATAAGCCAGTTTTAGGCTAAAAGTTTGAAGATCATTTACAAAAAATAGAACGGGCAATAAAAGAATTTATTTAATTCATGCTTATTATGTAGTTGGGGGACCCTGAAATAAGCCTTTGGTATTTGGTGTTTTAATGTGAATTAAGGAATGAGGTCCACTGTAGAAAAATAAAACATAAGTGTATCCAAATACTATTTGGAGAACATTGGGGAGAAAATTATTGAATCAAATGGTGATTTTTCATTTTGTATCATTAGCGGGATAATTGTATTATCTAATATCCCAGATACTCCATTACCTAAAGTAAGCACCATGCCTGCTGGCCATTGGCAGGTGTGGCTCTGGGGTTCTGTATTCCATGTCTGGCTGGTGAATAGGAGCAGTGCCGTCCAGCTGCCCCCCAGACCCAGCCTGTTCATTAGGGAAAAGGGCTCAGTGACCAGAGCTAACAATGACAAGCTCAGGAATAAAGCAGAAGACTTGCAGCTGCTGGTCTTCAGCTGCCTCACCACTTAAGGAGCCTCAGAGAAAGAATTCAATGTTCTAAACAGCATGTTTTAAATAGCAGTACAACACAACACACCTGCCCACGGTAGTCTACAAGGAGGGCTGTCGGGAACTTATTCCTCCACTAGGCCTAAACTAAAGATTTTTAATTATAAACAAGCAGACATGCATATAAAGGAGAACTCTGTTCTGGTGAGTGGCTTTGTTTTGTTTTGCTTTTTGAGCTGCTATTAAATTAGAGCAAGAAATAAGTGAGATGGGTGTGGTGTCCAGTGATTCCTCAAAATGATGGTGAATCCATGCTGTTCTTTGGTTTAAATGTATTCTGGAAACTACAGGGTCCAAAAACTCTGAAACTTTTAAATATACATGAGTTATTTTAAAGTTTTATGTGTTTAGGATGTATTTCTTCATTGTCCAGATACCTTTTTAGTTGAAGTACCTCTAACTTCAAAGCAATGGGCCCAGGTGTTAATCTGAAAAAGGTGCAATAAATACAAGGCAGAGTGTGTTAAAAAATCTGCAAACACCAGGGTGTTTAGAGGTTGTTCACCTGAAAACATGTTTGGAAGTTGGAGTAAAGCATATTGAGAATGTTTTGTGTAACTGTAGGTATAATATAATGTAGCTTTTCTGTTTCCAGACCCCCTGCAATTCTAGAGCCTGCATGCGGCTGGGTCAGAGGACACAGGGTGCTTTCTCTTGCTCAGTGCTGGGCGGCTTCTCAGGATAAAAAGGATCTTGGGAATGGATTTGGAAATTTTAACATTTGGTTGTATGTGCCCTTTGTAAACTAATCCACGGTAACTCAGCGTGATAAATCAGTTTTGGAAATGCCTCATTGTGGATTTAAAAAATGTTTTACCTTTATGAAGTAGGTTTGTGTTTCTAATTCTCAGCCTCTCTTCATAAACAGGCCTAAAGGTTTTGGTAGGTTCCATGTTTTTCAAGGCCTCGTTGTTGGGAGAGATCATACACACACACACCTGTTATGCTTGCGGTATGGCAATGCTTTGGCCTGAGAATTAGGCAGGAGAGCAAATAATAATAATCCACACATGGTGAAGAACTGAAAATTCAAAAGAATTGAAGAAAATATGGAACCTCTAGAGAGGCTTAATTTTATCTTTCATTTTTATTTTGCCTGGTTTCTCATTTTGGTGGAACTGTACTGTGTAATCCTGACTTGAAGAAATTCTTGCTAGCTTGTGTACTTTTTGTAATAATAAGTGCTTTTAGAGAAGTGTTTGGTGTATGTGAATCAATTTAAGCACTTGATATACTATCCACTTAAAAATTGTTCCCACTGTTACAAAAGCAATACTTTTTCACAGAAAATTTGAAACATAAAAATAAGCCCCAAAGGGAAAAGACACCCCTACTTCCACTAAATTGTTAATATTGGGTAATTTTTTCCATTTTTAATGCACATATATTTACAAAAACTCATTTGTTCACTCATTCATTCATTCAGCAAATATATACTGAGCACAGACTAGTTGCCTGACATTGTGTGAGATGCGGGGACACTGCAGTGAGCAAGGTAAATGAGGTCCCTGCCCTTCTGGAGCTAGTGGAGGAGAAAGTCATTAGATGTGCAAGTGAAGAAACAAAGGAGATCACCAGTGGTTGTAATAAGTGCTGTGAAGGAAATAAACAGCATACATGATGAAGAGTAACTACATGGGTTCTCTTTAGACTTGGCAGATGGGAACCAGCCCTAGGAGGAGATTTATCAAGTCCAGACCTGAAGGATGAGAAGAAACAAGTCATGTAAAAGTCAGGGAGAGAGTATTTCAGGCAGAGAGAACATGGGGTATATCACAGTCCACAAGATTTTACATAGAATGCAGAATTTTTTTAACTTTTGAAACGTAATATGTTTAAATTCATATATTAGGAAACATTTTCAGCAGTGTCTAGGGTAGCACCCTGTAATCAAACACATGAATATTTCTGTAGTGAAGCATAAGAATAATCATGCTGTGTGAGATAAACAAAGCCTCTGAATAGTCTCACTTCCAGTTAAGTTTTGGTGTCACATGAGTTCTGGTCAGATGAGGTTTTTCTGCCAATTAGGTTATATGTAGACGTTCGATTTTTTGTAGATTTTAGGTTTCAAGATGGTAGGTAAGGGGATTGTGGAGCAGTATTTCATGATACAAAACACCATAATTAATTTAGTTAATGCCACATTTTTATATATTTAGACTGTTTCCCCTTGTTATTTTCGACTGCTGGAATGAACATTCTTCTAACCATGCATATGTACACAATAATGATTTTCTTATGATACGTTGAATTGTTATATAGGGATGTGCAACATGCTTTTGATGCAGATTTTTTATATAGAGTTGATATTTTTAAATAATTTAACAAAATTGGAGACTTCTCAAGGGCTTTCTAACTCTGTAGCTTAGCTGAGAGTAATTATTTTCAGAATACCATATCCATGGCTCAAATTTAATAACTTTCAAAGGCAATGACAACAAAAAAAGCATTGGTTATTGCTTCTGGTTATTTTCACCTTAATTCCTTCTCACCACACTCCATTTGTAACAGAAACTGCATATAGAGAGAGATTGGATTATTAACCACAGAATGTAGCCATTCAGGGGAAGGCAAGAATGTAATTCGTTTCTTTTCCGTATCAAAACAGAATGATTCAGGATCTGGGTTTATAAAAAAGCATCCTTTATTTAGTTATAGAACCATGGGTCATGTTTGTATATTTCTGGGCTGTTGTCTTTTCTGAGCCTTCATAGATCTGATCCTGCATCTGACCATCCTGATTAAGATCAGCCTGGGGATGACTCCAGAATTTAGTCTTCAAATCTTACCCTGCTCAGAATGTGACAGATCCTTTCCTTCAGAGCAGTAATTCACTCAGTCCCTTGTATCAGCTCTGCTTAAGCATGTGTGATATCAAGGCCACATTTCTGCTGTGTACCCTCATAATTAGCCATACCCTCACTCTCAATAGTGCCTGTGGATTTTCAAGTATGATACCAGTTCTGATGAAAGCTTTAGAATTAAAATGTCAAATTACTGCTGTTGGTTGCAAACATGTAATTTTATTGTTATCACTGTTAATTCAGTATGAAATATACTATTTGTCTGGGAAGCATGTAAACTTTAGCTATTATAATATGGAATTCAAGGATTCTGCTATTATTTACATATACTCCAAGGGCCAAATGAAATGTCTTCAATTTTTAGCCATGTAGAATACACTTTTATATATGTTTATTGTATACATATAAGATGCGTTCAAGGCTCAGGTATATTATTTATTAACTTGCTATTCTATTGGATCTCACAGGCCTCTCATCCATAAATGTCTGTCACTGAGTTCTGTATATTTTAGAAATTGGAATGTCAACATTATTCTTCTTGGAATAAATGAAGGGACTCTGTGGGTGTGAGTTGTGGCTGGTTGCTAAGAATATCTAATCAGGTTGCATTGCTATAGCAACGGTGTTGCTAGGACTTTAAAGTTTCCCTGCAATCAGTTGGAATTCATAAGTGAAAGACATTGTTTATCTCAGTGGTATTTTAAAGTGATCCTAGCTAGCATAAGGCAGGAACTCCATACTTTGGAAAGGAGCTGGTATCCGCAATGAATTGCACTCTAATTTATGGTTAGTCCAGCATATGTAATCTTCAGTACCAGGGTGGTAATTTAGCAGCCTGTTTTTTGGAGTGTTTTGATTTCACAGATACTGCCTCATTCAAGGTCATTTCCACCTGACTCTTCCAAGGGCCCACAAAGGAGTCAGACCATCAATCATCACACATTGATGATTTGAAAGCAAAAGTATTATTTCATATTTCTGTCATGCATCAGAATGCTTGAGAACTCCAAAAATTATATTAGTATTTGTATTTCTCTCTTTTCCAAAATGAAAATAACTTTTTCGTTATACTTATTACATATTTCTTATCTAAAATGCAGACAGTTTAGAAAGCATAAAGCACATAGTTAAAAATCTCTTAGAGCTAACTGCTTTGTACATCTTGTGGTAAAAATCATGTATATCTATAGCTGCTAAATAAAGAGATGTACCATGTATTTGTTTCCTCGGCAGTGTGTTTTTTGAAGGTACCTTTACATTGAATTTTTAGTCTGCTTTAACACTGTCTTCATGGTTGTTCTGTTGTGGTTTTGACACCGTTCTTTCCTCTACAGGCACACTGGAACATTGAAATGGTCAGGGGTTAGTCGTAAAGTTGAAATCCTCCCTGTTTACTAAATATCTGCTTTGTCCTGTTCCAGGAGGTATTCAGAATATTTGGTTTAAGGATTTGGTTAATCACCATCTTAACAGAACATAAAGCCAGCATTTTTTCTTATTTTCATCACTAAACTTTTGAGTGAGGGAAAGAGAATGTGTAACTTTCATTTAAACAGTTAACTAAAATAAGAATTAAAATAAGCACATATTTTAACAGGTTGAGCACTGAAGCCTGGAGAACTGGCTTTAGGTTGGCTGAGTATGGGTTTGCATCAGACATGAATTATAAGTAGGACTTTCTGTCTACTGTTTGTCATTTCATGGAGACCCATAAATGAGAAATAAAACAGAAGATCTTTGAAGATTTCATAGGATGGCTGGCTAATCAATAAAGACTGAGCTGCTTGTGCACCTAAAAGAAAATAATAATAGCTGAGGGCTTCCCTGGTGGCGCAGTGGTTGAGAGTCCGCCTGCCAATACAGGGGACTCGGGTTCGTGCCCCGGTCCGGGAGGATCCCACATGCCGTGGAGCAGCTAGGCCCGTGAGCCAAGGCCGCTGAGCCTGTGCGTCTGGAGCCTGTGCTCCACAATGGGAGAGGCCACAACAGTGAGAGGCCCGCGTACTGCAAAAAATAAAAAAATAATAGCTGACATGTTTTGAGATCTAAGTATGTGCCAGGCACTGTTAATAAGAGTTCCATTATTAACTCACTTAAGTCTTATGATACCATACAGGGGTTCTATTTCTACTGATAACCCTATGAGTGTTCTATTATTATCCCCATTCTACAGATAAGAACACTGAGGCAGAGTGAATTTGAACAACTTCCCAAGGTTGCATGGTTACTAAGTATCAGAGCCAGAAATCAAACCTGGACTACTTCCAGAGCCATCATCTAAAACCACTGTACTTTGCTCTGAGGGACACTGGGTGGTTGTTTTAGGCTAAGCCATTCTATTGGGGATATTCATGGCCCATGATTTGATCCGCAATTTTGCTGGTCCAGAGACTTGTGTTTTTTGTCAGTTCATACAGGGGTGCACTATCTTTAGTGGTTTGCTCACAGTAAGCAAATGCATAAACAATTTAAACCATTTACAAAGCAAGACACAACTTTTTCTGAAATATGGACTAGTCATCTCCACAGAGCACATCTCATTTTCTTTGTACAGATCTACTCAGGGAACCAAATTACAAATCAGAAAGTTCTGGTGAAAATGGAATTAGAATGACTATTTTTCAAAATAAGTTTTCATTTTCATTGTAGCTGATTTTCTTTAATTCTAGGAATATATTACTGTCAAGGAAAAAAAGGTCATCTAAGATCAAAGCACTTTCACATCACAGTATGCTGGATAAAAACTACCCAATAGGTATTAACTTGCTCTTCTTCATGCATTTAGCTCACCTTCTGTAACGATAAATGAGAATTCACTTCCTTTGCTGACCAACTTGAAGAGGTTAAGGCAATATTGCAAAGTGGTTTAGGACCATGGCTTTTGCAGGCCAGCAGACAGGGTTCAATCATGACTTTGCTACTTAATAGCTATGTGCTTTGGGGGAAGCTACTTCTCTCTTTTTTTTTTTTTTTGACATTTTAATTAATTTATTTTTTACTGAAGTATAGTTGATTTACAATATTGTGTTAATTTCTGCTGTACAGCAAAGTGATTCAGATATATATATATATTCTTTTTTAATTTTCTTTTCCATTATGGTTTATCACAGGATATTGAATATAGCTTTCTGTGCTAAATACAGTAGGACGTTGTTGTTTATGCATTCCATATATAATAGCTCACATCTGCTAACTCCAGCCTCCCACTTCATCCCTCCTCCTCGGCAGCTACAAGTCTGTTCTCTACGTCTGTGGGTCTGTTTCTGTTTCATAGATAGGTTCATTTGTGTCATATTTTAGATTCCACATATAAGTGATTTCATATGGTATTTGTCTTTCTCTTTCTGACTTCACTTAGTATGATAATCTCTAGTTGCATCCATGTTGCTGCAAATGGCATTATTTCGGTTTTTTTTCTGGCTTAGCAGTATTCCATTATATATATATATATATATATATATACCACATCTTCTTTATCCATTCATCTGTTGATGGACATTTAGATTGTCTCCGTGTCTTGGCTGTTGTGAATAGTGCTGCTATGAACATAGGGGTGCATGTATCTTTTTGAATTAGAGTTTTGTCCAGATGTATGCCCAGGATTGCTGGATCATATGATAATTCTATTTTTAGTTTTCTGAGGAACCTCCATACTTTTTTCCAAAGTGGCTGTACCAATGTCCATTCCCACCAACAGTGTAGGAGGGTTCCCTTTTCTCCACATCCCCTTCAGAAGCTACTTCCCTAAGCCTCAGTTTTCTCATCTTTATAAATGGAAATAATAAGGAACTTTATTTCTTTTTTTTTTTTTTTTTTTTAGGAACTTTCTGCTATAGATTGAATGTGCCCCCCCATTCATATGTTGAAAAGCTAATGCCCAAGGTGATGGTATTAGGAGGTGGTGTGTTTGGGGGGTGATTAGATCATGAGAGTGGAGCCCTCATGAATAGGGTTAGTGTCCTTTAAAAGAGACCCCAGAGAGTTCCCTTGCCTCTTGTGCCCTTGAAGGTACAATGAAAAGTCGGCAGTCTGCAACTCAAAAGAGGGCCCTCACCAGAACCCGACCATGCTTGCCCTCTAATCTTAGACTTCCAACCTCTAGAACTGTGAGAAGTAAATTTCTGTTGTTTATAAGCTACCCAGCCTGTAGTATTTTATTATAGCAGCCTGAATGGATTAAGACACTCTCTTAAAGTTACTGTAAAATTAAATGAGAAAGTATATAAAGCACTTACTACTGTGTCAGTTACATGGTGCTCTTAGTACATGGGAGCCAATATTCTTGTCATGTGGATTGGATTTGAGAGACATCATTTCTGTAAATAGGGATCATACAAAATTTTATCTATTGTTTATGGAGCAGGTTTAAAGAAATTTTAGAAATAACCCTGGCATCTAAAAGTATGTGACTTCTGGCAAATTCCTAGCCTCTTTCAAGCCTTAATTTCCTCCTTTCTTTGAGGAGATACAGTAAGACCTAATTTTCAAGGTTGTGATAGAGTTTAAGGATAAGATGAGAGTGGACTTAGCTCAGAGCCCTAAATAAATGGTAATGACTATTTCTTTTTAATAGTGTAAGTAATTGAAATTTCAAAGGGTCTTACTTTCGTGATCATATGTACAAACTTTGAGAGCATCTAACCCTAGCCCTCTATGCACTGTTTACTGCATTTTCAGTTGTTGAATTAAATGTCATGATTTAATATGTTCATGAGGTCATTCATAATATTAGTTTATTAGTTTATTTATTTTTTTTGCTACCTGAAGTTTTTTTTCTCTCTGTTCTACTTCATAAATAGTGAAAAATATATAGGCTGTTGGATCATATTGAATCATGTTCCATTTTCCATGCAAACTACATGGTCTAATGATTATTGTTATGGAGGATGCCATTTCACAAAAGGAATTTGGAAGTATAAAAACCTGACAGATTTTGAATTCCCAATTGTGCATCTATTTTATTGGTCCATATATTTTTTTACTTTCATGAGTTTTTGCTCATTTAATTCCTAGAGAGTTAAAGATAATTCAGCATAGATTTAAAAGGTTATGCTCAAGTTTTTTTTTTTTTTTTGCGGTACGCGGGCCTGTCACTGTTGTGACCTCTCCCAGTGCGGAGCACAGGCTCTGGACGCGCAGGCTCAGCGGCCATGGCTCACGGGCCCAGCCGCTCCGTGGCATGTGGGACCTTCCCGGACCGAGGCACGAACCCGTGTCCCCTGCATCGGCAGGCGGACTCTCAACCACTGCGCCACCAGGGAAGCCCTAGGCTCAAGTTTTGAGGAATAACATCTTGTATATTTGGGGAGACAAGCAAATGATTAATAAGGAGATCATGATATGGTCTTTAAAAGTCAATATTTGCAAAGCTCACCCATATAAATTTTTCAGGAAAAAAAAGATATGGAAGCATTCAAGAGAATCATCAGAGAAACTGGTGATTCTCCTCACATAGCTTTGTTTTTTCCAAATTTCCTAGTAGATGGCAGGCTTCCAGTCATTAAGGGCATTTAGGGAATGATCAGGAGACCTTAGAGAGATGGAAGCCTCATCTGATGTGCGGCTCATAAAAACTTTCATGTACATTCTTTTTTTTTGGCTGTGTTGGGTCTTCGTTGCTGCGTTCAGGCTTTCTCTAGTTGCGGCGAGCTGGGGCTACTCTTTGTTGCGGTGCACAGGTTTCTCATTGCGGTGGCTTCTCTTGTTGTGGAGCACGGGCTCTAGGTGCGTGGGCTTCGGTAGTTGCAGCATGTGGGCTCAGTAGATGTGGCACACGGGCCTTAGAGCGCGCGGGCTTTGGTAGTTGTGGCTTGCAGGCTCTAGAGCGCAGGCTCTAGATCACAGGCTCAGTAGTTGTCATGCACGAGCTTAGTTGCTCCATGGCATGTGGGATCTTCCCGGACCAGGGATCGAACCCATGTTCCCTGCATTAGCAGGCGGATTCTTAACCACTGCACCACCAGGGAAGTCCTCATGTACATTCTTAATGTACAGGAAGCACAAACTCTTGTAGGTTCTTTACCTACCAAGTTTCTGCTCAGCAACTCATAGCTCATGTGTCAAATGGTGATGCAAGACAGTTTTGGGGAAATGGCAACATTGTCATGTTGTTTTGACAACCAGCCTTTTCATTTTCAGAGCTCCTATCATCTTTTCTCTGCTCCAGGATGCTCTTCCCTAGGTCTCCCCTTCTTCCCTGGGGTGCCGTCTGGGCCCTGCAAAGGGTTAAATGCTAATGAAAGCATTAACTGATAGTTTGATGCCTCCCTCTGCCTCTTGTGGCCATGACCCATCTCCCCCAGCATAGGGTTTGTGTTTCTTAAAAGGGCTGTTGTCAAGACCCAAAGGAATGAAAAATTATACAATAGGAAGATGGGTCCAAGGTAGCAGTGCAGAAAGGAAGCTGGATTCTGGTTCTGCAGAGCCCACCTATACATTCTGCTAGAGCGGCTGTTGAGAGGTAGTGAGGGCCAGGAGATGAGAAGAGGCTACCCTGCCGAGTCTCAGTCTCTGAGGGTCAGAGGCATGTGGGTTGTCCCTGATGGCCCTACCTCACAGCAACTTGGAGAGCTTGGGGGCCATGTCTCCATACCCCCAGCCTGCCTCTTCTCTTCAGCTGGTGAAGGAGAATTACTATTAGCGTCCCCTACCATCCCCGTCACTTCATTTCTAAGCAAGTATGTACTTAGAAAGGTGGCAGACCACTTCTGAAACTGTTGTGGGCACCCATAGTAAATAAACAGCTCTTAATTTCTAATTTAAAAGTGTTTCAAAAGGCTTTGTAGCTGATTTTTGACCTCTATGTATGCTGCTGAATTTTCTTTTGCAAGGGTTTATTTTCCTATTTTGTTTAGCGAAATATTAAACTTATTTCATATTCCTTGAGTACATTGTATAGCTTAAAATTTCTCAAGCACCCATTTCACTTTCAAGAAATGTATTGGGGGTTTGGAAACTCTGACTTGATCAATTTTTTATTCTGTGAATAACTATGCTTGACAATGTGAACTCTGCAAAAAATAAAAATAGAAAAAACGAAGGATGAAGCCCAGTGTGCTTCATGTATAGCATAGTAGTCTTTGATCTTTTTCTTTAAAGAGAAAATTCTGCAAGACTGAAACCTCTACTTTGGCCTATCCAAAAGAGAAAAGCTAAGCCAACATTGCAGAAATTAGAACTCTAATACATTTCCCGAAGACTCTGTAATTCAGTTGATGGACTCTCTCTTCATGAAGTATGCAGCAACTATAAATCTTTTAGAAACTCGTATTATTTGGGTTCCATCCAAACCTTGGATTTGCATCTCTCATTAACATGTAGCTTTTCATTGGGACCTTTAATCCTCCAATTGTTTTAAGTGCACTTAAAAATGGGTTTGAAAACTTGGCCAGTGAGATTGAATTTTAGCTGCAGCATGCAGCTTTTATGGAAGCCCCTATTAACTAGACACTGAGCTGGTGGTATATGATGCAATGAGATCCATACCAATTGCTCCGAAAAGCTTTTTCTCCCTACCTTTATTTCGGTGTCAAATGACCCATCAGACCTGATCCTCAGTTATAGAAAGCATTCATTTTCTACATAATTGTATGTGGTAGGTGTAAGGGCAAAAGGGCCACTGAGGCACTCCCTCTTACGAGAATTTAATGGATACAAAGAAGAAAAGTTCAAAGTCATACATGTGAAAACAATAGGAATTTATCACAATTTTTGATGACATTTCCCTTGAAAGTAACAAGATGAACTGTTCAGGGTGTTTGATTTTTAAGGAGTGCTTTATTTGTCAGTCATTCTCCAAGTCTGTGTGTTCAAACTGACAAGATCAGTATTCTGTTGCCTGAGGTAGCTGGCTGAAATTAATGATATAAAACACAGGCAACTTGACAGGAAGCCATTTTACAAAGCTAGTGGTTGTGACTTGGAGAAAATTTGAAATTAAGTCTACCTTGGGATAAGGGCCATACTTTGAGGGATAGTAGCCATTGATCATCAATCAAAACACCAGCTTACAATTAAAATGCATGATTTTGCTTTGGTAGCAAAATTTCTAAGGAACCATTGTGTTAAGAATCAACATCATAGTGGTTGATCACATTCTCTTAGGAGAAAAGCCTGTGTGAATGGAAGAAAAATCAAATCATTCTTTACTATTTGACAGCTCACCAGTCCAGAAACTTAGAGTTTAGATATAAAGTCTGAAGGGTGCTTCCTTTAGCACTTGTGGTAAACGTGGTAAGTATGATGATGTTTTAGGGACATAGCCAGGGCTAACCAAAGCAAAACTGTAAAGAATATACCAATTCTATCATCAGCCAGGTTTCCCCTCCTATCATTTCACAGAAGCACAGGAGCCTGAGGCTTGGGGGATG
The DNA here is from genome assembly GCF_005190385.1 of Monodon monoceros. Lineage (NCBI taxonomy): Eukaryota > Metazoa > Chordata > Mammalia > Artiodactyla > Monodontidae > Monodon > Monodon monoceros. The sequence goes on from NW_021703777.1 coordinate 110,043,943, forward strand.
CTTCTCCAGGTTGCCCTTGACCATGTTTCAGCCACCAGTAGGCAACTGCATGCTTTCAGATCTTTCGGATGGGCTACTTTGTGGGTGGCACCACTCTTTTCATTTTCCCCATTTCCTTGGTAAGCGAATGGACAGAACAGGGTTGCTGATTCTTGCAAGAATATCAATTTCTTGTGTTAATTCTGCAATTCTCTGGGATTAGCTATTATTCTTTTCATCTAAGTAGTCACATAAATGCAAGGTGTAGCTGAATCTCCTAAAATACAGGATTTCTCCTCAAATTAACCAACTGAGGGGAACTATGTGACTTCCTTATTCTTGAGCATTTATGATAGTATTTCAAAACTTTTTATTTAAGGTAGCAATTAAAGATATGTGTACATATTTATATTTAAAGATACATGTACTTACAGATTCTGTGTATAAGAAAAGGTAGTTAATAACTTACTGCCAGTAGGTTTAAAAATTTTTAAATATCCTAGTTAAAAATATTTTGTATTTTTCAACAATATTTAGTTGAAAGTTCTCATCAGTTCTCTGTCACTACACTTGTAGTGTGAAATAAATACACAGAGAACACTTTACTTTAATCACACTTTTATTTATTTATTTATTTTAACATCTCTCTTAGAGTTTAATTGCTTTACAATGGTGGGTCAGTTTCTGCTTTATAACAAAGTGAATCAGTTATACATATACATATGTCCCCATATCTCTTCCCTCTTGCATCTGCCTTCCTCCCACCCTCCCTATCCCACCCACTAGCTGGTCTCAAAGCACCAAGCTGATCTCCCTGTGCTATGCGGCTGCTTCCCACTAGCTATCTATTTTACATTTGTTAGTGTATATATGTCCATGCCACTCTCTCACTTTGTCCCAGCTTACCATTCCCCCACCCCATGTCCTCAAGTCCATTCTCTAGTAGGTCTGTGTCTTTATTCCTGTCTTACCCCTAGGTTCTTCATGACCTTTATTATTTTTTTTCTTAGATTCCATATATATGTGTTAGAATACGGTATTTGTTTTTCTCTTTCTGACTTACTTCACTCTGTGTGACAGTCTCTAGGTCCATCCACCTCACTACAGATAACTCAGTTTCGTTCCTTTTTATGGCTGAGTAATATTCCATTGTATATATGTGCCACATCTTCTTTATCCATTCATCTGTTTATGGACACTTAGGTTGCTTCCATGTCCTGGCTATTGTAAATAGAGCTGCAATGAACATTGTGGTACATGACTCTTTTTGAATTATGGTTTTCTCCGGGTATATGCCCAGTAGTGGGATTGCTGGGTCATATGGTAGTTCTATTTTTAGTTTTTTAAGGAACCTCCTTACTGTTCTCCATAGTGGCTGTATCAATTTACATTCCCACCAGCAGTGCAAGAGGGTTCTCTTTTCTCCACACCCTCTCCAGCATTTATTGTTTCTAGATTTTTTGTTGATAGCCATTCTGACTGGTGTGAGATGATATCTCATTGTAGTTTTGATTTGCATTTCTCTAATGATTAATGATGTTGAGCATTCTTTCATGTGTTTGTTGGCAATCTGTATATCTTCTTTGGAGAAATGTCTATTTAGGTCTTCTACCCATTTTTGGACTGGGTTGTTTGTTTTTTTGATATTGAGCTGCATGAGCTGCTTGTAAATTTTGGAGATTAATCCTTTGTCAGTTGCTTCATTTGCAAATATTTTCTCCCATTCTGAGGGTTGTCTTTTCATCTTGTTTATGGTTTCCTTTGCTGTGCAAAAGCTTTTAAGTTTCATTAGGTCCCATTTGTTTATTTTTGTTTTTATTTCCATTTCTCTAGGAGGTGGGTCATAAAGGATCTTGCTGTGATTTATGTCATAGAGTGTTCTGCCTATGTTTTCCTCTCAGAGGTTGATGGTGTCTGGCCTTACATTTAGGTCTTTAATCCATTTTGAGTTTATTTTTGTTTATAGTGTTAGGGAGTGTTCTAATTTCATTCTTTTACATGTAGCTGTCCAGCTTTCCCAGCACCACTTGTTGAAGAGGCTGTCTTTTCTCCACTGTATATTTAATCACTTTTCTAAATAAACTTGTGAGCACACTTTTTGTATCTAAAATCTGCCCTACGTATATAAAAGTCAGTTCTTCCAAGCAAAATGTTTTCAGTTAAATGTTTTTATGTGATCTTGTATAGCCTTTGATTTTTTGGACAGAAATAAATCAGGGAAAACAAAACATACTAAATATTGTAGGAAAAAACTATAATTGTTTTTGATGATTGAGTAAATAAAACTATTTTTGTTCACATTAGTATATGAATCCTTTCTTTCAAAAAATTTTAATCTTAAAAAGAAATTAAAATATGTTTTCCATGAACACAGATTAAACATCATTTGAGCATAAAAAATACCTTCTGTGTGTGAGAAAATTATAATGCTATTCAACAAAATTTCAGCACTTCTGAGTCTGGGTTTGGAGCTTTATTATGTTTTAAGGAGAAAGGTCCCATGTTTCTGTTTTCTGAAAGAGTTAGATCACTATTTTAAAATCTCAAGTAGCAGAACTATTTTTTATGACCATAAAAATCCAGAAAAATAGTGCACGTATTCCTAAAAGCAACTGAATGTGTATTTATGTTGTGGATTTTATTTCTAAACTAAATATAGGCTCGGAAGATATTCTCTATCACCTAATAAATATATAGATACAACTGTATAGATAAGGAGTAGACTTCAAAGATTAGATGTTGTTAATTGCAGTAATGATGTATTGGTCTTTCCATGATTCCGAAGGCCTGGGTAACTGGCTAGGCTTTAGTGATTAGATTGATACTAGCTGTGCAGAATTTTTCTATTTTGAATATTTATCATTAAAAAAAAATCTATATGCAAGACATTTCCCATTTTCACTGTCTTGGATATTTTTTTGTTGTTTATATTTTTTTGACTCCCTGAGCCAAAGAAAACTTTCACTTTTGCTTACGAAGCAGTTTAAATGATAAAATGTTTCTGGTCTACCTTCTAGCAAAGACAAGAAAGGATTCTTAATGAATTTATTAGAAAAATGGAGAGACTGACATAGCAGTTCATTTAGAGGGTAGGGATATAAAATCAGGGTATTGCTTTGGGTTAGAGAAATAGAGAAAATAAATTATTTTTCTGTTTTTTACTCTTTTGGGCAGATATTCATTTATTACAAGGCAGGAGCTATAGCATTAATTAATAAATAATGACGGTGTGGAACACGTTCTTCGGAATGCAGTTCATGACTTCTTGCCCAGGAGAGCAGAACAGCTGTTGCTGCTGAATTATTGGAATGTGAGAAGCTATGATGTAAACCCTTCAAAGCACAGAGAGTAAAGGGGATTTTGTTTTTTTCTCTTAAATCCCAATGAATAGAAGCCTTTATACACAAAGAAAAAATGCAGAGTCCTGTGCTCTTTGAGCACAACACTTCTTCCCCTTTTACAGTTGCATTATTCTACCAGATACTTAGAGTAAGATGTTTCAGGGGTTTTTGGTCGCACAAGACTATTCTGTTCTGCCACGAATCACTCAGAACCAGAACACACTATAGCAGCGGCCCCCAAACTTTTTGGCACCAGGGACCGTTTTCGTGGAAGACAATTTTTCCAAGGATGGGGCCAGAGGGAGATGGTTTCGGGATGATTCAAGAGCATTACATTTATTGTGCACTTTATTTCTATTATTATTACGTCAGCTCCACCTCAGATCATCAGGCATTAGATCCCGGGGGTTGGGGACCCCTGCTAGTTAACTTAGGGTGAACCCCTGTAAGATCTCTGCAAGGATAGGGCATGGAGCAATGCCATGCTGGGGGTGTAGCTGTCAGGGAGTGCTGCGGGGCAGTTAGGGCTCCAGAGTGGAGGGATCCCAGAGCAGATCCCAGCTCTGCCTCTTTGTAGTGCTGGGATCTCTGTCAAGGTACTTAATACAGAGAGCATGTTACTCAACTGTGCCTCAGTGTTTTATTAATAGCATTAGGATCTCATAGGGTCCTTAATGAGTATTAACGGAAAAGATTTATGGGAAGCAAAATGTCTGGCTCATGTAAGCACTGAATAAATGGTAGTTATTTTTATTAGGCATTTTATTCCTAAGCACTTTTCAGTAGGTTCGTTGTATACAGAAGGTGACATTTATGGTATTGAATAGTTTCTGTACATTTAAAAAACATACTGAAATGGAAGTCAAATGAGATCCTGATCAGACACTACTAAATACTTGCTGGGTGATTTAGAAAAGTCATTTAAATTCTCCAAATCTCAGTTTACTTATCTGAAAGATGGAGGTAATAATGGTTTCTATTGATTCTATGCTTATTACATTCTAGGTACTGTTTTAAGTGCTTTACATGCCTTAGGTGATTTAATTGCCCTAACAACCTTAAGTAATAGGAACTATTAAAACATTTTACAGAGAAAAAAGTACAGAGAGGAATCTGATTCCATTCATTTAAAGAGTACTTACTGAACCCCTGTTACATGCAAGATACCTTTTCATGATGCTGGAGATGTAGGCATGAACAACACAGACAAAAAAGGCAGGGGCTTGGGCCCTTATAAGCCTATGTTCTAATCGGGAAGGAGAATGAATGAAATTTTTAAAAAAGAAAATATATCATATATTGGAGTGGTAAGTGCAAAGAAGAAAGAAAAAAGAAAAAGCAGTGAAACATGTGGGATGATTTATAATTTTAGGTGGGGTCACCAGGGATGGTCTCACAGAAAAAGGTGGCATTTTGGGGGTAAAAACCTAAAAGGATTAAGGAAATAAGAATCTCAGGGAGAGGAAAGAAGCAAGTGTTTGCATTTTCAAATGCTCCCCTATGCTGCTGGTATAAACCTACCTACCTCTTTGGGCTCTTGAGACGATCAACTGAAATAATATGAATAAGCTTTGTAAACAATAAAGCACAGTTAAGTAATAATAATAATTATTATTCAAAAGAGGAAGAGAACATTGCGATATAATTTAGTATCAGATGGAGGTCTATCAGGTTTTCTCTACTGTTCTCCTGTCTTTTTGTTTCTTAAAACTACATTTTCAGAAAATGTCCTAGTACAGACAACATGAATTTACTTCCTAAAGGCAATCTCAATAGAAAAGACATATCACTGCTGTTCCACCCGATGTAGACTCATCACTGAATTTCAGTAGCTCCTTAGAAACATTCAGAATAATTCTCTGCCTGTAATGGAGACCAAACATATTTTAGAAAACCATTCGTGATTTCTCAAATACAAGCAATTTGGGATATCAGAAATGTCCTTCTCCTCTTGCTGATATTAACTTCAACGATGCAGCTCATTCAAAGTCACAATTTTTAAAAATAGTCCATTAATCATTAGGTCACCCATATGATTCAGCCCAACCTGACTCAAAACTAGCACTGAAAACAATTGTAAATTTTGTTTCGTGATTCTCTAATGACCCAACTGAGACCAAGTTAGCCAAAATGACTGACCATTTATTCCAGTGATTGAATCCAGTATATCCTCTCATTTTCCATTCTTGTTTTCCTTTTTAAGGTAATGTAGCTTTAAGTAAAAATTCTTCCCGTATATTTACTGAGGTTTAGGAGTCTGCAAAATAAAGGAATTCATTAATGAGAAACTCATACAACTGAAAGAAGCTTTTCTTTCAGGGGTGCAAAACTTGAAGGTCATGTAACCTACAACCTTGTATTAATTCTGAAAATAGTGAGTACTACTCTCAACTATTGATACCCTAGGTGATGCTTCATTTCTTTTATTTTTTAAAAGAAACTTTAAATATATGACATTTACTTCAGTTTTGTGGTGAAAAAGCTTCCCCAAAATATGGGAGGGAGGTGATATAGAGAGCCTCTGGTGATGGATCTTGAGTTGAGAAAACGTATTGATGGTAGAGTCAGGGAAGAAATTCAGGCTGGATTCTGGAGGAGCAGGGAGGTAAATTCTGTGGACATTTTTTATTTACCCTTATTGGATTGGATCTCATTTTATCTATTTTGTATGATTTTTTAATGTCAAGAAACATTATCATGAGAAATAACTTTGCCATCTTTATAAGGAGTTGCATTTCTGAAATATGTACAAATGTTTATAATTCATTGACTGAGACATAATATTATGTATTTATGGCAACCTCTTTCTATTTCCCTATGTGATTGTTTGTTAAAGCTGTATTACATTTACATATGTGTTAGGTAATTTGAGCCATGGCTTTTGAGGATCTTGGAATCTAAAGGGAAAGAAAGGAAACTTAGATAAAACTGTTATAAGAATTAACTATATTTTAAAATATTAATTAACAACTAAAGTAAACTAACCTTCCCACTTTGAACAGTCTTTGGATTGCTTTCTTGTTCTCTCCCATTTTCCCCTTTTCCCAACCTTTCAGAACTTCTAAATTTTTCCCCAAGTTTTGGTAATTTTATATTAATAAATAAAATAAAAACTTTGGGATTCTTTGGTCAGGGGGTCCAGCAAGGACCCCCTATTCTTTGTTTTTACAAAGAATATATGTGTGTGTACATGTGTGTGTTTGTGTGTGTGTTTTTCCCCCTACCTGGGAAGGGAAACTAGAGCAGATTATCAATTTGTCCATATGATGTTGCTGATCATATGTATTTGATAACACACATAAATTAACTGATCAGTATACTTGGGGCAAGTTCAGCAACATTGCTCCCGTCATTTATGAAATTCATGTTTTACCAGATTGCAAATGAAAGCCTAAGAGAAAAGGCATTGTTTTTATTAAAATCTATTCTAATTCCTCATCCTTAAATTGGACACTCCTCACCCAAATTGTGTTTGATAATCAGTTCCAAGATAACAGCATTTTCCAACTGGAAGGGGCTCTAGTACGAACTCATCACTTTTCACAGTGACTCCGAGTGGTTCAGAGATTTTTCAGCTCTTGGTAGGCCTCGGATCCTGGTCACATCCTGCAGGCACTTGACCATTGCCTGCCAGGAGGCACTGACTGTATGTGAATGAATTTTCGGGCATATATCATTCATTTAGAGCTAATCATGATAGAGAAATTTAAAAACTAAAAATATAGCTGCTACTTCTCAGTGTGGCTGTGACACTAATTTACTTAACCTTGAGGGGGTCCAGGGAGTGGCTTTAGTGTCATAATAACCATGGCCTATTTTTAGCAGAGACTTCATATCACTTTTCATTGACTGGGTGATGCAGTGATGAGTCCTGAAAAATTAGCCAAATTCCTCTTATTATGTTTTTTCTATCCTGACGGGAGAATTGTTGCTGAATTTCAGGAGGTTGGCATAACGAATACAATGGAGCTACAGCAAAAGAGATGATTTCTCCTTCCATTACTTGAATTTTTATAAAAGTAATAAATGTTAGGATTGATTTTTTAAAAAAAAAATCTGTACATAGCTCCAGGGGGTATCTATGATTCAAAAACAGTTTATAGGGCTTCCCTGGTGGCGCAGTGGTTGAGAGTCCGCCTGCCGATGCAGGGGACACGGGTGCGTGCCCCGGTCCGGGAAGATCCCACATGCCGCAGAGCGGCTGGGCCCGTGAGCCAGGGCCGCTGAGCCTGCGCGTCCGGAGCCTGTGCTCTGCAACGGAGAGGCCGCAGCAGTGAGAGGCCCGCGTACCACAAAACAAAAGCAAAAACAAAAAAAACCAGTTTATAGTATGGGTGGGAGAGGAAATGAGGAGTGAGTCAGTCCATAAGTATGGGCCAAAGAATAGAGTGAATTCAGATCACAGCTTAAATTTCACGCCACTCTTTATCATTAAGCCCTCATCTCATTTCACAAACTCCCCACCAACAGTCTAAGCCAGCAGGAGCCAGGCTCTCCTTGGATGGCTCCAGCTACCTCAGCCCCATCACATGTCCTCGTCCCATCCTCCACTCCACCTGCCTGGTCCTTCTTGGTCCTCACCACGTGCTCCATGCAGGCGGACTCTACTCTGCTGCATGGAATGCTCTGTTCAGACGTGCTAGTGGCTGATTCCCACACTCCCTTCAGGTCCCTGAACAAATGCCACTTTCTGAGTCACTGTGTCTAAACACCTCATCTAAAATCCCTCCACCCGCCACTCTCTACTACCTTACCTTGTGTTGTCTTTGTATCACTACTGGCCATATTCCATCTTCATTTGCTTGTTTTCTCTCTCCTTGCTCTATGATACAAGCTGCATGAGATGGGGTCTTTGTTTTGTTCACTGCTACATCCCCAGCACCTAGATCAGTTCCTGGCACTTAGTGGGTGCTTAATAAATAATTGGGGGAAAATCAATGAGTTCCTTCATGAGAAGATAATTTTAAAAGGTAACAGTGAAGGAAACTGATCAAGTCCCTTCCTTCATGGAACTTGAAATATTTAACCTCTTATTTTACTAACTTTACATCTATTCTAGTCCATTAACACAGAACATATACTCATACCAGGCTTAAAGAGACGAGGAAATGAGAATGGAAACCAAAAAAGATACATATAAAGGAATTCTTTAGTTTGTTAACAGCACGAAACTGTATATTTACCCAAAGAGCATCCTCTTCCATTGCAGAGACAGGGTTTAATAATGAGCAGTATGTGTTCATCTGTTTTACTTAAAAATTGAGAACATATTAGATGTTCTCTCAGAGACACAGGTGAGATAGTCTGTTGTTCAACTTTATGGTGTCAGATTTCTTTTCCCTCATTAAAATTTTTCTCTACCTATTTACTTTGTCAATTTGTCACATAGAGAAAACATTCATAAAAGAATGCAGAAATTTTCCTTTATCTACACACACGCGCGCGCACACACACACACACACACACACACACACACACACACACAAACCAAATGAAACACTAAGAGGAAAAAAAAAATCCAAGACACTCAAGGGAATATTCCTCCAAACAAAGTGTCCCTGCCAAAAGTTGTGTAACTATAGCGATAGTCACGTGGCCTGTGGCCGGCAGGATAACTGTGAAGTATGCCAGGACAAACCATTCTCTGTTTGTAAGGATCATAGAGCTTGTAAGTTAAAGACTCTGAGGACATAATGCAAATTTAAATACACTTCCACTTCCCAGCCTTACAAAGAACAGACAATAAATGCTGTGTATAAATTATTGTTGAAGCTAGAAATAGTACGATTTAAGTTATGGGTTCTAAATATTTGTTAGTCACAAAATTTCAGGCCCTGTGATAATAGTAACAAGTATGAAGAATGTATTATTAAAAATATTAATGATTAATCTTTTCCAGCATACTTTTTTAAAATATATTTTAAACTAAAAAAATCTCTTTACTTAAAAAACTATTTTTTAAAGCAGTTTTAGGTTCACATCAAAATTAAGAGTAAGGTACAGAGATTTCACAAGGAACCCCTTATCTTTACATTTATAGTTAATCTACTTGTGTCAATTTTTAGAAATTGTATTTCATGTTAGTTTTGTACCTCTTGTTTTTTTGTAGCATACAATTGATTTATTACTCTGTAAGTGTTCTTTCATTATTATTCCAAAGCTAAAATTCTGAAAGTCATCATCTTTTTTCCCCTAATTCTTACATTCATAATTCGTGTTCAAAGTACACCTCCATATTCCTCCAATTCTTTTCTAATTCTTTTCTTCTGCTCTTTTCTGCTCTCTTCCCCACCTTATCCTAAACATAAGAGGCAGGATCAATCTTCAGATGCCACTCTAACCACATGGCATTTTCTGAAAACACAGTAACATGTATAAAGTGGCTGTCTCCATGAACTCCCCACCCTTCACCCCTCACAACACATACCCATGAGGTAAGAATCACGACAGAGCAAGAAAGTTTGTGTGATGTAAAATCGATAGCTAGTGGGAAGCAGTCGCATAACGCAGGGAGAGCAGCTCGGTGCTTTGTGACCACCTAGAGGGGTGGGATAGGGAGGGTGGGAGGGAGACGCAAGAGGGAGGAGATATGGGGATATATGTATATGTATAGCTGATTCACTTTGTTATACAGCAGAAACTAACGAACCATTGTAAAGCAATTATACTCCAATAAAGATGCTAAAAAAAAAAAGAAAGAAAGTTTGTGTTGTATATGTGCACTTTGGGAGTCTCCCTGGGTATTTTCTTTTTTAAAAATTTTTTAATTTAATTTTTTTAACATCTTTATTGGAGTATAATTGCTTTACAGTGGTGTGTTAGTTTCTGCTTTGCAACAAAATGAATCAGCTATACATCTTTTTTTTTTTTTTAACTTTATCGAAGTATAGTTGATTTACAGTGTTTCCTGATAGGCCCATCTCCAGTTGTATTCTTCACTTTGTCCAAACGAGTGTAAATTTCTCTTTTCTTTGTGCCTTTATGGATAATCTCCGAACTCCAGAGATATAATGTTTCTTCTGTTCAAAACATCGCTAAAAATTAATCTCTGTGACGCTTTCTAAAGCTTCTTTTCAGTCATACCCACATTCTTTCAAGCTGAATGAAGCTATCTCCTTATGCACTTGTAATGAGCTTTCTTCGTTCTTTCTTGGGTTCTTGCGAATGGTTAATGAGTACCTCTTTCTTTCTGTCTATGTAATCTGTAAATATAAATTGCTAAGGGAGCTGAGGGGATTGGGGGGAAGGGGGTCTCACTCTGATGGTGGGATCAGGAATTACTTTGTGGAAAAAAAGTTTTTCAGAGATGTGGAGGTATGGGTGGTATAACTAATAGCAGTGTAACTTTAAATTGTGAGAAATGATACATGGTTGAACTTATGAAGGTTATTTCATCTTTTTGTGTGTTAATTTCCTAATTTATAAAATTAGGAGATCAGGAATACAAATTAAAACGGGAACAGGCAGGTTAAATAAATAAATGAAGCTGGACAAGCCTAATAAGCATTTCATTGTTTTTTCTTGATCACTTTGCAACTTGACATTTGACAGACACAGAGTGTGATAAATTTCTTAAGGGAAAAAAAGTACAAACACAAGTGCCATGATATATGGCAGCTGACACTTGGGACCTGATACGTGGAAAACAAATGCCCTGTCTGAAGGGAACTGTGGCAATTTAGCTCTACTTATTGTTGCCATGTAGGAATGTGAGCTCACTGTGGCCAGATCTGAGTTTTCAAAAGAATTAAGAAATTGAAATTTAAAAAAAAAATAAATTTATTTATTTTATTTATTTATTTTTGGCTGCATTGGGTCTTCGTTAATGTGCACGGGCTTTCTCTAGTTACGGTGAGTGGGGGCTTTGCTATGTTGTGGTACGTGGGCTTCTCTTTGCGGTGGCTTCTCTTGTTGCAGGGCACAGGCTCTAGGCACGCGGGCTTCAGTAATTGTGGCTTGCGGGATCAGTAGTTGTGGCTTGCGGGCTCTAGAGCGCAGGCTCAGTAGTTTTGACGCACGGGCTTAGTTGCTCCGTGGCCTGTGGGGTCTTCCCGGACCAGGGCTCGAACCCTTGTACCCTGCATTGGCAGGCGGATTCTTAACCACTGCACCACCAGGGAAGACCAGAAATTGAAATTTTGATACAAAATCTCTTGACTTTTTTTAAAGTGACCTCTATCAAAAATGAAACTGTAGGCCAAACTAAACACAATGAGACCACACAATGAAGTCATATGCCGCCCAGGGCCTGTCGTGATATGTTTCCTAAAGACTAGGTCACCTCTAAGATTCCTTTCTGTGCTAGAGAGCTCTATTCTAAGTTCCTTGAGGGCAGGAACTGTCTGCTGTTTAACTATATCAACAAAGCATTGCTACTGTGGATCAGCAACTGATAGAAATATTTTAATCAAAACTTTCATTGGATTGAAGTTTTACGGGGAAATTTGACCTACAGAAGTATTTTTAGTGGACAAAGGACATTGATAATTATGAGGGCAGCCATTTATAAGAAAGTGCTAAGCTGTGGAACATAGTCAAATCTGGCTGGAAAAGATTTAATAGGATGCAAAGAAAAATGACAGGAATAGCAGGAGAGGGTGGACCTACGTCTGGAAGTACAGGACAATGGGAAATCAAGGAGAGGGGAGTTATTCATAATAGTGGACTGTGCTGACTGGCTTTCTGGAGGAAAGAAATAAAATGATTAGTCTAGGGAAGAAGCAATTTGATTTGGCTGAGAGGAGGTTATTGGAAACCTTGGAAAGGGTGGCCCTTTGTATGAGTTGGGATGGAAGCCAGGTTGGAGAAGGTTACTGGAGTGAGAGGTGAGAAACTGGAAGCGCCAGAGGTATGCGACTTTTCCAGGAGCTTGGATACAAAGAGAAAAGGGACTAGGGTGAGAGTAGAGGAATCCATTCATTTCAGGGAAGACGGTGTGTTGGAAATGGGGAGCACCTGCGCTTGCTTGAAGTTGGATGGTGATACCCTCTCTTCATTGTCACTGGTATCGTGGAAAGTAAGTGACTTCTTTTGACTTGCATGCCTAGTGACATACGTGAACCCCTCTGTGGTGTGTAGAGTTGAAACACAAAATTTCTTGCTAGCTTCTGCATGGGATGATTAATAAAATTATGACTCATAATTTGAGCATATTCAGAGTATATTCAGAAGTTCAGTACCTTCACTACCTCACATGTTGCAGAAGGTAAACTCTCTCCTATGTGTGAAGGTCACTCCAGCATGTAATAGTGTCTCCAGACCCATGGTCTTAGTTCCTTAAAGGTGGGCTGTACTTCAAAAGAAATATGACTGTGGGGCTAAGCTGAGCCAAGAGTCTTCTGTGGTTATTTTTGCTGGCTGTGCAGAACTGGATCTCTACCTCTTTATGTATAGCCCTTCTTCTGAAATCCATGTCTGTCCCCTTCCTGGGGCCACCATTACCTGAGATGACCCACGTGCTCCGGACCCTGGACTCCAGCATTATATCAGGTTGCCGGGAGCTAAGGAAGAGCTCATGTCCCCAGGTGTCTTGCAGCCATTTTCTTTGATCTCTACTGAACAGTATGACACACTTCCATTTTCACAAATATTAAAATTCCTGTTAGCCTGTTGTTAGCTGAAGTTAAACATAAATCCTCTGTTGGGTGGTATACAGGCAATAAATAGAAATAGACATCTGTCTTCTTTGTTGAAATTCCCTAAAACCACAGAAATATAGCTCATATAGAGGAGGGGAGACTAGTGGATTTATCTGGAAATGGTGACTTCGGGTGAAATGCTTGATTTCTCTGTTTACAATACACCATCGTGTTGTCATGTAATGACATGTGGCATAGTTTTGTTGATGTTAAAAATAACACAAATGTGATGGTGTAAAAATGTACATTCCTACAGCTCATCCATTTATTTGTTTCAAATTTCAAATTAATTTCCTTCAAATTTGTTTCTTCTGTTCTGGTAAAGGTATTAAAATAGGTGACTGACAGTCATTCATCCAACCAACATGTATTTAGCACCTTTGTGGATTATACCGTAGTGGTGATGGTAAACAATTTGCACGTATTTACTTGTATCTAGCAGGGGACATGGCCCATTAAGCAGTTACAATAGAGTGGCAGGTGCCATGGTAGGGAGTGTAAAATGCCATGAGAGCACAGAGTGAGCAAGCAATTAATCTAACAGGACAGAGGTTTCTCAGAGGAAGTCACCTGTGGCATAAGACCTGAAGTAGCATAGGAAGGTACGAAATAAAGGGAGGCGGTGATTCCGAACAGAGAGAAAGGCAGGTGATGACACTGTCCTAGAGGTCAGTCAGGACACAGCAATTCAGAAGAATGGAGAGAACATTTGTTAGCTCTCATTCATCCAACAAACAGATATATCAAGCACCTATTATGTGCCAGGCACTCTACTAAAATCAGTTACAGAATCAAAGCAACTGTCTTCATGGTGTTTACTATGTAGTCAAGAAGTAACATTAACACATTAACAAATAATTGCAGAGCAGTATATAGATACTGGAATAGACAGACATGTACAAAGACTGCAGTAGAATGAAGAAGGAACAATCAATTATGTTTAGAGGTTCTAAGGAAGGCTGGAGATTTATTTTACAACAATCCAAACGTTAAAGGGACTTTTTGTTAAGTCTTTATTTAGGAGCTTAATTCTGAATTCAAGATTGTACTACCTAGATAATATGTTTGCTTTCAGCAGGTTTCAGAATAAGAAACCTAGAATAAGTGAGCAGAACAATGCTTGTGGAGTGTCTGTACATTCTATTTGGGGGATTGTTTCCATGATGAAGAATAATGGTTTGCTAACTCAGAGGTTGCAGGAGATACTTTAAAGGCCATCTACTTACATTATATTTTGCTTTATGTGAACCCAATATGTGTAGTCTCCTCAGGAAAAGGATTGAAGTACACAATCAACTCAAGTACTGTGTACTAATATAAATTAATATCTTGGAGTGTTGTGTTGCTAGGTGTTCTTTTAGTGCAATTCAGCTTCTGAAGGTTTGATCATATTGGGTGTCAATGCAATTGAATGAATTTAGAAGATTAAAATGAAAACCCAAGGAGTTCCCTGGCAGTCCAGTGGTTTCACTGCCATGATTCACTGCCATGGCCCCAGGTTCAATCCCTGGTCAGAGAACTAAGATCCTGCAAGGCATGGCCAAAGGTAAAAAAATTAAAAAATAGATAAAATGAAAACCTGGATTCAGAGTAGCTAGAAAAACTACAGGCACTTTTAACGTATAAATAAGAATAGATTATATATTACTTGTCATTAATTCCTAGAAAAATATTATTTTAAGAAAACAAAATTATTCTAAAGTAAGGACTTTTCTGATATGTGGGGATTTGGGTATTTGACAAAAGATACTACAAATAAATGTGGCAGAAGTTTCCCTTAGCTCTTCCCTTTAGAGTTTAAGAGACCATGGTGATCAGTGAGTCAGGCCCAGGGGGACCCAGTGAGTTGGAGTGACCTGCTCAGAATGACACACCCACACGTAGAGCCTCACCTGTGCACCTTTCCCCATTCCTGCGTGTGCCTTTTCTCTGTACCTCCATGCTTCAGAATGACATCCTTATCTTGACAGCCCAAATACCCAGTAGGTTAAGGAGGTAGATTAAAGAGGTAGGGTATGGGAATGTCTGTTGACTTGTTCTTAAATTATAAGTGAGAGAAATAATAAAATGTATATACCTTATCACTTAATAGTCACACAATTTTATGTGGTTTTCTCATTGTTCCATTTGAAATTGAAATGTAAAATCTGGTTTACTTTTTAATTTACCTGCTACTAAGTTACACTTTTTCAATGAAAAGTAAATAATTCTATTTATTATTTAGAATAAAAATACATATTAAAAATAATATGTAGTGTACTATGTGAATTTTAAATATCATCAAAGGCAACAGGATGATAGTGTATAGATGGGTAATATGGAAAATGAAGCATGTATTTCATCTATGGAACTAAAATCAGAAGAAAAAGTACACTCTTAATATAATAGTAAAAACAATCAGATAACCTGCGCGGAGGGGCCAACCATCTAGAGAATGGAAAGTCTTATATTTGACACACTTGATAGTTTCCTAAACAAAGTAGTCACCTCTAGCCTGGCTGATTGTTTGAAGAGGAGAGAGCTTGAAGCAAGAACCTACGCAGTTCTCTGTAGCTCAGAGATATCTCATATCTTTCTTATGAGATATCAAGCAACAGGACTGGGCTTGAGGCCCCTTGCTTTAATATCTTTACAAAGGACCTGAAAAAAAGAATCTGGAATATGTTTGTCAGATTTATACTTGATGCTTAAATCCTAGGTGAGACCCCAAAGGTTAGAAGTAAAGTTCAAGTAGTTTTACAAACAGAAATAATATTTCTATACAGAGAAGTATGGTGCTCTTTGTAACTTAAATACAGAATTGGACTCAGCACAAGAAATGAAGGAAAAGACCAGGAAAAAAATTTGGTACAAGCTGAATATGAGTCAGTAATACAACACCATTGTTTAAAAATGTCGACACCATGCTGACTGTGATTTTTATTAGTTCCATGTTTGTGGATGGCAAATGTACTTTAAGAACTAAAAGGTAAAACTGAAGAATGTTGAAAAGTAATCCAAATGCTATAAAAGAAAGAAAAAGGAGGTCATACATGAGTACAGGTTTAAGAAATCAGGATGGTTCAATCCAGAAAATTTAAAAAAAAAAACAGATAAGCTTAAAAATTACTTACATAGATGCTTTTAAGTACAGGAAGGGATTTTTTTTTTTTTAGTAAGGGATATTGATTATTTCCTTTTTATATTGAGATGGAGGGAAAATGGGCTCAGTGAAAGGAAAAAGACATTTTGGTGACCATGAGAATGATAAATATTAGAGGAGACAAGGAGAATAGTGAAATTACCATCCTGGAAATCTTGTCTGAGATAATGAATGGTTGTTTTTCCTTAAGATTTGAGATATTTACTTGCTTGAAAAATAATTAGCAGATGACTTGAATCGTCTTGTCTACCATTCCTGTGACTGTAATTTGAAGTTTGCCAAAAACTCTGAAATAAATTATAAATTTTAATTAAAATAAATGAAAGGCAGAGCTATGTAACGTTATTTTTGAGACTCCTATACAGATGCATTCGATATAGATGCATAGAGATATAATTAATTATAAAATTACATTTTATAATTAATTTCTTAATTGGCTCAAAATTTCTCTTTATTTCATCTTTTTTGGAGATATTTATCTCTCTGTGAACTATCCATTCATCTTGCCTTAGATATATTTATTTAAGGGGAGAGAAGATGCCCTGGGGACTGTTGCAGAATAAAGGGCAGAAGGGCTGATATCTTGCTTATTAGTAAGCTGGAATGGTTTGACTTTAAACTTCTTCCTGAGGGATAGGAGCCACTTAAAGTGAGGTTTACTCAATCATGGAAATATAAATAAAAATAAAGATATTATTTCACTTCCCCTAGCCCCCACTTATTTCTCATTTTTGGTATTCTGGTTTGACTTGGTGACTTAGTGTTATCACTGATGAAACCTTAAGTCGACCAGTGGTTTGTTCTTTTGTTACCAGAGTAGGACAGATGTAACTGCAGGGTTCAGTGGGAGGTAGCCAGGAGAAGCCTCTCATTAAAGAAAAATTGGGAAATCCCATCTGAATACCCCTCCTCCTATTATTTTGTAAATGGAATACACATGATGAATAAAACAGTGAGATCCTTAATATCAAATGCAAGGGTATGGGAGAACTGCCGTAAACCTTATTCATTCTTCTTTCTTTCTTCCTTCCTTCCTTTCTTTTTTTTTCTTCTTTCTTTCTTTTTCTAAAACAAAACATTTGTATTTACTCAAGTTAAGCACAGCATGTTTTGAGGAAGTCCCCTTCGATGTAATTACTGTGTGATCAAGTTGTAGTGTAATTCCTCTATGAGCCCAATAGAGTCCTTCAAAAATAAAGAGCTTCTCAAACTAAAGCATCCCAAATATCCATGGCAGGAATGTTAATGCCCTCAGACATGAATCAAAGCATTATTTTGACTTTAATTAGCAGTTCTGTTTACTGTACTACTATTTGGCTACACAGACTATTTGAAAAATATATGCAACTTAAATCATATATCTGTGGTTTTGAGAGGGAGAAAAACATAAAGAATGTTTTGAATTCGTCTCTTCTTTTTTCTGTATTTCCAGTTGGTTTCTACATATAGAAAACCTATTGTTCCACAGATTTGTCCCAGACCTGGGGCACAAACTGTATGAAGAGTCAAGGGCATAGGTTAAATATAAGGAATGTGGAACAGTGGAAATGGGAACTGGAGGACCTGCATTGAAGCTCCCTCTCTGCCACTGACTAGGATTTGCCTTGGCTAGTACTTAACCTCTCTGAGCTACAAGTCTCCTACCATGTAAAATGGAGAACCAAGGAGAACCTCTTCACAGAGGGTTATGGTGCAGACTAACGGCAATAATCTAGGTGAAGTCACCTTGTGAATGTCATGTGCTACAGTACCGATTGGACTCCATTTTCCCAGTGGGGCGTAAGAGGGATTCCAGAGCAATGAGAAATCAATCTTTCTTTCTCTGAGTCCCTTTTCTATTGCCAGCTCTTCTTCATTCCCACCTTCACCCTTTTCATTTTTGATCATTTGTAAGTAATTCTTATTTTTAATTGAAATACATTTGATTTCCAATAGTATATTAGTTTCAGGTATATAACATAGTGGTTCAATATTTTTCTAAACTCCCTTTAAAGTTATTATAAAATAATGGTTATATTTCCATATGCTGCATAATATGTCCTTGTTGCTTATCTGTTTTATACACAGTAGTTTGTATCTCTTAATCCCCATCCCTGTCTTGCCCCTCTCTCCTTCTCTCTCTGAAATGGTATCCACTAATTTGTTCTCTATATCTGTAAGTCTGTTTGTATTTTATTTTTTAGATTCTACCTATAAGTGATAACATACAGTATTCACATTTAACTGTTTTCCCAAAGGAATTCCATGCTAAATGTATAGATTATTAATTTCTCAATCTGGTCATTTTGGTGTTGGGGTTCTGAAAGTAGATCTAGAGATGTTCGTGTGGTTCCCAAATCTTCCACTTAGCAATGAGGAAGGCTGTAACGTGTCTATGAGGTATTTCCCAAAGGTAGCTTCTTCTGTTTTCTGAAGTCAGTGATACCAGTGAAAGACGTAAGAATCAGTTTAGAAAGAAGGAAGGTACTCTTTTACAATTCAGTGAGTCTCATTTGTTTTATATTATCCAGAGATAGCTACCCCATAGTGTTCTGTTTCTGATAGGAATAGTGTTCCTAGGCTGAGTTAAAATACCAACTCAAATACTTATAGATATATCTTTTCTGAAAATATCTACTGTCAGCCAGGTGAAACATTCTTCTCTACTCAGGAAAGCAATGAGTTCCTTCCAGAGAATCAAATTTTAGAGTGAGTTTTGGAAGAGGGTCCAGCTGACATTCACTGTACTACAAAAGAGCTTCCATTAGCAGGAAAAGCATACGCACCTTGGTGGAATAACAAGTAGTGCTGTATTTGCCCACAAGGGCCGTTTAAATTAGATTACACTTGAGAAAAATGAAACAGCCTCTTTCTTGTGTTTTAAAGACCACTTATTATCTGGACTTAAGACACATGATAAATAGTGATTCAAGGAACAGCATGTGGCTGCCAGTGTAATGGCAGGATAACAGCACAATCTTGTATTACGTGAGGTGAGAATGACTGAGTGTATACCAGGATTACAAGTTCAGAAATCATACCTATATTTTAACCTTGGAAATCATAACTATAACCTTGGAAATCATAACTATAGCTTAACTTTCTTATGTTAGAAATAAAGGCACTGAGACGCAGGTAAAGTGACTTGCCCATGGATGTAATCCAATTAGTGGTCGATCCAGGAATGGGATCCTTGAGTCCTGACTTCTTATCCTATAGAGCAGACCAAAAACTCAAGGTGAATAATAGCATGATAGGAAAAAAGTGCTCTCTAGGGAATTAAACTTGAGAAACTAGAGACATACTTTAAAAAACAAAGCAAAACAGAACTTTTCCACATCAAATGCGAACTTTGTATTATTATCATATGCCTTTATTATATTTTTGGAGAAGAGGGATTTCTTTCTCTAATAATAGCTACTGACAATTTGAAAAAGAAGTTTGTGGATTCCATTTCAAGTTTGGTCAGATGGAAGTTGTCATCTTCATGACTGTCCTCATTCAACAGTATCATGAAGCCCAGCCGGGTATGTGACTCTTATGGTAAAAAGCAAATGAAATGGGCATTTTTCATTTGTTCTACAAGTATAGGCTCTGAGACAGACAGCATTGTAGGGACAATCTAATTGCCCATTTATTACTACCATTTGATCCCTATATTGACAACTTCCAGCAATCACCTGCCTTGATTCTCTCTCCGACATTCTCTCATTCCTACGTCTTGGATGACTGGTTGAGTTACAGGAAGAGCTTTGTTAACGATCCTGAAGACTGTGTCTTGGCTTGCTGGTTGAGCCTCCTAGTAGGACTCAGTGCATAGATCTGGTGCTGGGGAACCATCTCTTTTCCTGCTTGCTTCATTTTTCTGTCAGTATGCTGCCATGTCAAATTAGCTAGCAGAATGGAATGAGTCATTTGCTGGGAATTACCAAAAATGTTCCAGAGGAAGAGGCTCTGACTTCAAGGGAAGAGCCAGGTTGAATAGTGGAACAGGAAAACCTTGAAGATGGGCGAATTTGAGAATGAAATTATACAAGACAGGAAACCAAGATCAGTTTTAATTATGTCACAACGCTTTCTAGGTAGGCCAAAAAGAGGAATCTTCGCTATTTTTTTTTTTTGTATTTTTACGTAGCTTATAACCATACGGAGTTTTCCAATTAAACTAATAATAACTGAGTTAATAATTGATTTATCTGCAGTCTGTGCAGTTGATCAAGAAATATGCACTGTCTGCTGTGTGACCAGCATTACTGGGAAGAAATTATTGTTGAGAAAATACTGCAGCCAATATAAAGGAACCTCCCAGGGGTGGTTTTAACTTTCCTAAGGTTACAGTGAAGGCAGGAACAGAGAGTTCTCAATGAGAAGAGAGCGCCTTTTTGTGCATACCCTTGAGGGCAAGAATCATGTCTTAATTATCTTTGCATCTCTAGAAGAGAGAACAGAGCCTGGCACTTAGCAGGTGCACAATAATGTTTGCTGAAGGAGTATTGCAATCTTTTTGGGCCGATGTAGAGAATGAGTGAATTACTTCATTCTTTTCCATCTAATGACCTCCCTCTCTCCACTTTTCCCCATTTCCCTGCATAGGCTGCCATGATGAGGAAGTGTGTTTTGGCATCCCTAGTGGAGAATGAAATTCATTTTCCTATAGAAGACACGCTTAAAACAGCAGTTTAGATGTAATCGAAAACTGTTTGGGGGGATGCAAAGGGTTTTGTGGGATATCCAGGAACTCATCGGGTCACATATAGTTTCTAGGACCAAATGTGTTCAAACTTGGGAACCCATCCTTTTTCTAAGTTAGGTTCTCACATCCACCTTTTTTTTTTTTTTCTAATAGGCTTTTCTACTATTCTTGCTGCTATGACTCTGTAGAGGAAATAAATATCAAGAGTGCCTTTCACTTAAGATAAAAAGATATTTATCAAAGGATAAGTGGTGCTGTGGGGGATTGTTCTGAATTTACCCATGGTTATTTTATTTGACTTTGCAAGGCATTTAGTGGGGCATAAAAGATAGATGTATATTAAGCAGTTAACTAGCTTGTGTAATTAATACAGAGAAGTAGCATAGCAATCTTGAGAGAGGGAAATTTTAACATAGTTTGTTGTTAGAAAAAGCTCCATGATCAGTTTGGGACTTGAGGTGGGTAGATTTTAGGGAGAAGGAAGAAAATAAGGGTAGTATTTTTTAACTGTGAATTTTTCACTGACCCACCTAACTGGTGCAGTTCATGGATGCTCCTCCGCCTAAAAGCTCTGGTAACATTTCCTTAACAAAAAGCTGAACATTCTGTATTGTGATTTATCCATCTCCTTTAAAATAGACCATTTTGAGTAAAACACTTGAAGACAGATATATTTGAGTAATAACTGGGGGTATTTGAACTTTATTCTGAGGATGCTGAAGACTAGAAAAAAATGTTTTATGAAGAAAAAAATTACAACAGTCTGGAGGTCAGATTGGAGGAGAAAAACCTGAAGGTGGTGAGATAGCAAATTCTGCTGATTAAAATAGTTCATATATATGAGAGAAAAAGAGGTGGTACAGTGGTGATAGGAATAGAATGGAAAAAATAAGAATACATAAGATACATTTCCAAAGTAGAAACAAAAATGATTTTATTTACTGGGTATGAGGGACTGGAAAGAGAAAAGGGAAAATGACAGAAGTTTTAAGCCTAGTAGACTTTTTATTTCTGTCCAGACTGGTGGGTAAAACTCCACAGCATTTCTACCAGTGCCAAAATTGTTTTCCAGGTCTAAATAATTTGTATCATAACTGTCAGCATTTCTGTTTTCCCTCATTATTTTTCTTACTTCATTTGTTAACCTTGAGAAAATTAGGTTTTGTAACTCATATGTTTTCCAATGTATTGTTGTCTATTAGAAAAAAGAAAAAGAAATTGAAAAGGAAGACAGCTATATCACATTCTGTTTGTTACTGAATCACTGGCTATTTAATCTGCTTATTAAATTCTCTTTGAGTCATTTTTTTCCCTTTTAAAATGTAGGTTCATAGATTCAAGGACTTTTAGCAATATAGAAGTAGAGAATTATCTAGGAAAAATAAGAGAATGATCATACATTCAGAGATATGTAGAAACTAAGCCCCAGGTCAATTATATGATTTGTTGTGAGTGTGGTGTTGTTAGAATGCTGATGAAAACCTACGTGTGCTAACTTTCAAACCATTGCTCCTTATTGTACACGATAGTAATGCTTGCAAAACTACTTTGTGTGTGAAATCTTGTGAAATCTTCCAAATGTTTACAACCAAGCTAACTGTTAAAACTTACTGCACAGACATGTATGTAAATGACTGCAGAGAATTTGTTTAGTTTCCGCTTAAATTTAGATAGTCATGAAGAGCAATTTGGCATTTATCTCCTCATCTGTAGGATAATGTATATTTTTTGAAACTTTCTGTTGAAGAGATAATTTTCTGTCAGTTTCTTACATTTCTGTACATTTTGCAAGCAGAGGCACTGGCTGTCTTTGTTCCAGACTATATTTTCCAAGATGTTCGTATAGCAAATAGCCCTGCAAGATAGGGGAGAGAAGCTCAGGCATGCTTACTATCCAATATAGTAAAGATAATGGCTCCCTCTGGAGCAAAGTACAGATATGCTTATTGCCTATTATAAAAGATTCAGGTTCCCAAAACTCAGGGTTCCTCTCCCGTGTGCAGCCAACCCAATGAGTGTGCAGGTATGCATTTGGACCATAGAAGTTACCGCTGTGAAAATTGAGAGTAAGGGAAACTGACACAAGTATGCTGATGACCATGCTGCTTGCTATGCCATGAGTCATAAAATTCTTTGTCTCAGACCCAGGAGTTTCATATCTTCTGGCATCATCCATGAAACTGCAGCAGGCTAACTTGTTAGCTTGCAAGTAAGATCTCAGACCCTTCACAATTCTTAACAGTTTCTAGGTAGAGAGGTTTGTGGACCCTGGAAAAGTCTGATAATTGGCTAGGCATAAAGAAAATTTGAAATGCTGTATATCGGTTTTTACTTGGTTAGACTTCTATAGTTTTAGATACAACAGCCAGAGATCCAAGTGTGGCATTAATATCCTGGGGCTCAGTGATAGGATTTGTGAAATAACACTCGCTGTCACCCTTTACAACCCATATAGCATTGAATACATTGTTGTTATATTCTGAATGTTTCTGTGAATTGCATACTGAGAAAAGTTATTTTTGGACACTTATGCAGGATCAGCTGGCAAGCAGATATTATATAGTAATTTGTATAGATAGTCAATGTGACAAAAATGGATGGATTGACTCTACTTTAGTTCCTGAATTTTGCAAGAACTTCCTTGAGGAAAATTCTTTTTCCTACCTGAATTTGGAATCTCTCTTTCCAGGTCTGCTTATCACTATATTATCAAGGCCCAAGGCACAATCTGTTCTTGGTAGTTAAGCAGATTGAATAATTAAAATAGACATTGTCTGTTTTAGTTTTACTACCAAGCCATAAACAGGAAATGTGAGGCCTAAATAGAAGAGAATACCACAAATATTGAATGATAAAGAGAACCCACTAGATACATAGGTTTTCTTAAGGCCCAGAACAAATAATATCCAACATTTACACAAATCAGCACTAAAGACTAAATTCTGGGCTGTAGTAACTGTGTAGTTAACAAGTTAATAATCTTGCCTCCAATCATTTTCCTGGTACAGAGTTTAAAGCTAGCAATGAATGTGGGTGCACTGCATGTCTCTCTTTTTAGACATTAGCTAAAGTTAGCTCTAAGCTATTTTATATACTTCTGTTTTCTTTTTAAGCGTTTTTATTATCATATTTTTTGTACAGGAGAATTTAAGGTTGTTATGAGGTCATATTGATATTATATAGAAGGATAGAATGGATGAAAGAGTGAGGGAGAAGCGCAGTGGTTAAGAATCCGCCTGCCAATGCAGGGGTCATGGGTTCGAGCCCTGGTCCGGGAAGATCCCACATGCCGCGGAGCAGCTAAGCCCGTGTGCCACAACTACTGAGCCTGCGCTCTAGAGCCCGCGAGCCACAACTACTGAAGCCCATGTGCCTAGAGCCCGTGCTCCACAACAAGAGAAGCCACTGCAGTGAGAAGCCCATGCCCCGCAAGAAAGAGTAGCCCCTGCTCGCCGCAACTAAAGAAAGCCTGTGCACAGCATTGAAGACCCAAAGCAGCCATAAATAAATAAATAAATTTATTAAAAAAAAAAAAAAGGGTGAGTGAGAGGCCAAGGAGAGTGGAAAGAAAGAGTAAAAAGAAAAAGTGCAAAACAAGCTGTACTTCAAATGTAAAATACTTCCTGTGAATTTATTAGCCACAGTGGCTCACAGTCAGAAAGTGTAATACATGAAACTCATCTTCAGAGATCAACAGAGACTCCGCTTTGAAAGGAAGTAGTTGAATTTGACCCAGTAATATGTAGTTAATTATTCCAGGAATTAATATTGATAACCTTTTTTGTAATAAAATAAATAAATAAAAGAATGCAGAAGACAGCATTTCTAGCTAGCAGAGTCTGTTCATTTGGGAAAAGACCTTGTGTTTATAGTATGCAAAATCAGCCCTTGTACTTCATCTCCCTCATGGCCTACTTCACTTGCTAACCATCTGTGGCAAATTGCATTTTCCAAGATGGCTCCCATCCCATATGTTCTTCTTCCAGTTGACCTTTCCACCCTTCCCATCAAGAGGTGGAGTCCATTTCTTTACCTCCTGAATCTGGATTGGCCCTGTGACCGCCTTGACCAATAAAATATGGCAGCGCTCTTAACTGGTCCGGCACTTTCCAAGTCCTGCCTCTTAGAAGCAGCTATCATGGAAGAATACAACTACCTTGAGACCACCATACAGTGAGAAGCCTCAGCCATGTGGAGAGATCCTGGAACATGAGATGCCGCGTGGATAGAGAGAAGCCAATCAGCACCAGATATATGGGTGAGGATGCCATTGTGGAAGTGGAACCTCCAGCCCCAGCTGCCTCGTTTGTCACCACATGAATATGAATGAACCAGTCAGCTGAGCCCTTCCAGAATCCCAGGCCCACAAGTTTGTGAGCAAAATAAAATTACTGTTTTAAACCACTAGTTTATGAGGTAGTTTGCAATGGCAATACATATTTAGAACACCATCAGTCTGGACTGGATGGTAGTTAGAAGTCCGAGAGCACTAATAGATAATAAACTCTTCACTTTGACCATTGTTTTCTAAATGGGAGGAATAGTAGTGGTCATTTATTAATAATTCATTCTCAGGAGTGATAAGATAGCAAATGGGCTTCAGTTGTCATCTGTCTTTTTTATTATAGCCATTTGTTTAAAGGCTCTTTGGAGCGTTAATGTTCATATTATCACCACTTTTTTTTTTTTTTTTTTTGTGGTACGCGGGCCTCTCACTGTTGTGGCCTCACCTGTTGCGGAGCACAGGCTCCAGACGCGCAGGCTCAGCGGCCATGGCTTACGGGCCCAGCCGCTCTGCGGCATGTGGGATCTTCCCGGACCGGGGCACGAACCTGTGTCCCCTGCATCGGCAGGTGGACTCTCAACCACTGCGCCACCAGGGAAGCCCTATCACTACTTTTTTTTTTTTTTTTTTTTTATCATTCTTGAGAGTCTTTGGCAAAGAGTTAGCACTGTGGAAAAACAATTGATCCTCCTTTGCCTTCTCCTACTATGAATCTGTTATAGTAAACCCTGGTCTAAACTTGGGATGTTTTGCAACATTAAGAAATGTATTATTTTGTCTTATTCAGTTCCCTACTTCTAATGCCTGAAACATTTCTGCCTGGTGTATAATGAATCATATAATTTTTTTTCCCCATTCTGTGAGTAACGAGCCATCACTGGGCCTGTATATTTGCTGAGAAGGGAGGGCTTCTTAAAGTTCATTTTAGTAGAGAGACACCCCACTGGAAGACATCAATACTAGATTAGGAATGAGAAAACTTGGAATTTAATTCAAAGTGCTACTAACTGTAGGTACAGTGTTGGGTAAGTAGCATAACCAAGTTGGGCTCCAATTTTCTTGTTAAAAGTGAGGAGCTGGATACAGTAGTCTCTAAGTTACCTTCTAACATTGTGATTCTTTGTGGTTTTGTCACTTCTATTACCACCATAGTTATGCATCTTTCAAAATATGATTTATGTTTATATGAGACTTAAGCCTCTAGATTATTTTTATGTTGGGTATTTATCAATGGACACATACTTTCTCTTCATAGTTAAAAGAGAAAAAAAATGCCCTACTTTCAAGCTGGTTTAAGGTTTAAAATGTTTACAGTTATAAAGTTAAATTGCTTTGAAAAAATATGTCTGTCAAGGACACAGCCTGCCCCAATGTGCCATTCATTTGCATCTGTAAGGAAACCCAATTATAACAGCTATTTTCAAGAACTCACATCACTGGAGACTGAGCAGAGAGACCCTAGAGTAGAGCAAGCAAGTAACAGCACGTCCTAAAAAACTGACCTAGACAGGGACACAGACATGGTGAGCTCAGCCACATTTTGTTATTCTCCCGTAAAATTCTACCTTTGATCTCAAGTATTTTTGCTGATATTGATGTAAAATGAGACTATAATCAATCAGTATGCTAATTTTAATAAGTGGGTGCCTCCGGTGAAGTGAGCTGCTAAAATTGTTTGCTATGGGTTCCAAAAGCTCCTCTGTATGCTGGACATGGTAAGTTTTGCAACCAAATACCTCTTTGGTAAACCTTATGTAAGACTGGCTTAAAGGGAAAGAAGTAGGTCCCTAATCAATTGTTGCTGCTGCTTCTTTAAGATCCATGTCAGTGAAACATCTACTGAGCCTGCTCCAGTCTGGGGTTGGACACATACCATGTTTACATGAGAAACAAGGGTCCCTCTTCCCAATCATTCCCTGAGGGGCATGGTTGTTTAGTGGACTAATTTCTTTTTTTGCGGTATGCGGGCCTCTCACTGTTGTGGCCTCTCCCGTTGCGGAGCACAGGCTCCGGATGCGCAGGCTCAGCGGCCATGGCTCACGGGCCCAGCCGCTCCGCGGCATGTGGGATCTTCCCGGACCGGGGCACGAACCCGTGTCCCCTGCATCGGCAGGCGGACTCTCAACCACTGCGCCACCAGGGAAGCCCTCTCTCTAATTTCTGTTTACACCTTATGTAAGAGCTGAGGGTTCCTTAACTTAAAATAAAAATAGATGAGATTTGACATAGGCTTTGTAAGTTCACCCACGTGCAGATTACCATGGTGTAAAGGCTGCTCAGTGAGGTGGCATGAGTCCTGGATCCTGGTCTTCCTTCTACTACTAACTAGTTATGGAACCTTGGGGAAAATTTCTGATCTTTCTGAGTCTTGTTCTTTCTTTGTTAAATGAGATGGATTTCCAAAATTTTTCTTTGAGGCCTCTTCTCAACATGAGACTTTAACAAAGATGAGGTCTCCTTCTTCTTGCTATTTAGGAAGGATGTCTCCCCACCGCCCTCTTCTTACTTCTCACTTCCTTCCAGAACTTATGAATGTAGCACCGTTAATGGTGACAGACTAAGTAATGCATCTGTCTGCTGCACCATCATTATTCTCCCAGACTGCTGATATGGCCTCTTAAACACAACTCTTCACATTCATTCTCTGTTCAGGTCCCATTGAATAGCTCTTTATAAAGAATGTTCTTAAAAAAACATATCTTATCATCTTACTTCTCTCCTTAAGTCATTAAAACGACTTCACATGGCTTTGCAGTCTGAATCCCAAATCCTTAACATGGCTTACTGGACTCTATGCCTCAGTCCTTACCTATACTTCTGGCCTCTTCTCATGACTCCCTCTTCTTTGCTTTGCTGTAGCCTAGAATGTCCCACAGAAGACTGAAGGGGTGGCTCTGTGAAGATGACTACTTTGTTTTAGTTTAAATTTGTTGCAATAAGCACAAAGGATATACTTTTGCCAAAGGACACCTGGTGACATCAGGCTGAGGGATGTTGCTGTGTGTGGCTTCTTAAGTCTTCCCAGTTCTTCATAGGAGATGCACTCAGTTTCGTGATCATGGAATCTTTCCCGTCCAGGGTGAGGACTGGCTTTTTCTGTCTCCAAATGTGTTCCTCGAAGCTCCAGAATAAGTATGTTACATGGTTGCAAAATCTGCTTTCTTCTGGCCATCTCCACCTGGTTTTAACATCCTAGTTCTGAGTACATATTCTTTATAAGCTAACAGGGTCATCTTGCTACATGATTCACAAGTTATATAATAATGTTTAGGTATCACACTTGGATACCTACATGGGGCAATAAGCAGTCTGTGGACAGGCACACTTGTTGAACCGTTAAGGCCCAGGGTGAAGTCATTACTGCAGGCCTGACTAGGAGCTACCCCCATACAACCATGGGGGCCTTGTCTCAGTTCTGCCAATTGCACGTTCCTCCCCACCACAGGGCATTCATCTGTGCTGTTGATTCTGCTTGAATCATTCTTCCCAAATCTCACCTTATACTTCCCTTTCCACTTAGATCATTCCTAGTCATCATTCAAGTCTTCTCAATATTCAAGTCACTTCCTCTCAGAAACTTGCTCTATTCTTTCAGACTACGTTGGATGTCCCTTTTTTGTGCTTTCAGAAAAGCTTAAAAAGCGTCCTAAGAGAACAGAACCCTTAAAATCCCCTATAGTGTTATTATGCTTCTAGTTCAATGATCGTCACCACTTTTATACTGTAAACTCCTTAAAGGCAAAGATTATTTAATTCATGCTAAAGCCCCTAAACCAGGGAGCCTGGTGTGTAGCAGTCTGTCATCCAACAGAATACGTGTTACATGAAATAGATGAATGATGGAAGGGGAGTACAGGGGAGAGAAGGAGGAGAGGATCCCAGGGAGGGCGAGGAAGTACTTTCTGCTGATGCCGATGGTGGGACAGCAAAGAACTGGGAGAGGAAAATGAAGAAGGCTTCTTGCCTGGCCCTTGAGCCTGACTTTAGCTTCCAAGGAGGTGTAACTGTTAAATAGACTCTCTCCAGGTCTCCTAAGGAACATAAACGATATGGAATAAGACTTGTGCAGAACTCCTGGCAATTCAGACAAAGCACCAGAGGAGAGCAGTTCTGAGTTCAACACTATGTACATTCCAACCATTGTGAACTTTGAGAAACTAATTTTTTCATTTGTTTGCTATCTTTCCTTCATTTTCTCCCCACTGATAACAAAAATATTAAAAAAAAAAAAGAAAGAAAAATCCTTAGAGAACCTCGAGAAGGCGTTGTATTTGCTTATATGATAGACTTGCATTCATACTCAGTGGGGCAGAGAAGGGAGACTACTATGCTCAGAAGCAATGACTTCTGGAAATAGGAAAAGCAGCAAAGGATTTAACCAGGAAGAGAGACAGGATGAAGAGGAAAGTGGACAAAATCTGTTCTGAGATTCTGATCCCCTAGAGCTGTCAGGCATCCCTTTCCCCTACCCACCACTAATCAACAATGTTGCTCACCTCTAATTACTTGTGTTCCTCCTTTTTCTTTTTGTTCTTTAAATGAGACTAGCACCTTTGCTCCAGGGCACAAGATCCATTTCCAATGGCTAAAAGCTTTGATGCACTGCAAGCGTCATTCATGTAACAGGCAACCTAAAATAGAAATGTGACTCCATATTCCCTGGAAAACATGAGTAGATATGATTAGTTACCACAGGCTAACTGTTATAACGAACAACACCATAACCACAAAGCACTCACGAGAAAAATTACTCAGGTTTAATGAGGGTCAGTTGAGGAGGGAACAGGAAGAAGAGGGTCCCTCCTCCACACAGTGATTCAGGGACTCAGGCTTTTTTGGACCTGTTGCTCTTCCACCTTCCAGGTTATATCTTCCTCTGTATTCAGCCACTAGATGGGAAAAGCAGGCAAGATTGCTCATGGGGGGACTTCCCTGGACGTCCAGTGGTTAAGATTTGTGCTTCCACTGCAGGGGCATGGGTTTGATCCCCGGTTGGGGAACTAGGATCCTGCATGCCACTTGGCATGGCCACAAAAAAAAAAAAAGCTTGCTCATGGGAAGGTTGTATTAGCTAGGCCTGAGAGTGGCATACACTTCCACCCACATTCTACAGGCTGGTGTACTAGGGGCGGAGCAGGTGCACAGCCGTTAGTGTGAGCGCCTGAGCACGTGCGTTAGTCCCGCTCTGCCAACAGTCAGCCTGGCAGTGGTCCTTGCAGCAGAGAGCACGGTGAGAGCTGGATTGCGGCCTTCTCCCTGGGGCCCTCCAGGCCCTCTGGGGCCCTCCAGGGCTGGTGAGTGAGCTGAGGGGCCCTGGGACAGGCTGAGGGGCTGTGTCCCGCAGAGCTCCAGGGCCCTGGCCGTGGCGTCCGCTGGCTGGGCCCAGGCCTTGAAGCAGTGGCGAACCCCTCCCGCTCCCCGCCCCCTGCGACTGAATGGTGGCTCCAGTCTCCATAGGTCGCAGTGCACGGGGGCCTCAGCAACTGGAGTATATGAACACTGCCATTAAGGTAACAGCTTCAACCAGCCTGAGTCTCTCTGTTCAAGTTTCCAAAATTGGTCCAGTTTAGGTCAGTTGTCTACCCCAAGGAGGTGGCCCGAGGTCGGGCTTACGTGGTAGGGACACTGCACATCCTTAGTTCAGGTCCATCTCTGTGCTTGGGGCTCTTCTCAAAGAGGGCAATTGTCGTGAGCTGGGGATTCACCTGATGGGTATTTGCTACAACACGTATTCCTATCGATCCCATACAAATGATTCTCTCCGGTTTAAATGAAAAGCCTGAGGGCTGGCTGGGTCCTGGGCGCCTGGCTCCCTCAGTGATGACGGCTGGGCAGGGTCTGGGGACCTGGCCCTGAGGGCGCTGCCAGCTGAGATCTGCCTCCTCAGCTGGGCCTGGGCAGTGCTGGGAGGACCCAGATGGGGTGCTGGATGAACGTTCTCAGGCAGGGTAACTGCCCGCGCAGGGATCCCCTCCTCTTAGCCAGGGTCTGGACCTCAGAGGGCGAAAGCTGAGCCTTGGGACCTTGCGCTTTCTGGTCAGACCAGAGAATAACATTTGTTTTGGTGGAGGTTAACAGAACATCATGACCTGACCGAGAACAAAGGACCATGAAAATAAAAAAAAAAAGAGAGAACAAAGGATCTGACCCCAAGAAGTATGCAACAACTAACCATGCCCCTCCCTCATCTTTCCTATAAAAGGGCTTTGCTGAAAGCTTTCAGCGAGTTTGGGGTTTTTAAGGCATGAGCCAGCCGTCTCCTTGTCTGGCCTGCAATAAACCTTTCGCTGCTCTAAACTCCGAAGTTTTGGTATTGGTTGGCCTCACTGTGCATTGGGCACACAGACTTGCGTGCCGTAACACTAGGACTAGGTCATATGGCTGGGTCCAGCTGCAAGGGTGGCTGGAAAATATGGTTGTATTACTTTCCTAGGATTGCCGTAACAAAGGGCCACAAACTGGGTGGCTTAAAATAACAGAACTTTATCCTCTCACAGTTATGGAGGATAGAAGTCTGCAATCAAGGTGTTGTCAGAGCCATGCTCCTTCTGAAAGTTCTAGAGAAGGATCCTTCCTTACCTCTTCCTAGCTTCTGGTGGTTGTTGGCAATTGGTCTTCTTTGGCTTGCAGCTACATTGCTCCTACCTCAGTCTTCACATGGCCATCTTCCCGCTGTGTGTCTCTGTGCCCAAATTTCCCCCTCTTTATAAGGATACCAGTCATTGGATTAAGGCTCACCCTAATCCACCCATCCTCATCTTAACATGATTTCATCACATTCACAGTGCTGGAGGGTTAGGACTTAAACATAGACACAATTGCTTACACTTCAGGGAAATTTACCCCGCTCAAATAAATGACAGAAGAAGCAAAGTATCAAGAATGGGTAGGTAGGATAGAAATGAGGTACAGAGTCAGTGGCCTTGGCCCAAAACACTGCTGGGCACGGGACATATCCTGATGTGATTTGAACCCAGCCATGATACCACTTCCTCTCTCTGATGCCAATCACCAGGGCCAGTCCCACTTTGAGCCCCTCTTGCTGTGCCTGGAGTCATGTCCACTCTGTCATGTACCCAGGGTTCTCCTCCCAGCTGCAGTTGGACAACAACATGGAACAGCAGGCCTATTAAAATTAATATAATCACCTCTAAAACGCCATGCCTATAAAAATATGCTTAACATAAAACTAGTAAAGGTTTCCTTTTTCTACTCGGGTCACTGTCATCCGACTGTAGTTTCCACTCTTGGCAGTTTCCATCTTCCTGCACTTTATTAAGTGGCTGCTCTTCATTGAAGCCAGCCATGATTTAACAAAAGAACAGTGACATTAGAATCAGAAGAACGTTAGCTCTGTGTCTTATTAACCTTGTTATCTTGGGAAAGTCACCAAAA
Organism: Monodon monoceros; assembly: GCF_005190385.1. Taxonomy (NCBI): domain Eukaryota; kingdom Metazoa; phylum Chordata; class Mammalia; order Artiodactyla; family Monodontidae; genus Monodon; species Monodon monoceros. Next base: position 110,076,395 of record NW_021703777.1, read on the forward strand.
CTGCCTTTTACCTCAGTTTTTTCACCTGTGCTATGATTGATCTTAACCTTTTTCCATGTGTGGTTGTGAGAATCCCATAAAGTTACTAAATATTTGTGTCTGTCAAATGCCAGTATTGTTATAAGTGCTTGGGATATATCAGTGAGCAGAGATCCCAGTCTTCATGGATTTTCTATTTTGGAGCTAAAAATTATACAAATTATAAAATGCTTTAAAATGTAACGTACTATTATCGCTGCTATGTTGTCTGCAGCAACTCCAATTTCTCAAGTGTCTTTAAAAATCTTATTTGAAATTATGCATAGCTCCTAGAGGTCAGAAAGTACACAAAATAATCTAAGAAATGAAGAATTTACCCATTAGAAGTTTAACCATAAGCATAGACTCATGGTAGATATTTAAAATGTTTCCTTATTGCATTTAATAATAAACCTTGGGCCCCTATTAAATGCCACGCGATGTGTTCGGTTCCACGTGTGATGCAAAGATAGACACATCCTGCCCTCAAGGAGCTTAGCGTCCAGTTGGACACGTGCCCACAAAAAACTGCACTATAGGGCTTCCCTGGTGGCACAGTGGTTGAGAATCCGCCTGCCGATGCAGGGGACACGGGTTCGTGCCCCGGTCCGGGAAGATCTCACATGCCGCGGAGCGGCTGGGCCCGTGAGCCATGGCCACTGAGCCTGCGCGTCTGGAGCCTGTGCTCCGCGATGGGAGAGGCCGCAGCAGTGAGAGGCCCTCGTACCGCAAAGAAACAACAACAACAAAAAAAACTGCACTATGAGGACGGGCGGGGAGGAGTGCCCACTAGAGAGGCACTGAGAAATTGATTGAAAGCTTCAGAAGAGAAACCCCCCGCATTCACAGTATCATAACATGTTGTTGATGTTCTCTGTACGTATAAAATGTACCTTCTAAAGCTGTAATGAACATAATGTTACTAGCACTTGTTTATCTACGTGCTGAGATTTTTATTTTACAGTTTGAGGATGGGTGCTGACCTCTGCGGTATGCTGGTCTAGTATGTGTGCAGTACTTTCACTCTGTAAAGAAAGTATACTGTATAAAAGTTTAGAAGAAGCAGCAAGAGGTTATAGCTCATTGTCAGAATCAGAGGCCTGCATCTGAGTGTTTAAGCCGTGTACTATATATTTGAATGTTGACAGAGAAGGCACTGTTACAAGAGGCAGTTCAAACATAATCAGAAGTTGCTTGGGGCTTCCCTGGTGGTGCAACGGTTAAGACTCCACACTCCCAATGCAGGGGGCCGGGGTTTGATCCCTTGTCAGGGAACTAGATCCCACATGCATGCTGCAACAAAGGAGCCCATGTGCCACAACTAAGGAGCTGGTGCAACCAAAAAAATAAATTAAAAAAAAAAGTTGCTGATTCATAAAGTAGTGAAATATGAAGTACATCTGTTTGCGGTATACACTGCAGAGGTGATGTAAAAGCAATGATTAGGTTCCAAATTGGGCTACCAAACCGATTGATTGAAAAACCCATTCTGGCGTCACATGAGAATGAAGGATATTAGTAACATATCTCTCCTATGGATCCAGTTGCTAGAAAAGTTTTCCTTTTCCCTTCTTTTCCCCTTTTGGAGTATCATAGTTTTCCTAATATGTTTGACAAGAAGTTCCCATTTTAGGACTTTTGAACTGCTTTTCTCTTTGCTTTGAGGGCAGGATTAGTGTCTATCTTTACATCCCACATGGAACCTAAAACATTGCACGGCATATAATAGGGGCCTAAAGTTTATTTTTAAATGCAATAAGGAAATAATCTTCCTCCAGATAATTGCTTGGCTTGGTCCCTAACTTCATTCAGGTTCCTAGAGAGTGTTCTATCTACCTTATCTAAAATAGCATCTGTTCCCCATCGCTCTTTATCCTACTTTTTTCCGCCATAGCCCTTACCACTATTATTTTTGTTTACTATCTAGTTTCCCTGTTAGAATATAAGCACCGTGATTGCAAAAAATGTTGCCTGTTTTGTTCACCATTATATCCCTGGTGGTTAGGGCAGTGTGTCCCTAGTGCTTAGTTCCTACCACATGGTAGGTATTCAATAAATATTTATTGAGTAAATTAATCCAGTTTCTAGGCTGAGGGTGCTCCTAAGAAAGGTCAAAAAGGGAGGCATAATGGGGACAGGTGAGGGAATGAGTGAGGGGTTCGGTGAGGGGATAGCGGAGGAGTGGGATGCTATCAGGAGGGATTTTCATGAAGGCTCTGACAACAGTGGGAGTTGGGCTCTTAGAAGCTTCTGTAGAAGTTCCTGTAGGGTTTTGTTTAGGAAAAAAGGGTCCTATTGCTTCTGTCCTGTTTGTGGGATCCAAGGCATCACGGTGGGATGGGTCTGCTCAAGCAGAAGGAGGGTGGAGGGAATGAGAGGCAGCAAGGTGGGGCTGACCCTAGATGAGGAAGTGGCAAGGGTCTCAGGGGAGGTCAGGCAGAGATAAGGAGCAATCCCGACAGCAGTGGGGAGAAAAGGTGAGTTTTTCTTGCTGTGTTTACTGGAAAGGTGAATTCCCAATTTTGGTAGCTGTTTTCCTGTAAGAAACCTTTTTAAGATATACTTTTCTGAGTTGAAAATTACCTATATTTGTAATAATAATAGGATTAACAATAGCAATAACGCATTTACATAGGGACCTTCAATTTGCAAAGTGTATTTATATACATTATCTCATTGGTTTAATCCTTACTCTATTTTTCCCATTTCAGTATTCTGTGTGTTATGCTTTGAGTTTTCTAGGAATAGGGATGAGTGTTTAGTGTGTGCATGTGTGTATTTGTACAAAACATGTTGGGCTCTGGTTGCGTCCACAATTTAACATGTTTAAACATACAAATATGGCCACCTCAATCCAATAGGATAAAATTGGGTTTCTTGTTATAAAAACAGGCTCTAATTTCTTTTCTTATCAAGAAGAATTCTGGAACTTTATAAGCTCCTGGAGAGCAGGAATTATGTTTTATTCATCAGTCAATAGAGAGAATTAGGTTAAGAAGATTTAAAAGATCAGTTATAAAATGTCTTAACTCCACAACTTTCTTATATTTGTATTACCCATAGTGTCTTTAATGTACCACTGCATCATGCTTGGTTCCGGGAAATTCAGCAATCTCCCCCAACCCAAACACACACGCACACACAGACACACACACACACACACACACACACACACACACACACACACAAAGCTCAGTCTCTGGCTTTAAGAAGCTCTTGGCCTGTCGAAAATAGACAGCTGGGTAAACGTGCAATTGTGAAACAGTGTTACGGGTGCTATGTCAGAAAGGCTCAGTGGAAAGGGGAGGCACAGAAGAGGGACAGGTCTGTTACCTGGTTGCTGGGGAGCCTGCTCACAAGGCTTTATAACAGAAATCATCCTTGAGCTGAGTTTTGAAAGATTATCATCTGGAATCAAGTGAATAACATCTTAAAAATATAACTTTCTTACATTTACCTTAGGATATTAATAGCTAATCCTGTTCCTTGAGTAGCCTCTTCGCCAGCTAAAATGTGCCTCTTCAGGTTCAGAGACATTCAAGGATGTTATAGTTTTCTCATTACGCACTGTATCTGCTCTGTGTTGAAGTACCTGTAGGAAGAAAATTAAGTGTAGGTTTTGTGTGTGGGTTGAGAGCCATTGGGACTGCGGGTGTGTCAAAAACCAACCAGCAGTGTCCCCAAATCATTCGAGTCCCTGGCATGTTTTTTTCAAGGCTTTCTTCCTTGTAACCGGTCCCTGATGGTAATTGGTTGAATCAGATTGAACAATGCAGTTAGATAAACAGTTGTGGCAGCTGCTGCCATGGCAACGTCACCGTCCTCACCCTCCCAGTGCGCGCCCCTTCCCCACCCCTCCTCCTCCAGCTTTCCTCCAGTAAGTGCATACTCGCTAGTGGTCTGGACAGGCGGCAGGGTTTAATGGCAGCGCTGTTTTCTTTCCAAACTGTTCAAAATGATGAACGAAGATGCAGCTCAGAAAAGCGACAGTGGAGAGAAGTTCAATGGCAGTAGTCAGAGAAGAAAAAGACCCAAAAAGGTAAACTGCTGGAATTAGGAATGTCTGTGTAGAGATGTGTGTGTATGTGTGAGTGTGTAATATCAGTGAGGCTGTAGAAACCATGGAGCATTAAGAGTAACTACAGACTATAGCTGTGCAAGCATTGCTTTTTAAAGAGGTAGGTGCAAAGCGCTGCTTTCTGAGAATAGGAAAGAGACCTCGGTTCATAATAGATAACGTTGACTGGAGCGTGGTGAAATGCACAGAGATAAGGTGTGTTTGGCATGTGGATTACTGAGGACTGTGGCCACTGATGGATGCTTCTGGTATTAACCGGGTACAGAGAGAGTCAATTTATTTTTAGAATGGGTGAGTTTAAAAGGAACTGTTAAGCAAGGTGGATTGTGGAGCAAAAGGAAGATTCGGGGCCAGATGTTTTGGCTCCGTGACGATCTTGAGATGGCTGGACAGCAAATGCCTTTTGGATCCGTGCTAAGTGTATTCTTCCGAAGGAGAAAAGACTGATGTGACAGGAGAAATTTGATCCCCAGCATGACATTTCTTTGGTTTGCTTAGCTCCTTTGCAGTTTTTCCAGACATTAATGTGATAGCTCTTTCATTGATTAAGATAAACGGCTAAAGATATTATGGGTTAGGGGGTGTTGGGCACACAAAGCAGTCTGTAGGGTTTCCTACCCTGGCATACATTCCCACACCCTTGATTTTCATGGAAGCATACCAGTGAGAAACAGTGGGAAAAGATGTGAACTATTCAGCCCCACCCAGTGCCAGCACTTCTTTCTTTATGGCCTGACTCCTGGGAAACTGTTGCAGCCTCACAGAGCTCTTTGAGCTCCACCTCTGAAGAAGATGCCTTTTAAATAAAGTCTCCTAAAATCAATTTATTTCCTGAGTCAATAATATGGGCGGGATCTATGATTCTAATGTAAATGGATTCCAAAGCTAGATGGTTTGGGGTTTTGAATGAGCAGATTAAAAAAATAAGTATCATGAGCAAATGAATATTTTTTATTTTGATAATGTTGAAATTGCATTGTGCTTCAAAGTGGTAGATCTCTGATGTACTAAATGTCTCCTAATCTAAAAAATTTGAAATAATTCCAAACCTCTGATATTGAAGAGATCACTGGCAAACAAGGGATTAGTATATTTGTACAGTGCCGTGTAGTGTAATTTGATTAAAAAAAGCAAGCCCACATATGACAGTTTTTAGATAATAGCATGAAGATAGTGATGCAATCTGATAAACGTAAAAGGATAATTCAGGGCAGGCAGGAACATTGGTAGAATGTCCTTTTGTACTTAAGGATTCTGGATCCCCCAGCCCTCGAGGACCTTTTTATAGAGTGTTAGCTAATTGATCAATAATTTTTTAAAAAAGAAAAAACAACTAGAAAAGAGAAAGAGAGCAAGAGATAGGGAAAAAGAAAAAGGGAATTTTTGCTTGAATTCACAATATCATTTCAAAATCCTCTTAATTTCTTTCTGAATTCCCTGTGCTGTATTAGAAACAATATACTCAGAACTATTAAAGGGGTGGAGAACGTATCTCAAGAAGATTTTAAGCTCTGAGTGATGATACTAAATTCACACGACCAAAGCCATCTTAAAGTATTTGAGGGGTTAGAGAAGAAGAAATCATCATATGTGATAACTGTAATATTTTTAAAGCTCCATTTTCTCAAACATTTATTTTAGGAATAAATTCTTTTCCAAACTTGCAGTCAAAATGATAGCAATTAATAGCAAGTTTTGAGTGTGTGTGTATGTTTGTGCATACATTAAAAGGCACATACTAAATGAGCGGTTAAAACACAGTGAATTTTGAATGTTAAAAGTAATTTCACCTAAAAAGAACACACACACATACCACACATGCACACAGGTAAACATCCTTCAGCTTGGCAAGTCAGATGAAAGTGGGTTATCACCTTAACTCTGTCATTTACTGTTGTGTGTTTGGAGCCTATCACTTAATTTCCAGGTCCTCATCTGTAAAATGTGAACAGCTATGTATACCTTTTGGTATTTTGTGAGGATTAAAAATAATGTGGGGCTTCCCTGGTGGCGCAGTGGTTGAGAGTCCACCTGCCGATGCAGGGGACGCGGGTTCGTGCCCCGGTCCGGGAAGATCCCACGTGCCGCGGAGCGGCTGGGCCCGTGAGCCATGGCCGCTGAGCCTGCGCGTCCGGAGCCTGTGCTCCGCAACGGAGAGGCCACAGCAGTGAGAGGCCCGCGTACCACACACACACACACACACACAAATGTGTATAAAATTCTTTGAGCAGTATTTAATATATAGGTGATGACAGTAACTTTTAGGTGTTATTGCTCTTCCCTTAAATGGAATTGTTTTTTGGAATAAACCATGTAGAGGAAAGTCTATTTATAATTTAGAGAGAGGCAGAATATGCTATTGGTACTTTGCAAAGGCTACTAGTCATTTTTCAAAATGTCAGAAGTTATATGCTATAATTGCAAACATTTTGTCTCATACAAATTATTGAGATTTATATAAATGTACCCCAGGTCTTTAGATTACTGCTTCACATCTTTTGCACAGCAGGCAATTTAAATTTTTCTATTTAGAAACTTCTAAATTGTCCAAGCCAGAAAATACCAGACATCCCCCTCTCTTGCTAACTTTAATAGACCATTAAATGTGCTTTGTTGGGGAAATAATAATTGAGAGATATTCATCCCTAATAAGGATGAAATCTGAGAAAAGCAAGAATTGGAGCAAAGTCAATGTCACGTCACTTAATTCTATTGTCTGCTTTTCTACTAGAGGTTCACATTGAATCCACTATAGGATTCTTTTTAAAATTTTTATATATTTATTTATTTATTTATGGCTGCGTTGGGTCTTCATTGCTGCACGTGGGCTTTCTTTAGTTGCAGAGAGCAGGAGCTACTCTTTGTTGCGGTGCGCGGGCTTCTCATGGCGGTGGCTTCTCTTGTTGCAGAGCATGGGCTCTAGGCGCGTGGGCTTCAGTAGTTGTGGCACGCGGGTTCAGTAGTTGTGGCTCTCGGCCTCTGGAGCGCAGGCTCAGTAGTTGTGGCCCAGGGGCTTAGGTGCTCCGTGGCATGTGGGATATTCCTGGACCAGGGCTCGAACCCGTGTCCCCTGCATTGGCAGGTGGATTCTTAACCACTGCGCCACCAGGGAAGTCTATAGGATTCTACGTAAGCATCCAGGATTATGGGCCACCAGGCTCACTGTGGCCTGGGTGTTGATCTAACATGTTGAATCATAATTTTTGGAAACGTGCCTCTTCCTTGAGTAAATATTTAACAGTTGAGCCATAATCCACCTGTTTATTCTACACCTCACAAAAGCAATTCTTCTGAGGGACAGAACTAAAGGGTCCTTTGCCAAAAAAGCCACAATGTGAGAAAATAAGCTCAAGGAGTTTATTTTGTATTAGAATTTTAGTGAGTATCTGGAAGATAAAAATTCTTTTAGCTTTTCTTAAGAATGTCTGTTCTGGCTTTAGTGACTGAGCTTGTCAGCGCTCTCCCCACAAAGACCACCAGGAAAACACCTGTCGTTGGGTGTATTGGGGTTCCGACTCACTGCAGTGAGGGAGGATGCACATCACAAGGAACCGAGTTTGAAATGACTCATTAGGTTCGGGCTTTGAATGAGTGATTTGGGGGAGGGTCCAAGAAAGTGGGGACTCACTCTGGGTTAGGTGCTGTCAGAAAGCAGGAACAGTTTTATGATTGTGTATCCCAATAAATCTTAGCTGTAGGAGGGGAGACTAAAGCTGTAGTCAGTAAAGAAGTGGCAATCTCTCAGTTAGCAAGAGAGAGGGATGGCTAGAATTTTGTGGCTTGGACAATGTTCATATTTTGTCTGTGTTTAGACATGATAAGGTGCCATTATTGTCCTGCTCCATCGTGGTCACAGAGTGGCCTGGTCTGCTGCTGATGCCCTGTGAAATGATTTATGTTCAACAGCAAAACACCTAGGTCAAGCTGATAGTAACAGGCCAGCTCCTGGATGTCAGCAGCTGCTTTTCTCTTTCTCAAGCTTGAACACAAAGATACTTTTGGAGAGAGAGAGAGATTTATTTATTGTTGGATGTTCGTTAGTGTCCAAGGAAAATAAATCAGATAGTATTGTTGCTAAAATATTCATAGAAACCTTTTTCATTTAATACTTCAAAAAATAGTTTCCTTAAGGCTCAGTTATTTCACACAAATAAATATTAGCTAGGACACAGATTTGGGATTGACGTTCTAGTGAGGGTTCAGTGGAGAAGAGGATATGGAAACTACTGGAATTCTCACCTGGGATCCTGGACTAAAAGGAAGCATTGGCAACTGTGTGAAATGTATCAGGGTAAGTGTTTAGCCTGTTCTAAATCCCAGCCAACTCTATAAAAATTTCTTATCCCAGACAATATTTTGGCAGATTAGATGAAAAGAATCCAAGACCATATTAGTGGGCAGCACCCATACTTTCCAATTTTGTATCAATGACATGGCAGTGGATTTACACTGGAAGAGGCTGCACGAGCCTTAGATAATTTACATAAATGATAATGGAAATGCTCAAACGTCAATCACATGTGACAGAGCCATCTGAAACCACTAGGCTTGGTGAGTTCTTCTAAAACAAGTAAATAATTAAATGGCTTAATAAGTATTTTCCTCATTTGGTGGAATAACTATATAAAGATGAATGTATAAATATGTAGTGTTGTTTTTAACAAAGTAGTGAGATAAAATGGCTTTGTAGGATACCTTATATTCATTTAAGAAGTTTTGACCTGTACCATTATTTGAAAATACGTATGACCTTTGCAAAAATATTTTTGTTTTATATAATTTTATTGCTGTTTACTTGCCACTGCCTAAATGGGGAGATGAAAGTAGTGCCAGATATGTGAGTGAAATGTTGAACCATTGAAATGTGAATGAGAGACATAGTGAAAGGTTTATTTTTACAGCAGCCATGGAAAGCATGGGTTTTTTAGTGGAATCAGGTAGCAGATCCAACATTTGGATGTTCAGCTTGTCTTGCAGTCAAATTAGCTTTGAATTTAGATGGTGCCTTATCTTGTCCAATCAAGTCTAGAAAGGCTTTAATATATAATTCACCCTGAATAATATCCACATTTCTTCAATTTTCCAAAAACTTACGATTTACCCTTTATTTTACATCAGCTTATAACCCAGAATAGCGTGTGCTGCCTGAAGACAGCAATTCCCCATCACTGAAAGTATTTAAAATGGCCATCTGTCAGGAGATAACGGAAATTTTTTTTACTGGATGGAAAAATCCCTTACAACAGCAGTCCCCAAGATTTTTGGCACCAGGGATCGGTTTTGTGGAAGACAGTTTTTCCACGGGTGGAGGTGAAGGTTAGGGTTAGGGTTCCGGCTGTAATGCGAGCGATGGGGAGTAATGGGGAGCGTCAGGTAAAGCTTCGCTAGCTCGTCCACTGCTCACCTCCTGCTGTGCGGCCTGGTTCCTAAAGGTACCGGTCCGCGGCCCGGGGGTTGGGGACCCCTGCCTTACAACCTAGTATTCTGTGATTTTCTTTCTATGTCTGTCTCTCTCTTTCCATCTCTTTTGACCCACCTTCATGATACTGATATTTTTCACTGCTAATTTCATATGTACGTAATAGCTAGAAACTAATCCTAAAATACCCTTTTTTAGAGTAAAGTGCTGTCTGCTGACCACAACTAATAGAATTACCTGGGTTGCCTGCTAAAAGAACAAAATTCTTAGGACCTACTTTAGACCTGCTCAGTCACTTTTGAGGGTTTTTAACTGGCGCCCCACTCTTTTTGATGTGCGCTAGAGTTTAGAACCATTGCTTTAGAAAGTGGTCAGCAGTCATGAAGTCGAGTTATTTTAGAAAGAAGAATCTCTGATTTCAATTAGATGTGTTAGATTGCTACTTGGCTCTTACATTTTTTTCTTTTAAGTCTAGATGGCAACAGCAATGATACAAAAGAAGCAGAAGCATTTTTCGCCCATCTTCTTCTTATTCTACCTCTAGAACCTAGAATGCTTCACATACACCATCTCATTTAACTATTCAAAATAACTCCCATTGAGTATTATTATCCCAGTTTTGTAGATGAGCAACTGGAGACTCAGAGACTTTATACAGAGAGAGAGATGGAGAAATGATAGACATTTTCCCCACCAATCAACAAATGACATATTTTGAACCATTTCTCCCATGGAAACCAGATGCTAAACTATTCTATGCTAAGCTATTCCTGTGTCTCTAGCAAAGCTTCTAAGCTATCTATAGCTTCATCTTCTGCCAAGATATCCTCCAGATCTTTTTCCCCATTGTTGCTTCCTATCTTTCATCAGTTGATCATGTTTTTCAAAATGCCCACTCTAATCTCTGGGAATAATATGTAAAGAGGATGTCTTTCCTGGATGTCTATAATATTCTTCCAAGCAGGACTCCTCTTTCTCTTCATTTTGCTTCCATTATGTTTTCTGATATGTTGGTGTAGATGTTTCTTTCAGTTTCTTTCAGATGTTTCTTTGAAAATCCACAGAAAGGAATGGGACAACAAAAGAAGCAAACGGGTATCGTCATGTGGTTTAAGCGTGTTAAATTAAGCTAACATGAAAACTTGATCCTACTTTCACAATATGAGTTCTAATTATTCCCTTGAGGAACTTTGTTAGCATGTTATTCCTAGTAATTGCTCTATGGAAGGCTCTTTTTCATATACTCTTTTCTGAAGTGTTTGAGGTTTCTTTTTCCTTCTTGATAAAGTTTCTGAAGAGACAAGTGATTGCATATTGAAATAGAATTCAGATTTTTAATCTGCATTTGTTAGAGCATACTAGATTATAAATGTGTCTACAGTTTCATTTCTTTCCTGCTTGTATTATGTTCTAATTCCTGTGGGTAGCAGAAACAAAGCCACTGCTTATTTTTATATCAGTGGGCACTGGCAAGAGTCATCACAACAAATAAACTTACCATCTCAATTTCCTTTGACTTTGGAAGGGCAGAGTTGGGATTGCTACCAAATGAGACAATCTTTTGATAGAAAAAAATTATTTTATATACTCGAGTTCAAGTCAGTATGATAGGGTATTTCTTTTCTTTGAAATCCATTAATACTTGCCAACCTTTTAGGGAGGGTCAATTTTTTAAAGCTGGAGGGAGACAGTAAGAAATGTTCTAGTTAATGATACACGTTAATCTAGAGGGTAAGCTTCTACTTAGTTATCAGACCTGGGTTTTATTCATGTTTTTCTGGTAACTCAGACAAATTTCTTCTTCTTTTACCCACTAATTTGTATTTGTGCCCATTAAGACAAAGACCTTGATTTGTAACATCTGCTTAATGAGCTTCGATTTCTAAGAATCAACTTGTTTAACTCAGTTTAATTTAGATGTTTCTTCCTAACACATAGGAAAGCTCCTTTAATTCAACAACTGGTTTGCTAGGTGTATAGTACTGCAATAGCTGCTATGGCATTGCTGGACTAAAAGTCAATGATTGATACCCGCACTGAGTTTATAATCCGACTGAGCAGACATTTCTATCAAACAAATAAGCCATCCAGAGAAATATTAAAATATAATGTAATACCTATATTATAAGTAATAATTATTATGTTGTACATTGCCAAAAATTAATTCTCAGGAGCCTGGAGAAGGGCAAGAGATCAGTGTGATTTTGTTAAAACATTAAGCCATATGAATGGGTGAACAATAGCCCTGAGCCTTGAATTTCAACTAATACTTAAGTATGAAGGAAGGGGATACACAGGCAATCAGATGGAGCAACCTCAGCCATATAATTACAAGCTACATTAAAGATTAAGAAACTGGTGAGACATTTAATGTAGTTCACAGTTATAAACTTTGTGGGTGAACTCTCTCTGACATGTCCTTATGCTCTGAGCCTTGGTCAGTTCTAGGCTTACATTTTGGAATCCACTTCGTTTGGGGGATTATACTGTGTCCTTCTCTTATAGAATATATCACCAATCACTCATCTATGAAGGTCTTGCCCCACATTTATTCATGTTTCTACATTACTTCTGTAGTCCATAGTAAATTCCAAAAACTAAGCATAGGAATGCTTTCTGAAATTATACAAATAACCAACCTCTACCTTAACCTTAAGAGATACTGGTATAGTTAACCCAGGGCTGTAATTACCTAGAACACTTACACAGGAATTTCTAAGACTTTACATATTAGCTGAAAATGGCTTTTCTCAAAAATGGCTTTTCTCATTTGGTTATTATTATATCTGTTGTATGTTAGCCTACTTGGACTTTCTACCCATAAAGTAAAGACAGTTACAGCTGCTGCCACTTCACAGAACACTTAAGTTTAAAGAGAAGGAAGTAAAGGAGTGTTTTAGAAGTAAAACTATGAAAACAGAAATAAATGTTAGGATCTGTGTGGATTTTGCAAGTTTGAAGAAGTTAAAAATGAAAGGTGGACCATTCATTTCACCAAGTACTAGAAAGTGATACCTTTTATAAGTATTTTAATGTAATAATTTACTATAAGAGATTTATGTATGAGAAGTTTGGTATTTTCTGTGTCAGGATTTCAGTTCTCTTTTCATAAAATGTATATCCCTAAATATTCCTTTTCCTGGGTGTTCTCAATATTTGCCCTGATTTGAGACAGTGTGGTGGCAAGATGCCCTCCTCTCTTATTTTGTAGCATTATCTTGTAATCATTGCACAGAGAGGTGGCAGCAAAGCTAAAAACCAATATTCAAAAATGAAAATCAGGAAGGAAAAAAACTAGGACAAATACAGACACTTCTCATTCAGTAGTTCAGAGATACCATTAGAATTATTAGCACTATCCATGCTATTGGCTTATTAAAATGAGTATGAATATCTACCTGATTTTCACACATCCAATCAAATCTGTGTTAGCCGTGTTTCACCTGACACAATTGTCTAGTATTTTCTGTGTAACTGACACAGTAAATCATTTCAATGTCCTCTTAAATCAGTCAAATTCAAAAGACGAGATCTACATATGAATTTGGTGTGTGTATATTGTTGTCATGAGCTGTAGTAGAATATTTAATAATTGTCTCTGCAACTGAGGCTTAGCATGATTTACCATGTATCATCATCTGTGTAGAAAAGTTGTTCCAAAGCTTATGTTTAAATGGCCAACGGAGAGACTTCATAAATAGCCTATAGGAATCAGTTCTGTTCTGCCTCAGCATGCAGACGAGAGGGTTATCGTAACAGTGTATTTGTGTAAGCATTCCTCTGTTCCAGTACTTTGATGTGGCTATATGCCACACACCTGTGCATTGCCGGGTCATACAGCATGTAATGGGGATGTGGGCCTGTGACAGGGTGGAGGCAAATTTGTCATACTCAGGGTTGTGATGTTTCTTCTAAATCTCCTGAAGAAAGCTAATATGCCTTTCAGTATGATTGTCAGCTTCTTATCCTCTGTAGAAAGTCAAGGTACTGCTCTATCCTGGTGATAATGCTTTATCCTATGTAGTACAGGTGAGGAGAAGGATAGAGGAAATGTCCCATAGTAGCTTCTCTTCCACCTGTTTTTGAAGATATGCATCAAAGTTTGTGATTCAGAAGGATAAAATAAATTTGTATCTGAGGTTTATCTGCAGAGCAGTTATTTTGGTGTGGGTTTCAAGGTACTATAATCGTTTGATCATTTTGAATATGTGAATCTGATATTAGAATAGAATTTACATTGTGGAGTTTACCCCTAGTTCTAGCAAAGGGATTTGGTTCTCCCAGGACAACATACAGAACAAAATGAAGCAAGTGACAGGAGTAAAATAAAGTATATGTGTAAAAGTCTTTGAGAATTTTGTATTTGTGCTTTGAGAGTTCAGAAATTGGCAACACTTTCCTCATAGCCTATAATTTATAGTAGTGACTATGGAAAGCCTTAATGTAAATTACCCATTTGTTTTCATAAATTTAGACTGTTTTGAAAACCACATTTGACTAGCACTAATAAAATGTTTGTGAGTAACACATTACTCTGAGACTATGAATAAGTCCATGTACTGGGGTTTTAGGATGAATAGCGACTGGGTTTTGGTTTGAATTGCTCAGCTATTTAGGGTATAGTGCTAGTCTAGCCACTATATTCCATACAGACCAATTCTCTTCAGCCTCAAAGGCATGGACTTCATGCGTAACCTCAAAGAGTAGTTGATCAAAGGGAGACACAGAAGGAGGATACTGCTAGATGTGTGCAAACCTAAATCCATTACCCAAACACACACTTTTTAAAAATGGATACTCTATTGACACGTATTTATGTGTCAAGATATTCCCTAATTACTATCTCCTTAATATGATAAGGAATTCTATCTTGTCTAGAAGATCCAAATGAGGAGTAACAATAGTAAAATAATGAAAGTAAAATGGAGGTTCTCTATGGCTTTATGGTGTTTACTGAAGTCAAACTTGTTTGAATAAATTATGTTTTATCCAATAAGATGAGCAATTTAACTATAGAAAAATTATTCATTAGGAAAAATAGTTCACCTCATTGGAACGACATTTTACAAGAATAAGTAAAAAAATAAAAAGCAATAGTTAAAAATATTGAGAGCTTATCATCGTATTAGGTGCTAGCCATTGTGCTAAGAGTTCTACATAGATTATCTAATTTTCTCTTCACAATAATCCGATGGGTGGGTACTATATTATTCTCACATTAAAGATGAGGAGATTAAAAAAAAAAAAAAAAAAAGATGAGGAGATTGATGTCTAAAGGGATTGAAAGATTTCCCTGATTGAATCCATGTAGCTCTCCCAGGTTTTACCCCGGGTCAAACCTACCATTCTGCCCGTCTCCAAAACCCTGTGCTGTGCTAATAGAACAAAGTTTTAAACAATTAAAATAGGATCAAGAATGAAAGAATAAACCCATTGTACCAATATGCCTTCACTGATTGGTCAATGAATCTAAAAAGCTACTTTGATTGATTTTTTTTCAAATATAGTTTAAAACACAAGTATAAATCCAAATAAGAAAATGTTTTTTATGTAGTTGTTGACTAAAATTATCAGATGCTTTCACAATATCCAAGCCAGATGTGAGTTCTCAGTCTTAGCGCTGGAACACTGAAGAATGAAGCTTTATACATTGGTATTTGCATCTGTGCTTCAGCTATTTTAGTCAAATGGCTGACACCCTTAACATAGCCTCTCCAATATAAGGGGGAATTTGTTAGTGAGTTCATGTTGCTTGTCCTAATTCAAAAGGTCACTAATCTATCATGTGTTCCATAATCTCATTACACAGCAGGGACCTCTTTCCAGTTGTTAAAGAATCAGTAGGAGTGATTGGGCTATTACATGGGGCAATCAGGCATTTTTCTCCTGGCCCATGTGGGAACCTTCATTTTTGAGAGGATAGGAGGTCTGTTCCATCTGCAAATTCTTCCAGATGGCCTGACCTGAGATGGCTTCCATGCCTGATTTGTGAAGGTAGTTCTTAGGCAACAGCAACAAGTGTATGTGGTTTGGGAACTTACTCTTACTTTGACAGAATGCCTTGATCAGATAAAGAACTACTCATGGACAATTTTCTGAGTCACTGGCCAGAGTCCAATGAAAGAGTGAAGTTCCTTTCCTTATTGCTTCTTCCTGATAATAATTTTAAGGGATGATTATATTTTTACAACATTTTATTTATAATTTATCCAGATGTGAAGACAATTAGCTGAATGGAAGTATTTTTTCCTTTGCAGAGCAATTAATTTTTCTTTTCCAAAAGGTTATTAGGATATACTTTTTGTAAGCTGCCTATAACAATGTCAAAGAGTTTAGGAAAAAATTATATACACACATACATGCACATTTGTATTATTCTGAGTTTCAGCTATGATATATTGTAAATGGCTTAGAAGCTTTTGATTAAAAAAAAAAGTTATAACCATACTCTAACTCATAGTTGCCTGGATGTTTGAAGTGTCTTCATTATTGTTGTTGTTATAGAAAGTTTCTATAATGAATTATCCTCATTCTAAACCTAGTGATATGCCATGTATAGATTTTAGATCCTTGTCTACAGCAGGATTATTAATTTGGAAGCTATAAATTGAATTTCCAAATATTCAAACAGGCTTCCTTCCCCTTAGGGTGGGTTTGGCTACTTTCATCTGTGTATGCCAGGATCTATGATGGCCATCTCAAGTTTCAACCCAGGAGTCAAGGGTCATGTAGAGATTATCATGGGATGGCCTAATCTATTATTATTTATTTTTTAAAATAAATTTATTTATTTATTTATTTATTTGGGGGCTGCGTTGGGCCTTTGTTGCTACACACGGGCTTTCTCTAGTTGTGGAGAGGGAGGGCTACTCTTCGTTGCAGTGTGTGGGCTTCTCACTGTGATGGATTCTCTTTGCTGTGGAGCATGGGCTCTAGGCACGTGGGCTTCAGTAGTTGTGGCATGCAGCCTCAGTAGTTGTGGCGCATGGGCTTAGTTGCTCTGCGGTATGTGGGATCTTCCTGGACCAGGGATCGAACCCATGCCCCCTGCATTGGCAGGCGGATTCTTAACCACTGCCCCATCAGGGAAGTCCCTAGATGGCCTAATCTATAATTCAAATATCATGTACATTTTGCCTTAATACTTTGTAATAAAGAAAGTAATGTTAGTGTGCATTTTCGAATTTTTACTCTTTGGAATGGTTTCTCAAATTCATTTCAAGGTGATCAATGAGTTTAGATCTTGTTATATTCTCTCCTGACTATACAGCTCTTTGTATATTTCTATATGAATGCATATCACCCTTTCATTGTACATTTTTTTTAAACCTCCAGAAGAACCTTATTTTGAGTAGAGATTATTTAACACTATATGAATTGAAGAAATGAACAGTTATGAATAATTCAGTAAACTGAGAATATGTGATCCAACATGGAACTCCTAGAATGTTTTTGATACAAATAAGTACCTCATGGGGGTGATTGCTACTTAGGCAGATATGGCTGACTACATTTTTCCATATACTGAATATTCTGGGGTATGAGAATGATCCCTTGCCTCTGTTCAATGGCAGTTGTCAAGTACATATTCACCTATTATTTACCCAGTAATTTCAAGGCTGTATAGCTGACATATTTAAAAATAGAATTGATATTTTGCTTCTTCTTTCTACAGTTCTAATTTGATTATTTTCCCTAGGCCTGCCACAATGAAAAGTAATTATGTCTGTTGACCCTAAAGTGACCTTGAGGAAATGAGGTGCTTATACCAACTTAGGTAACAGTTAAGTGTCTGTGTTATAACTGTCCAAAATTCACGTTCTATAGTGTAATTTCTACTTGAATCTAACATTTTGAAGTTGAATATGAGATTTGGTAAAAATATATCCAGTGGAATACATATGAACATGTATTCATATATATATGTGTGTATAACAAATCTTCGGATATTACCAAATGATAGCAAAAGATACCACAAAATTTGCCATGTTTTCTAAGTGATAGTATTCAGTTATCATTTAGTAAAATCATATCTGCAGCCAAAGTTGCAGATAAGATAATATTTGATAACAGTCATATTAAAATAAGACATTCTGAGAAAAGTGGACTTCAGTATTACTTTCTTAGAAAATATGTTGTAGTTCTTGAGTTTGCTTTCACCATGTTTGTAGTCAAAGTTTGTACTTCTTTAATGATGCAGATATGTCATTTTCCATTGGAAAAAGAACTGGTTTTAGTCACAATCAAAAAACATTTTCTGGTTTTTGCGGCCACTTTCTCAGCTGGGAGAAGATGGAAGACCAAATAAACTGGTAAATAGTAATCTACATCTATGATATTTATTAGAGATTATTTTCAGTTGCTGGCAGTTATAGATAGCTGTTTTTATATTTTAAGTTTAAAAATTCTTGAAAATTAATGTAAATTTGGAAATCAAAGAACTGAATTACGGAAAATGGTATTTTGTCTCATAATAAAATATTTCTACCTTTAGAATTATGAAACCAAACTCAAAGCAAATATAAAAGTAAGGCTGAAAAAGAAATCTCCAGTCTACTTTGAGTAGACATTATGATAGTTCTTGCTAATTTTCAACTAAATACATTAGAATTTGTTTATGTTGCAAAGGGAAAAATACTTTTCTGCTTCTGTATTTCATTTGATGGCTCATATGTCACTTTATGGAGTGCTCACCACTCAGCTCATTTTAGTACAACGTTTTATTTTGTGGTTGACCTAAGACATTAAACTGAAATATGATTTTTTTCAAAAACACAAAAAAAGTTTGTTTTTTTTTTTCAGTAGATATGTACAATACAAATGGCTTTCCTTCCATTGAAAGTCATTTTGGGAACTTTTTGCAGTGTGGTCCAGTTTAAGCTGTTTTGCTTTTTGGTGTTAAAGATGTATATTACTTATTTTTGAGAAATTTTGCCTCATTAATTCTTTATGAATTTGAAACCCTTTAGAGTTTGATATGGCATAGTGGATTTCGCTTTGAGTCTAACAGTAAAAAAAAAAAAAAAAAAGGTCCCTTCCACCTACCTCATCCACCTCTCTGTGTGGATTAAGTTCCCTCAGCAATACTCCTAGGGGCTTATCTTGATGATAGGATTTTGTGCCTGCTTTAGTCGTGTTTCCCATATGCAGGTACCAATTGTTCAGTGAGTATATACGTAACAGCAGGCATGCCAGTCAGGATTCAGCCAGGAGGGCTCTATACTCCGGTGTGGCACACAGCTGTCTTTTGTTTTTCCCATGCCAGAAGCCCCTCATTTTCCCCGTTTTTAGAAAATCCAGACTAGTGTGAACACTCTGTCCTTGTATGGTTCTTTGGGAAGTAAACAGTCTTTTATTTATGATCTGAGCCATAAATTGCAATTCATTTTCTGTGCATCTGTAGAACCTCTAACAAATAAACAATTTTAGAATTGAAATTTAAGCAAATGTAATACCTCTTAAATATCCTTAGCACCTATCCTATGTGTATAATAAAGGTAATATTTTTATTATTGCAAAACCTATATATTTACGAACCCTCAATCTCTCTCTCTCTCTCTCTCTCTCACACTCTCTTTCGAGAGTGTGTGTGTGTTGATGTGTGTATGCATACAAGTGAATTTACTGTGTGATTCATACTAGTTTCTTCGAGAGTATAAACTTGTAGGGCTCCAAGTAGCTTAAAATAGAGCTGGAATTAGCTTAAAATTTCAAAATCCCAATGTCTTATTTTATATGAGGAAACCGAGTTGCAGAGAAATCAAATACATTGGCCAAAATCATGTAAGTCATTAAGGGCAGATGTGGGCCTAGACTTAAGGTCTCCTGACCCCTAGAACAGTGATCTTTCTATTGCTTAGAGGTCATCTTAAAGAGCAGTCAAAGCCTAGCAATGAGAAGAGTATTTAAATGTTGGTTTTGAGCGAGGTACAGCTTTACAAAGGCCCCTTATCTGCTTATGAAGGAGACTCAGGTCAGCTTGACAGTGAGGACAGGCCATGTTTCTAACACCAAGTGATGTGCCAATTTTCATTTGCAAGGTTATTATGCAAAAGCTAATTTCTTGATATTTACTAATCGAGTGCTTCATGAGAACTTGTTATACCAGTGCTCCCAATCTAGGGCTGTTTTTCAGCTGGGATGTGTAAAAGGGGGGCTACTTTGCTGGAGTCATGACTCTGGTGTCCGCTGGGTCCAGGTATATATTTTATGATACTTTAAGTCCTTTTAAAATTAGAACTTTAAAACAAACTAAAAAGGTAGCCAAAATCAAAGCATTATTAGGAAACTGTATATGGATTTGTTGAACCATTAACACATATCCATCTTATAAAGGTGCTTGGTTTTACTGAACAGTCTGTGTAGCTTCAAGTTTTAATCTCTTCCTACCTTGATTCACGTTGTCCTCCCCCCCCCAACACACACACACACTTAGGCCTCTTACAGTTTTTGTAAGCTGACTCTAGGGGCTACTGGACCCATTCTGTGAGTGCTTAAAGTTCTGTTGTTGCAGTACTCTTATTAAGAAAGTTTCTTGGTTACTAGTGGGGGTATTCTTTATTCATCCATGTATTATTAATTCTTCACTCAACACACATTTATTGAATGCTTCTTAATGGCAGGACATTGTGTGGTGCAAAATACAAAATATAGAATACTAATTCCTTGAGGCCCAGGAATATGTCTCCCTCATTTAATAGATGATTATTTAATTACATGATAACTGACATGATGGAAATGTGCATAGTCTAGTACAAGAGCACAGAATAGGCCAGACAAGAACTCCTGCGAGTTCTGATGACTGAGCTGAGCTTTAAAGGATAAGTAGGAGTGATCCAGGTACAGGTGCAACAGAAGCATTTCTGACAGAAGTTAGAGCATGACTCATGTCATGGGGAAGTGAAAACAGGCCGGCACAGCCTGGAAAGAAGGTCATATTGGGGCTGAGGTTGGAGTCTGGAATGGGACAGCGGCTCTGACGTGTGCGAGGTGTGTAAGCTTGGACAAATGATTTAGCTTCTCTGTGTCTCGGTTTCCTCATCTGTAAAAACTGAGATAATTACGGAACCTGCCTAATAGAGTTTCTGTGAGAATTACGTGAGTTGATATATGTAAAATGCATAGAATAGGTCTTGGCAATAGTGAGCATCATGTAGATTTCCTGCTGCTAGATTATAAAATGAAAAGCAACTAGAGCATATGATACATGAGGCAGAAGTAAAGCTATCGTGCGTCATGGTAGTAAGCTTGGACTGTATGTTGTATAGCTAAAGAGGAGACTTTAAAAGGCTTTAAGCAGTGGGGTGACATGACCAGATTTATTTTTTCCATCACTGTGGAGACTGCAGAGAATGGGAAAGTCTAGAGACAGAATTTATTTAGGGAGTTATAAAACTTGAGAGATGTGATCTTGGAATAAACTAAGATGTAGTGGTGGTAGCTGTGGAGAGGAAGGGACAGATAAAGGTAAATGAGTCTGATTAAGCCACTGAGTGGACTTAGTGGTGAGGTGAAGTGGGGGAAGAGTAAGAGTGAAAAGTGACTCCTAGGTGTCCAATTCTGGTGATTTGGTGGCTGTTGGTACTAGCAACTGACAGAGCTAATAGCAGAGGAGCAGGTTCAGAGGGAAAGGGGCTGGGTTCCGATTTTCACCTGTAGGGCTCATGGTGCCTGTGGAACATGCAGAGAGAAAAGTCCAATGTCGGAGTCCAGCTCCAACGAGTCCAGGGAAACCTGAGGGATGGACGGTGTCGGCGAAGGAAATAAGACCTGACACCCTTTGTAGATGTCAGCACTTTGAGCACACATTTATTTATCAGAGCAGGTATTTATATGTAGGCAGGTTTCATCATCATGTACAAAATCAAAAAATCTCAACATATTCTAACCTCAAAATATTTTTTATCAGTTTTCTGACAACGTCCCCAGTTTCTAGATTTACTAACAAGATACTTCCCCAAGTTCTTATTAGTTGCAGGTTATTTTCTAGTAGTTAAGCCAAGCTATTATGTAAGTCTCTATTACACAAGTGCAAGCTTCGTGTTCTTTCCGCATGGGCAAGTTTTTTGAATAGTGCCTTGAAAATATTTACAATATATCCTACAGTTCCTGTGTACCTGACTCCACTAGTAGCACTTACAATACCTCCTACGCTCCTGTTTATCATCCGCCAATTGTTGCCAGAGTGTTAACCTTTCTTTATAGTGGACCCATATGAAAGCAAAATCATCAACAACCCCTTCCTAGGGGCCACTGTTGTTCAGTTGGGGGTGTTTTCCATAGGAACATTGCTGTATTTCCAGATTGTGTATTGCGTTCCCAGTTTCCTGGGGCCGAAATAGGTACTTTCCATTTTGTGACAATAATAGTAGGGGTGGGGGTAGTAGTTTTTCTCATTTTCCTAACCCTGGGCGCAAATCCCCCTTGTGCTGTTTCCATATATAAGCTTAACACAGCCAAACAAATCAATAGAGATGTAGTCCACCGTCCTGGCACAGTGCTGCTTCGCAGTCCTGCCTTTGATAGCATCATGACTTTGTCATGGCGCAGGGACTCCAGGATGGCTTCCAACAGTCCAACAGGCATTTGATGTGTGATACTTGGGAGAAAGATCAGGACAGCTATAATTTTAAGAACCATCAGTGTGGTGAGGTTGAAATCATGAGAAGTAATGAAATCGCTCATAGATGGAGGACAGTCTTGGAGTGACACCTGTAGTTACAAGAAAGAAATTGTTAGGGTAGAGACAACAAAAGGAGATAGAAGAGCTCCTAGGAGAGCTGGGAAAGAGAACATGCTCATCTTTGCCTCCAGGTATGATTTCCCCACATAAGAATGCCAGGCTTAGATTCTAACAAGTATTCCTCTGAGGCTGCACTTTGCATATGATAACCCAAACCATGAGTCTAAAGTTGCCTGGTTTTTCACCCAGGCTGCATGGCCACAGTGAAAATAAGTTAACTGGTCACATGTTTCTCCCTGGTTAGGTGGACCAAGCTTGTTCTCCTGTCCATTGGTCACACAATCATTGTGTCTTTGGGGCCACTGAGTAATGCTAGTTGATTTTCTAAGCATGCTGTTATGAGTCTGTACAGTTGGGGCATTAAGTATATAATTTGGGCAGTTATTCCTAAATTAAAGAGATCATTAAAGATCACAAGGTAAAGAGATGATTTGGGCAACTATTCCCAAAGAAACCCAAAATAAATCATCTCTTTCTGTGATATTTTATTTTTTTCTTCAGTTTTCTCCAGAGTATTGGAAAGATCTGAACTTTATAGCCACGTCTTTGCAACAAAACAAATCTGCTAATAATAGCTTATGACTAGCTGATAAAAAATCTTTAAGCTTTTCCTGCCTTCATTGTGAATTTCTCTTACACAATGAAAGAATTGTAAAGATACACAAAATTGAGGCAATTAGTTATGTATATACTGGATGTGTCACATGTAAGTGGTGATGGAAATTATTATAAGAATATTTACTTTATTTTAAAATAATTTGCAAACTAGAGGTCCCTGGAAGTCCTTTAAACTTGTGTTACCCTTGTTTGCTTCTACCGGTTGCTATATTGTGAATGTCACACAAATAGGCATCCCCTAAAAACTTTGGAAAATTTTAACTTGATAACATATGATGAAAAGCAAATAAAAATATACTATTTTAGTAATGGATTAGAAAAGTGCCTAGAGAAGCACCTGTATGTATGTATTTCCCAGATTTCAGATTAGAGTTTGATATCAAATGAGGATCAAGAGAATGATCAGAAATGACTCATATGATTGTATATTTGTTACCAAGAGAATAATGGCTAAGAGTCCCAAAATGCAGGCAATTTTATAATAAATAAATAATAAAGTACAACTCTAGATTTAGGGAAACACTGAAAATATATAAAATCAAGTAAGTGATGTCAGATTCAACAGATTAAGAAAGTTGGAAATGAAGATCAAAGTCCTAGAAGGAAGAGGTGATGTGAACAGATTGCAGGGGTTACTGTAGAACAAGGAGGGAGGGAGGATGCTGGGCATGTAATCAGCAAGGTCAGGGAGAAATGAAGAAAAGAACATTTATGCCCTAATTAGCCAGCAATTTGTTATAAAACAGCCTTGCCACCTGGAGAGCCGAATTTTAGAATTTATTGGCACAAGCCATCAAATGAGCCAAATTAGAGCAGGCTGTCATCCAGGTCTCCAGCACGGGCTACAGTGAACGATTAGCAACAGCTACACGCCTCAGGAAGGCTGGGAGAGGAGAAAGTGTACTTAGTAAGAGAAGGGATAACACAATCAAAGAAGATGCACATACGTTCGTGAGACTTCCCTATTGCAATCAGTCTTTTAAAAGTCAGACAATGCATCTGGCCTTTGACACCCTATATGATATCTCAAACTGAGTATTTTGCTACCGAATGAAACTAAATAGGACAAGAAAGAACTGCTCATCTCTTTATTGCATCATCGTTTATGCTAAACTTTTCCATTAAAGGGTAATGTTTCTCTTTAACCTTGGGGACTGCATGTGGCTCATTGTTCTTCCTCAAACTGAATATCCAGTGTGTTCCTGGAACTCATCACTTCTACCTTTACCACAGTCCCTAATCATTCCTCCTTCTCTGGCCTCCCTCAAGGATGCATGAGTATTCTACCTGTAGTGCTACTGCCAGAGTTCTGTCTTCTGTTTGACTCTGGTAACCTCCTCCTCCCTTTCATCTTGTTTTCTAGGTGCGGAGCCTTTACAGCTTTACACTGTGCTGTAAAGTGGTATTATCTCCCTCTGTATTGACACTTGACTGGAATAATCTAACCCATCTTATCCCAAGCCCAGTTGGATGTTCTGGTCAATATTGTGGCTTCGTATGACCCTCTTGTGTCGAGGGTCAGCCCACATGTCAGTCTTTACACCACTTGTCTATTGTTCTTCATCCTGGGTGGACACTGCAGAGGACTGGCACATAAATTCTCCTCTCCAAGCCTTTCTGCTCAGACAGACATTTTATATTCTCCAAATTAAAATGTACTATTATTCATTTCTCTTGTCGTGGGATGCTTTCCCTTCTGCTAGACAAAGCTGATCTGCTTTCCTTTGTCCTCTACTGAGCTCTATTCCTAGAATGCAGACATTGTCACTTTGTCATTTTAAAAGTCTCGGCATCACTAGAGTTCATGAAATTGTGTGTTCTAATTAGAAGTGTAGTGCTGATTCTCTAAGCACATGAGTACTTGGCATCTTTTACTCTGGGACTAATGAGTACAAATGGCATTGCCACTGTTTGAATTTTTTCATCTGATTCCAACTAAACTTAGTGACTCTGAGTTTGAATTCCAACAAAAATGCAGTTACTTGAATTGCTTGGTTTGGGGATATCAGGAAAGCACTGCATTTGTCTGAAAGACAGAATATATTTGCCCTGTAAGTCTATCACTACAATTTCAAAATCAACCAATTAAACACTCTTTATTTTCTTCTGCAGCAACCATTCCTACTCAGTCAGACTGTACTACATTTCCTTGAATAGAGATCCAGTGCCCTCATTCCCTTGTGTAACTTTCCCGACTTTACTTGCTGCTGCCATTGAATGCACTGAGTCTTTTGAAAACCCTTAGATACTAATTAATTTATGGCATATGTCATTAACCTTCCATTCTGCCTTGGTCTTTTTCTGTATAAGACAATAAGCCCTTGGGACATTTGAAATGCTTATATTTACTTGCTTAGTAAACCCTTGGTACCTATCATAACATCCAGTTTTGTTGACAGTAATGGTGATGGACAAAGGACACTATCACGCCCCAGAGAAGTGATGAGCCAAGAATGTCTAGTTAGATTTTTTTTTAGAAAGAAATAATAGACAGGAGAAAGCCCTAAGAATAGGATTGAGTCCACTTTAAACTGAGATGGCAACCATCCCATAGTCCTAAAATAATGACTGCTTCTCATGTATATTGTACATGTCTTAATTGCCTCACATTTATTTAAAAACAAAGCCTAAGTGAAATAGGGGCTGACAGAAGCTTAGGCCTGATGTCTTTTCACTCAGATTAGAGACAGGGTCTGGCAGATACAACAGCATGATTTCCAACGTCAGTCAGCTGACAGGGTGGTAGGCTAGATAATAAACAGCATTTACAGTTCACTGCGATGAAGGCCGTGCTACATATTTTTAAAGGGTGCTCTAGAGACATAGTACAGTTCACTACTCAGACCAAGGGATCAGGCAGGACTTTGTGAACATCTCCACATATTTCATCATATCTTGTACCTTACCTGGACTGTAGCCTACCTTGGCTGCCAGAAAACCTTCCAAACTTAAATCCACCTTCTCCTTAACCAGGCTTCCTCTTTCCTTGATCCACTAACATATTTACTCTTCCCTACTCACTACCCGCACCCCTGGTAGGATTAACTGCTTCCTTTTTGTTGCCATAATAGCTTTATAATCTGATCTAGGCTTAGATAGCGGTACACCTTACCCCTCCCCTCTTTTTAATAAAATCAGCACTGTACAGCCAAAGAGATCAGACAGAAAGGCAAGTAACTTGAGGAGGCATTTACCAACTAACCCCCCACTTTTACCAACACTTTTTACCATCGTCCTATTGATATAAGTAGGAGGGGGCTCTGGCTTCATGATAACCTATGGGTTACTTAGTATGGGAAAGAAGGCCAATAAGACACAGCTTCTGTAACAGTCTTTATGTGCTCAAACCAGATCCTCTGTCTAGGGCATCTCTAGCAGGCAGGAATGAATCAGAGATTCAGTTGTGTGGAGTCATATGACAAGCAAACTCAAGCAACATAGACAGTTGAATTTCTGGGGGAAAACTGTTTTTTTAAAAAAATATTTATTTATTTTTTGGCTGCATCGGGTCTTAGTTGCGGCGCCCGGGGTCTTCATCGCGGTGCACATGCTTCTCTCTAGCTGTGGCGTGCGGGCTCAGTAGTTGCAGCATATGGGCTTAGTTGCCCCTCAGCATGTGGGATCTTAGTTCCCCGACCAGGGGTCAAACCAGCGTCCCCTGCATTGCAAGACGAACTCGTAACCACTGGACCACCAGGGAAGTACTGGAAAACTGTATTATGAATGCTGCAGAGTTCAAAGTGCCAGTCTATCCAGGTGTTCAAGTGTCAGTCTTCTTGCTAGACTGGCCTTTGTGATGTTCAAATAAAGTAAGCATGAGGTATTCTCAAAATTAGAAGATTATTTTCTTAGAGGTATTGGGGGGGATGGGGTGTGAGATCACCTCAGAGAGTTGTATAGGGAGGTTGTTTAGGCAATAACAATGCCTTAGTCAACACTCAACCAAAATGTAAGTGTAAGAAATTACCATGATGACTTTGATTGTTCTTTCTTTTTTCTTAAAAAAACAGTTTCTTCAAGAAAAATTCTTTTGCTGTCCTTCCTTTCTAGCTCCCAAAGTACGTGTTTATTGTTTATTGGGTGCTGTAATTAAAAATATTAGAGTGTCCCTATTCAAACTCTGTTATACAATTTATGACAATTGAAGTGTACTGTTCGTAGACCTGCCTGTTTTCTCCACTGTGTCGATTCTTGGAGTTTTGCACAATACCTGGCAGTTTATTTATTTATTTTTTTGCGATACGCGGACCTCTCACTGTTGTGGCCTCTCCCGTTGCGGAGCACAGGCTCCGGACACGCAGGCTCAGCGGCCATGGCTCACGGGCCCAGCCGCTCTGTGGCATGTGGGATCTTTCCGGACCGGGGCACAAACCCGTGTCCCCTGCATCAGCAGGCGGACTCTCAACCACTGCGCCACCAGGGAAGCCCTATTTTTTAAATAATGAGTAAGTTAACTCATTGTTGATTGAGCATATACAACTTAGATCTCTACTAAATAATACTGAAGAATACTAGAATAGGTATATCTGGGTAATACGGCCAGGGCAACCTAGTATATCTGGATCATCTGTATAACTCAGGTGAAACTAGGACTCAGCTTGAATTATTTAAATAATTCCCCGAGTGCTCTGCAAAAGACTATAACGCAGAGGTAGAACAAAGCAAGGAGAATGGCATTCTTTCCTACAGCCAGCTTTTCAAACACTCCATTTCCTTGTTTCCATGGCATTGGAATCTCCTGGGTACATTGCCAGGAGATTCTCCCTTAGGAATTGAAAAGAAGAAAGAAAAGAAGAGAAGATACAGAAACCCATTGCGGTGTTTTCTGAAAACAGCTTGGCTCTCCTGCTGGTCATCGACGGCTGCCAGGCTGTAGAAATACCGCATCTGATGGAGCCCAGGCCGCCTCTACTCAGCATGCTGGAAATGTGTGATTAATTTTGTTTGACAGCAGCAAAAAGTGTGCCCTACCTTGGATGTCAGCTGATTATTTCCAGTATGGTTGCTGCTGCAAATTCCATTAATGATTTGTAATATCTATTCAACTTATGAGAGGAGAAAAGTGCTTTTCTGAAAAAAGAAGAGTAAATTGGACACAGTCTTATGGAAAATCTTAATCTACAGAGTGAACATGTGATGGCAGAGGAGTTGAGGAATAGATCAGCAATTTCAAAATTTTTTTATACAAAGGATTTGGTCTGTTTTGATAGTCTATCACCTAAGAATGTGTTGTGAAGAATTAAAATGTTTGATTAACGCGCTTTCCTTTTTTTCCCAGTGTGCAAATATGACAGATGTTCAATTTGATGTGTATTTATTAAGTGCCTACTATTAAGTGTTCAAGACCCTTAGTAAATATTTATTGAGTTGAATTGAGTATAGTATTATAAATGCTTATGCCTAAGACCTAGTGCAACCCTTTGGAGAGCCTACCATCTAAGATGGTGTTTCTCAACTGTGGTGCCATGAATCCCAGAAGTTTAAAACAGTTCTGATGCCTGGGTCTCACTCCCCAGAAACTGTGCTTTAATGAGTCTTAGGTGAGGCTTGTGGCCTCAGTTTCTGTCATATGTCTCCTCATATGCATAATGTGCCTCTGGATTTGAGAAAGAACAACTGGTCTAAAGGAAGTGAAAAGGTAGATGGCCAAGTCCAAGTAGATGTTCAAAGGACAGTGTTTATATGATTTGTCTATTTGATAAGTATGAGAATTTGGAAGGAGGGGAAATTACATTCTATTGAGGCCATCAGGAAAAATTTCATGAAGGAGGTAATATTTCAATGGACTTGAAATGTGTA
Source organism: Monodon monoceros (assembly GCF_005190385.1). Lineage (NCBI taxonomy): Eukaryota > Metazoa > Chordata > Mammalia > Artiodactyla > Monodontidae > Monodon > Monodon monoceros. Next base: position 110,105,069 of record NW_021703777.1, read on the forward strand.
AAATTTTCACTGGCAGAGTTGGGTGTCCAGGAAGAAAGTCGAAGTCAAGGATGAGAAAGGTGGGGCCAGCTCTGTGAACACTGAATAGCTAATGCATATTTTGAGAAAAGTAGTATGGGGTTGATTGCTATTATGAAAAGTACGATGGATTTATAATTTTTGGCTAGCTAGTAAGAGCCCAAATACATTTATGAAATGGTGGGATATTTCAACAACTTTTTTTTCTCATGCTCTAAACATTACTCCTAAGACCACAAGGTTGAAAGTGCCTTATGTATGGTGCAGTAGGTATAGATTTAAAAATGTACTTTAGACAACAGTGTAAATTAACTATACTTCAATTAAAAATGGTTGTAAAAATGCACCTTGCTATTCAAAGTGTGTGGTCCTCAGATCACCAGCATTCATATTATCTGTAGTTTGTTAGGAATATAGGATCTTGGGGCCCACCCCAGACCTAAGAATCAAAATATGCATTTTAGAAAGATTTTTGTATATACACTAAAGTCTGAGAAATACTACTTTTGTATCTAAATTACTATTACAACTATACAGCTATAATCAACTGAGGACAGTAGAGAAGTAAGCACATGTTTCAATAAATTAAATTATACTTGACTGTGAATGAGAACAGTATATAATATTGACAGGCAATAATTGTGTCTTTTTATCAGATTTAAAAAATATCTATCACACCTTATTTTCCCATATGATAATTTCCTTAAGCATGATTAATGCATTTAAATTCATGTGACTTTCAGAGGTATTCCTCTTCAGTTCCAATCCTCATGTCCTGAATGAAGATCTTTTCACTTTAGACCTTGACAATATTGCGTTTGCTTTTCAAATGGATGTCCTCAAAATCACCTCTGAAACCCCATTATAATCCACTATACAGTGCCAGTGCCATCCTACTGCATGTGGGTTTGGTGGCATATGGCAGATGGGAAAGAAAGACAGGGACCTGTGAAACTTCATCCATGGAAACCTGGATGCCAGAATAGACCTGATGTACATGGGGAGAGGGTCTAGCATAGATGCTTAAGCATTAGTTACCTCTTTAATCTGAAGTTAACACATAACTGTAAATAGTGGTTCAGAGAGGTTTTGCTAAATGGCAGAATATTTTATGAATGGCTATTTTCCAACAGTGCCTCCGATTCGAGAAAAGGCTGTATATTCACAAATAATTATTAAGACATTCCTTTTCTCAAAGTAGCACTGGATTTGGTGATCTGGTTAAGTATCCTTAGGTTGATATTTGGCAACAAGAGCTATTTTGCTTTAGATGTAGAAATCATCTGCTTTTCTCAAACTTTAGTGTGCAAAGGAATATCCGAGGATGTCGTTCAAGAAAGATATCCCAAACCCTACTGAGATTCTGATTCAGTAACTTGGAAATGGCCCAGGAATCTGCATTGAAGCAAATATTCCAGGAGATTCTTTTATTGGTTCTAAGAATACTACATTTTGAGAAAAACATTGCTGTAGGCATTATATTCTTAGGAATTGATAACTTTCTTCCAGTATCAGCTAAAACCTAATTGTCAGGCTATTACCTAAGCTTAGTAAACTGTAGATTAATCCACTTAATCGTGCAAGCTTTCTGAAGGAGATGATATTAGAAAATGATTTTTTTATTCACTGTAGAATTTCATATTCTAAGCATTGAAATGTACAATCCATTATAGTTGATTATTGATCATGTTGCATTTTTGTAGGAGATAGTTCAGTACATTTTTTGTAAGAAATTTATAATTAGTATCTGACTTTACTGGGCTAGAAATTTTTTGTTGTTGTTTTGTTTTGTTTTTTTCCATACCTACTTACCATTGTAGATGGAAAGGAGGGAAGGAGAAAAAAGAAAAAAGAAAATAAGAAAATAGGAACGGATGTTCCTATCCGTTGTGAGGTCATTCAGTGGGCTGAGAAATATTAGATAACAGTTGTCCTGTTGAAAATCTGCTGCATGGGTCAATGTCAGGTTTTATCTTAGAAAGTGGGGAGTTTGTATCATTTCTCCTCCTTAATTTATCAGTGATTTTTTACAACTGTGACTAGTCAATGACTTTATTGCATTCCCACGTAAAATGGAGCTAAGAGCTTTTGTAATACAGAAGAAGATACAAGAGATAAAAAACTCAGGTTGACAAATTTGAAATACCTTTTTGACAGTAAGGGAGAACAATGTACTTGATTTACGTTACTTAAGAAACGAAGAAACCTTTTATTTGAGATATAGTATGATCAAAATATGATTAAATTACCTTCATGTTCTGTATCACTTTATCTCTTTTTTATGTTGAAAATGTAATTTTAATAGATAATGCTTCATCTTACATAGGAGCACAATAAAATACACCACATTCTGAAGAAACTCCAGAAGTTACGAGAATAAGAGTGGGGAAAACTCAGATGGGCTACAATGTCCATTACCTTAAACTGCAAGAGACAAAGGTTCCAACCCACAGGTTAACATTTACATACTTATGACTGACTGCATTTATGTCTTAAAAACAACAAGAATCAGGAATTAGATATGGAAGGGTAGGAAAGAACAGTTTTGTGGGGGAGGAACTCTGTCAATGCAGAAAAAAGAGCTGATTATCAAATTAAAGAATAAAAGGAGCTCCCGTAGCTAATATTAGAGGGATGACAGTAAGAATCATTAACTGAGGATATGATGCCTTCTAAGGGAGAAACCTTTCTGATGATACTTATGCAAGCTGGCTGCTTGAGATTTGCTCAGCAGGTCTGTAAGAAAGACTCATAAATGCCTCAGCAAACCCCAAGTGATTATCAGATTGGTGTTTCCTAATAATCCACACCGGTGGTCACACATGAAGTTCTGAGACAAGAAATAAGAGCAAGGTCATAACGCAAATGGCAGACACAAATGTGGCACAGGTGAAAGTCCCACACAAAGCCAGTCACAGGTGTGGCTGTGCTGTGACTCTATGATCGTCTAACTAATCAGACAATACAAACACATTTACTTCAAATTTCTAGGAGGTAAAAAATGTCACATACTGATGCTTTCGGCGTGCTCAGGGCCAGCTTATAAATACTCCATTCAGTGATGTATCTTAACGCAAATTTGCATCAGTGAAAAGAAACTGGCAAAATCTGTCTCTCACCATTCAATTTGTCAGACGGTGAAGACCAAAATAGAATGTTTCATCAGTTTTAATTTTTAAATACGATGGTCACATTGGGAAAAATGAAATAAACACAGTAAAATAAACTGTACAGAGGCAAAGTAGAATAACAAAAAATTTTTTATTAAATTATAAGTTTTACAGAAGTTTCCAGACAAGCCATACAAAGTGGTCACAAGCTTTTAATTGAAGGGGGATTCTACACTTGACAGCAAAGTCACAACGTTATTAGCGAGGGCCGTGATGTTTGCGTAATGTTCCCATTTTGGTTCAAACAAGCTTGTCCATCTACAGTGTCTAAATAAAGTTAGACTTGGCTAGAGAGCATATTCTAAAGAACTGGTTAGCTGCTTTTAACCAATGCAATTAGATCACCATAAAAAGGGGGTAAGGAGCCCATAAAATGAAAACTACCTTCCTCCCCACCACTAAAAAAAAATAATAATAAAAAAAGAAAAACACCCACACCCCTGCAGCTAATCCTGACAACTACCTTCATTCATAGTGCTTTATACTTAAACCATGATGAGGGAAATGAATAAAAGCAGAGAAGGGCCACTGCTTTTAAACATTTCACAACAACCCAGATGATATTTCTAGCCTCCGCTCATGCTTTACAACAGTGTATCAGGACAAGACATAGATTTGCTACTGTGCATTTACTCACCAGAGGACTGAAGATGTCTGGGCTTTTATTCTGTAATGTTTCTGAGACTGTGTCCATTAAATGCAAACAAAAAAGGAAGAAGCCTTGGCAGAACAGGGGAAGTGATGTACACTTGATGATTGGATAGATTTAAATATTATTCGTGGCATATAGCCTAGTCCATGCTCTAGCTGTTTCTATGGCTTGGGCTTCGTTGGTCTTCCACTGCTCCGCTACATCATTTGCTGATGGGTCATCTGGGTTGGGAGCAGTTAACAAAGCCTGGATTGATAGCAGGACTGCGTGGATCTGCAGTACTGGGGACCACTTATCCTTCAAAATATCTAAACATATTCTTCCCAACTTGTCTACATTAGGATGATAAATTTTGGTCATGAAACATACTTTAGGGGCTGCCATTGGGTATTCTTCTGGAAGGAATAGTTCAAGTTTAAAAGTCCCTCCCTCAAAGGGGGAATACCTGAGGGCCAGCAATGACCACATGAAAATAACGGGCATTGCTCTCATCTGGTTCTGCTTTAATGCCGGGAACTGGTTCTGCCAGCAAACACTGGGTTTCCTTGACAATCCTGCGAGGCAGCCCGGCCATCTTGTCGGATCCTGAGTTCGGCCTCTGGTCTGGTTTCCGGCCCACTTTCTCTCTTGTTCCTAATTTTATTCTGCATCAAACAACAACAACAAGTGTCTGTAACATTTTAGACTTTGTTATATTCAAAGCCAGTTTATCTTCAATCAGTCATGCAGGGTTTTGTCAAGGGAGGGTGTCAAATCTCATTCTCTGAATGTCTTTAAAAAGAAAATACATTTCAGGAATACTCACAAACTCTTGGATTAGCAAACTCAAACAAATATAGAACATAATATTTAAAGCTGATGAATGTAAAACGTCCCTCATATATTGCTGGTGCTTTCTTGAAAACAAAAGAAGTCATAGTTGTAGTAAAAAAAAAGTTGTATTAAAAGTCATAAAATCTTAATGCTCCTTCAGCTAGTAATTCCCTCTCTAGAGTTGTCTAAGAAAATAATCAGAAACTTGAACAACCATTTCTGTAAATGGATGATCATTGCAGCATTCTTTATCAATAGCAAAGTAAGCTTGACTGTTGAACTGTAGAGACAAGGGTAAACATATTTTGGTGTATCCATATGAGAAAAAAGTGCAGCCATTTAAATTAATAATTTTCAAGAATATTTAATAGGAAGATTCTCATCATATAATCAAGCTTGCTCATATAATGTTAAGAGAAAAAAAGCAGGATATAAGAAAGTTAATTCTGAAAACGATAGAAACATACATGTAAAAAATTGAATGGAAACACATCAAAATGTAATAACGGCCATATCTAGAGTATTGAATTGTAGGTGATTTTAATTTTTTCTTGATAATTTCCTGTATAATTCAAAATCTTTTCAATGAGCTTATGTGACTTTTATAGTTAGGTAGCTTCAGTTGTTAGGTAGCTTCAATAGCTTATGTGACTTTATATAGTTTAAAGAAATATAAGAAAAAAATCTGATATGGTGTGAAGGGTGGTTCTGTTTAAGAACAGGCATATGGGAGAAATGAACCTTTAATGTCCCTTCAATTCTAAGGACCATATGCCCAGTCCTATTAACCAGTAACCACTGAAAGAAGTTAGATGCAATTAGTAAAGGTAGAAAGAAACAGTGCCTTTGTGAGTTCTATCTGTATCCCTGTGCATATCTCCCGCCTTAAACTAATGGAGCTATTTATTGAGTTCAAGCTGTCCCCAAGGAGGGCTGCTTTCTACTTTGCTTCTATGCAAGTGTTGTTCACTTTTTACAACTGGCTACTGAATCAAAACCAGCAGCTGGCCATCCATGCTATTACAGAGAACAATAGTCCAAGCCCAAGCCCCTCCAGAGGGGCCCTGCTCCCATATGTTGAATACGCCTGCATAAGAAGCAGACACCACCGAGGCCCGGTCTATCTGATTCTGCTCATGTGATACCTACAGAAAATATGAAGACAGAAGACGTGAGGGCCACATCTTATTGAGTGACCTTGGGAAACTCAATTGAACTCCAGTTTAGTTATCTTTAAAATTGGAATCATATTGGCTTTATCTGTCTCCTGTAAAGCATGTAAGAAAGAAGTTTGTAAACTACAGTTAGTTGTTAGATGATTATGTTCCTATTTTTCTTATGATTTCTTTTCCTTTTCAAGTACATAATGATGCTAAAGAGACAGTAAAATAGCATCAGTCCTCCTGCCTTGCCCAGGACTTCATGTAGCTTTCTAATGTGATCTCAAAATGGAGTGCAACTGGATGGCTTGATGCTATTTATTAGCACCACTTGAAGTGAACCCACATGCCGGTGGCATATTGAGCTGACAAGCTGTGACGTCACTGGCAGAAGCAGCACTTCCGGAAGGCAGAGTTGCTGAGGGTTTTTTATGACATAATTCTCTCAGCATATTGGATGCTGCTGGTCGGTAGTGGCAGTGGTGTCTGGGGAAATAAGGTCAAGTGAAGCACTGTTACTAATGATTTAGCGGTTACAGCCTGTCCGAGGCATAGGCTGGACCCAGATGAATTGTGATTTTTTTTTTTTCTAAAATTAAGCTTAAACCTCACAGAGTTATCATCACTGATTTCTTTTGTCTTTCAAAAGTATATTAATTTTGTGGTAGACAGACATTTTCCTCTTTCTTGTCAGAATAGAAAAATACCCAGGTGTGAGCCTTTCCTGCTATGGTTTCTTTAGCTGTTTTATTACTCAATTTATAGAGCAGTATTCCTACCTTTTTGAGGAAGGAGAAATACTATTGATGTTTGTTACAGAACAGTGTACTCTTCTGATTCTCTTTCTACCTTATTGATTAAACCTTCCCTGATGCTCTCCATGAGATCATTCTATGATTTTTTTTCTAAAGCCTGGTATGCAAAGAGCTGATCAGGCTACATATTTTTTGAGATCCTTAAAAGCCAAGCTACGTTGTCCTTTAGGCAGTGGAGTTTTGATCAAGAGAGGAATTGATGGCCATATTTGTATTATACAAAAGTCACTTTGGCAGCTATCTAGTCAGGGAGACATGTAAGGATGCTATTATCATCCAGGGGATAGATGGGGATTTCTTCAATGGGTGCATTGGTAGTCAGGGATGGGAAGAAGAATTCAAGAAATATTAAGGAGGTGAGATCAACAGGTACAGACTGGGTGTAAAGCTAACTGCCAGGTTTCTAGATTGGGTGTCTAGGGTGACACATCAACAGGTAGCTACGAATGTTCTCTGTCTAGTTACAACCCAGTAGAGAAAATAAATGTAAAAACATGTAAATGCAATTCTTGAACAATTCCCATGTGCCAGGCATTATCCAAAACATTCTATGTGCCTCGTCTTATTGATTCTTCTCATCACTACTATGATATACTATTGTTATTGCCATTTTAAAGATGAAGAAACTGAGGCTAAGAAAAACTGGGCAATACACTCAAGGTCAATTGACTGGTAAGTAGTGGACCAAAATTTGGAGCCTCCTAGGTAGGCTGATTGTAAAACCTCTGCTGCACAGTACCTAGCAATGTTTACCCAGAAGTATTCTAAACAAAGTTCAGAAAGGAACATGGAAGCACTTAGAAGAACCAACTGCCAGAGGGTATTTTAGGGTTAGCCGTTCATGTAAAAATAGTGCAAAATAGTAAGCTGCTTTCTTCTCAAACTCATAGTTTAATATACAAGTAAAATTGCTATTTCCCAAATTAGAGAACCTTAGAGGAGAGTTTCAAAGATGGAAAGTCTCAGAATATTTCGTATAATCCATTTATTTTCTAAAAATGAGAAATTAAAACCTAGAGAAGGCTCATTTCCTCCTAAAATTCTCACAGTAAAACAGGTGGAACCTACACAAGAACTAAAGCAAAAAATATTCCAACCTAATCAAAGATGATAACAGAAAGCGATTTTAACCATTCATTTAAGAGAGGAGAGCCAGTTGCCACCCTGACGTTCTTAATGTCTTGCTTCTGGCAGATGCAGTTCTAGCTAATCTGGCTGTGGTCCTTTGTGACCTCAGAGAATGATGAACTTGACACATGGTTAGCTAGGCTTTAAGATGATCTCTAGAGCAAAACAGTCACTATTGCTCTCCTGAGGAAGTGATTTGTGTGTGGTTTATTAAGGTAGATTTGGTTTTATTGTTAGAGCAATCTGTCATTTCACAGTCAACCCCTAATGGTTATATTTTCCATTGTTATTCTTTATCACTAGAAGACTTTAAAAATCAGTATAAAGTATAAAAGCCCTGGGAAGCCTTTTAAATTGTTTGATGGAAAAACAGTTTTGCTTACTAAGTGCACATTTTGGAAGGCCTCCTTCCCATTATTGTTTTGAGAAAATATAGCCAATATAATGGATATAGACTCTACTATCTATAAACCTTAGGTTCTAATCAAATTGAAAGGTCACTTTCTAAATTGAGCCATGACCAATTTATTTTTTTATTTATTTTTATTATTTTATTTTTAATTTTTTAAAAATGGAAGTATATTTGATTTACATTGTTGCAGGTGTACAGCAAAGTGATTCAGTTATATATATATATATATATATATATATATATATATGTGTTTCTCTGTCTGACTTAATACACACAGTATGATAATCTCTCAGTCCATCCACATTACTTCAAATGGCATTAGTTCATTCCTTTTTATAGCTAAGTAATATTCCATTGTATATATATATACCATATCTTCTTTATCCATTTATCTGTTGGTGGACATTTGGTTGCTTCCATGTCTTGATGATTGTAAATAGCGCTGATATGAACATTGGGGTGCATGTATCTTTCCGAATTAGAGTTTTCATCTCTTCGGGACATATGCTCAGAAGTGGTATTGCTGGATCATATGATAACTCTATTTTTAGTTTTTTAAGGAACCTCCAAGCCATGACCAATTTTTAGGTGATTACAGTTGTGAGTGACTAAGCTACACAGGAAAACCAATTTCATGACTATACTCTTAGACAGGTTAAACTGTTCAAGCCTGGAATTAGCATACGTATATGAAAGGCCATTAGAAACCGTTCAAATGGAAGGCAAGAAATCCTGCTACTTGGAAAAAAATCCGTTACATCTGTAGCTGGCTTCACCTGCTTACTAGTTTTCCTGTTTGTGCCCTGTCACCTGTTGGTTAGTGGGCAAGTAACCCACTGGTTTTGTATTCTTTTTTACACCTTTGTATTTGGAATCCATCTCCCTAGGACAGAAAGACAAAGGGAGATGTGGGAGAAAGTGAGACCAGGGATGCTGTGGGTAGGAAATAGCAGGGATGGGGAGGGAGAGGATGGCAGAGAAAAAAGACACAGGAAGGCCCATTAGGGACAGTGTGGTAACCTCCGCATTGATCCACTATCAACACATTGACAGTATAAACAAAACTGTATGGGAAAATTTAAATCTATAAAATACATGAACAAACTATTTTCAAGCACTTGAAAGGTAGTACTTATAAAATATATATTATTCTTATCAGAATCCAGAAATCTCTTATTTTGTATATTTTAAAGAAGTTGAATTTCTTTTAAAAAATACTATAATATAGAGTTTTCACCAACTCAGACTGTCTTTTCATTTAATTGGGCCTGTTAATAAGATTTTTACTGTGTATATCTAGTACCACTTACCACTTTAGATTTTTAAGCTCAGCGTTAACTGGTATCAGCGGGAAACTCCTACGTATGATGATTGCTTTTAAGTTTAAAAGGAGTATATTTCTCAATAGTCATCAGTTCCTTTAAAGAACATGATTCCACTCCAGGATAACAGTCTTTGATGCCCTGCTACAATGACTGGACATTTTTTCCAAATTAATAAAGCTGGCTTCCATTTAATTGAGTTAATCACTAATTCAACTATCTCGATCCTAGCAGCATGACATTAAGGACCATTTAGTAATAAAGTAATAAGCTGAATATTTAATAGAAAGAAAGATCTATTTTTTAATGTAAAAATGTTATTCTCATTGACAATTCTTGGGGAAATTTTTGCTGTCATGGCAACTGTTCTTAGCAGAATCTTGCTCTTCTGCTTTACAGTCAGGTGTTTTGATGGTTGAATAGATTATTTAAACCACTAGTGGAGAGCATGTAATAGCTGTTGGTTTAGACTTCAGATGGTTTTACATGATAAATGATAAGTGCTTTTAATGATGATGAAAATTTATTTATTAATAACAAGCAAAACTGGCCACTCATCTGTCAAGTCTCAGATTAGATGCTGTTTCTTTAAGGAAATCTTTTCTACTTAAGTAAACTCAATCATTACATTCTACACTTTTCCATCTTACTCCCTGTAAAATAACTTGATCCTACTTATATTCCCAGCAGTTAGTACAGTGGCTGCACCTTCTAAGTACTTGGTAAATATTTGCCGAATAAATAATACACGAAAATCTGTAATGTACAAAACTTTTACATTTTGTACTAACTTGGTTTTGGATTTGCATGATCTACATTTTTCATTTAAATATGCGGCAAATGTGTACAATAATTCAGCTTCATTTGGTATAAGAATGCATTACTTCTGATTTCTGCAGGATTACATTTATATTCAGAGTTTTTAATGGCTATACATTTTATTTATTTAATAATTAATTTTATACTATTATTAATGATGAAATGCCACGATTATTAAAACTTAATAAACATGTTTAGTTTTAGTGCACAATTTACTCTTTCATTTTATCCATTGGACTGTTTACAAAACCAATTCAGCTTCAGTATTTGAAACACAGTGAGTGGATTCCTCTGTTGTGGATAATTGCTTCAGTTGAGAATATTATACAAGACAGGAGAGAAAATGTGGTTTAAATATTCTGACTCAATATACTTTGCATTTATGACTATTACAAGACAGAATGCCTTGGTAATTTATTCCTAGCTCTCTCTTTAAATTTTATATATTTAGAGTTCATTGTTATGTTTCTTAAAATATCATATAAATTCTGCTATAAATTTTGAGCCATCTTTGTGAAAGTGGTCCTGCTTAAAACTACAAAATCTGTCTGAGTCTCAAAGATGGCAACATGTCTGGGCAGCTTGGGCGCAAGTAGTGTGAGTTACTCTCTGATACATGCCCTCAGCTCCACTGGACAGGACAGTGCATTTCTCTATAATTTCCTAGTTAGTTCTGCAGTTAGATTACGCAAGTGACTTGCATCTTGTCCTCAACTCCATCTTCTTTCAGAAGCACAAATCAGTTCCATCACTGATGGGTATAAGGAGTGGGAAAGGGGGATTACAATGTATTCCTCCCACCATGTAATCTATAAGGCCCTCTGAGCCAAACAAAATCATGTGGGCATTGAATTTCAAAACCATAACATATATGTATTGATTTATAGTGACAGTGTTGCTTAGGAAATAAGAAATCTCAGTCTCATTAAAGAAACTAGCCAATAGCAAGTATGTAAAATATTTATACATCTGGTATAAATAAGCAATTCATTCAGGTTACTTTTTTCTGAAAATGTATCTCTAATGGATATTACTCAGCCATAAAAAGAAACGAAATTGAGTTATTTGTAGCCAGGTGGATGGATCTAGAGACTGTCATACAGAGTGAAGTAAGTCAGAAAGAGAAGAACAAATACCACATACTAACACATATATATGGAATCTAAAAAAACAAACAGACAAACAAAAAACAATGGTTCTGAAGAACCTAGGGGCAGGACAGGAATAAAGATGCAGACATAGAGAATGGACTTGAGGACATGGGGAGGGGGAAGGGGAAGCTGGGATGAAGTGAGAGAGTGGCATGGACATACATACACTACCAAATATAAAATAGCTAGTGGGAAGCAGCCACATAGCACAGGGAGATCAGCTTGGTGCTTTGTGAACACCTAGAGGGGTGGGATAGGGAGGGTGGGAGAGAGATGCAAGAGGGAGGAGATATGGGGATATATGTATACGTATAGCTGATTCACTTTGTTATATGGCAGAAGCTAATACAGCATTGTAAAGCAATTATACTCAATAAAGATGTTATAAAAAAGATATTTAGATTGTATGCTAAATTTAGGTGATACAAGAGTTATGGTTGATGGTCGCTATAACATACAAGCCTGAAATTTCATGTCTTAGCACAAAATAAGCTTAGTTTTTGTTCACATAAAGTCTAGTGTGATGATGGTGCTTTGTGGGTTGAGGTTCTTATATATTCTGCACACCATTGTCAGGGACTTGAGTTTATACAGGTCTGTTTAGAGACTCAGGTTGATAAAAACTCTGCTGCTTGTAACATTGGGCTTCTGAGGTGTCTCTCGGGGTTGACCAACTGAGGAAATGAAATGTGGAGAATTGTGGACTTTTACCTGAAAGGGGTGTGTATTTCTTCTACTTGGGTTCCATAATCTGTCTTACAGTCTAACCAAATGCAAAAGGAGTGGGAAGACAAGGTTAACAGTGGGTGGCCATTTTCCAAAAACAACACTTCTCTGTGAAAGGACAGCATGAATTTTTGGTGAATAGCTTGCTTCCTCTGCTATGGTAAGAGAGTGATTATGATTGCTGTATTCAAGCAACAACTGAAAATTGTCTTTGGAGAAATGGTATTAAAAATAAGGCTATTTTTAAAAATGAAAACTAAACATTATCAATCCATAATTGAATATATTTAGGACTGTTGTTTTAGAACTAGAGGATCGTTGTGTCATCAAGTAGAATCCCGTGTAGATGATTATGGAGATATTCTTAGATTTCGGAAGTTCAAAATAGTTATTTCCTTTTTTCCCTCAGGTGATTATTTTTAAGTAATGGGATAAAAAGCCCTCTTTCTGTAGTTGCTTACATAAAATTGCTAAGCAAGATGCTAGTTTTATTTAGAAGATATATACAACACATCCTTTTGTATTATAATGATTATGACATATAGTCATTCTGTGCTGCTAAAATAAAGTTCTGTGATTAATAACTGTGTCTTTATAGTACTTTACAAAATATTTCTAAGTCCTTATGCCACTTGAGCCCATCAATGAGCCTTTGAGAAAGATAGAAAAGGTATTATTAGCCCCCTTTTGGACAAGAAATATAGACTAAGCAATTATACTCCAATAAAGATGTTGAAAAAAAAAAAGAAATATAGACTCACAGTGTTTAAACAGCCAGCTTAAAATACTTGGGATTTTAAGGGTTAGATGAGTGAGAACTGTAATCTTGTAATGCTGTTTTCATTACCTACATGACTGAATCTACCTGGACACTGGAAAGGACCATTAGTTTGAATTTTGCAGTTTGTACAATCTATAAAAATGACCACTGATGCAGGTGATGTGAGAATCACAAGGTGACTGAAATAACAGATCAGCATTGTTGGTTTATTCATTTTGCTGATGTAGGCATATCTTGTGTATTAGCTTTTAAATATTCATAGAGTAGAATTCCAGGAGTGGACAGATATTAAGGCTTTTTCTTTTAATCCACAAGGGCCATCAAAGCTGTAGCTCCAGTGTATTTCTAAATGAACCTATAACTCTTCTGTATTTTTCAAAAATGATTTTATTTAGTATAAATAACTTTTAAACTTTTTATTCACTGATACATTATTGAGTTTTTATTGCCTAAAATTGTTTAGTACAGATATAAAAGACAAAGATGCTTTTCTCAAGAAGATCACAGTCTCACGAGGGTTAGAGAGTAAGCAGAGACTTCTCAATCTGATAAAGTTGATGAAAGAAGAATATTCAGGGAGGTTTATAAGCCCTTGGAATAGAGGCTACCTCAGTGTTGGGTGGGATGGAGTGATTGCTGTAGAAGGTGTCCCAGAGGAGGTGATGTTTGAATTGATTCTGGAAGGATGAGTGCGAGTTCAAAACAGACATGTGGTACTTCTTTTTTTTAAAATAAATTTATTTATTTTGTTTATTTTTGGCTGCGTTGGGTCTTCGTTGCTGCATGCAGGCTTTCTCTAGTTGCGGCGAGCAGGGACCACTCTTCATTGTGGTGTGGAGGTTTGCAGTGGCTTCTCTTGTTCTGGAGCACGGGCTCTAGGCGCGTGGGCTTCAGTAGTTGCAGCATGAGGGCTCAGTAGTCGTGGCTCGCGGGCTCTAGAGCGCAGGCTCAGCAGTTGTGGTGCATGGGCTTAGTTGCTCCAGGGCATGTGGTATCTTCCCCGACCAGGGCGTGAACCCGTGTCCCCTGCATTGGCAGGCGAATTCTTAAGCACTGCACCACCAGGGAAGCCCGACACGTGGTACTTTTTAAAATGTAAAATACAAAGTTCAGTTACATTATCAATATTTGACTTAAAATTCTGAAATAATACAAAAATATAATATCCACATCTGGGCTTCAGAAAAGTAATTTAAAGGATAGCTCAGTAGAGAGTCATAAACGTTGGGGAATAAAACCAATTAAAAAAATAAGATATTATAGTAGGCATGAATTATGGTTAGATTTATAATTAACTTGAGCTTATTCTATCCTGTCATGTATTGTGACCTATGTGTATTTCTCGATTTGTAGTTTATCCTTCCCTTTACTCGTCTCCATTCTACCTGTGGCTAATCCCGCATTAAATCATTTCCTGCACCTGCTCTGATGCACTTATGATGTGTATTTGTTTCCATGTGGGTTACTCATGCCCAACTTTATTGTGTCAGTCTTTGTCCTTCGTAGGTTTCTGTGGCACTTCTGCTTCTGCAGGCTTTTTGTTTTCATTAGTCCCAGTGGTAATATTTATTGCCTACCTAGAAGTCACCAATGGATGCAAATTGTGACTTTGCGTATTAAAGTCCTTTGGCAGATCAAAGAAAGTTCATCATAGAGAAAATAGACCTAGAACACAAGTTTGTGAAAGTGTTGAACTACCTGAAGGCCCTGTTAGCAGAAAGGCTGGCTGTGGGAACATGGTGGGGAAGCCCACCAGCACAGGCTTAGATGGCAGCCTAAGACGTTTAGAGGAGGGAGGAACATTCAGTCACTAGGCTTTATAAAACCTTGATCTATTTTTCTTTAAGAGAAATTGTTTCTCATCTTCTGGAACAGTTTATTGGAAGCTCTGCATGAATATAGACTGGAGAGGGAAAGATGGAAAGAACAGAGGACCTAGCAAGATTGCTTTTAGCTTTGAGTCCCTGTAAAATTCAAGTCAATTTTACTTACAGGTTTTTCCTTTTGTGTGACCCAAAAGTTGGCCCAAAGCATATATTTATTGATCAGAAGATTATAGTAGAACTAAGGTACTATATTATATTTAATATAAACATAAAAACTGCCTCAGAACTCATTTAAGAACCAGAGTACTCTCTTAATATAGACCTTGAAACACCAAGAGAATGGTCAGAGATAAGGTCAGAGGTCACGAAAGTGCCACTGTGTGTGGCATGTATATGTTGGGATACAGAAATACAGAAGTGACAGCTCTTAGCTTCATGAAGCTTATATTCAAATACGCAGAGATGTGTAAGCAAATAAATTGCAATGCAATGTGTTAGGTACCATTATAAAGAAAGGAACAAAATGCAGTAGATAGCATAACTAACTGCACTGCGCAGGCTGGGGGCAATGATGGTGAAATGGAGTTTGAAGGATGAATAGGAGTTTTCCAGGAAGGGAAGGAAGGAGTACATGTCAAAGCCAAAGCATATTTTTAGGTCTGGAAAAATGTTTAATGAGATTAAGAAAAAAAACAAAACAAAAACCAAAGATGTATATCGGAAAGTAATGAGAGATGAGGCTGGAAAATAGATTAGAACCAAATAGTAAAGGTCCCAAGTTACAAAAATCTTTCAGACATTACAGTAAAGTATTCTAGACTGTTTTTCCTTCTTAATTTATCTTATTCTATGGAAGTTTAAAATGTGTATCCATTATATTAAGCTCATTGTTTTTCTCTTCTTTTTGGCACTCTTTAAAAGCAGGGAAAATTGTTAACAATCAATTAATAATATCAAATAAAAATGATTTATTCATTTCCTCAGTGCAGGAAAACAAGGAGAATTTCCAAGGCTACTTTAACTTTTAGTTTTTGGGAAAAAAATCAAGATCTCAAAGTTATATGTATATTATTTAATAATTATTTAACTTCTAAAAATGATAGATTTCCTCACAGAAATTGACTTTTCCCAAGTTCTAGAGATATAAATATGGTAATGTATTTTGGGGGGGGGGGTTAAGCATTTTTTATTGTGATAAAATATATATGACAAAAAATATGTCATTTAAATAATTTTCATTGTACAATTCAGTGTCTTAACTACATTCACGCTGTTGTGCAACCATCACTGCTCTGTGTTTCCAAATATTTTCCATCACTCCAAAAAGAAACTATAAACATAAGACAATATCTCCCATCCACCTCTTACCCCAGCCACTGGGAACCTCTACTCCACTTTCTGTCTCTATGAACTTGCCTATCTAGATATTTCATATAAATAGAATCATACAATATTTGTCCTTTTGTCACTGCCTTATTTCACATAGCATATTTTCAAGTTCATCCATGTTGTAGCATACATCACAAATGTATTCCTTTTCATGGGTGAATAATATCCCATTGTATGTATAGACCACATTTTGTTTATCCATTCATTTGTTGATAGACACTTGAGTTGTTTCTACATTTTGGCTACTGGGAATAATGGTACAATGAACACGGGAGTCAACGTGACTTGTTTCTTTCTTCTTTTTGTGGACATATGTTTTTATTTCTCTAGAAGTGAATCACTGGGTCATAGGGAAGGTGTACATGTACCTTTTTTTTTAGATCTTTATTGGAGTATAATTGCTTCACAATACTGTGTTAGTTTCCGTTGCACAACAAAGCGAATCAGCCATAGACATATACATGTCCCCATATCTCCTCCCTCTTGAGCCTCCCTCCCACACTCCCTATCCCACCCCTCTAGGTCATCGCAAGGCACCGAGCTGATCTCCCTGTGCTATGCTGCTGCTTCCCACCAACCAACCATTTAACATTCAGTAGGGTATATATGTCGGTGCTACTCACACTTTGCCCCAGCTTCGCCCTCCCACCCCTTGCCCTCACGTCCATTTTCTATGTCTGCCTCTCTATTCCTGCCCTGCAACTAGGTTCATCAGCACCACTTTTTTTTTTTTTTAGATTCCGTATATATGCATTAACATACGGTATTTGTTTTTCTCTTTCTGACTTACTTCACTCTGTATGACAGACTCTAGGTCCATCCAGTAATGTATTTTTAACAACTGTTTCATGCTCAAGTAATATTAGTTTTCAGGAGATTTCACATATTTTGAATGACTGTTATCATTGCTTAAAATTTATTTGCTTTATTATCTTACATCCTGGCTGGAAACTTTTAGAAATGAGTGATAAATAAATTCTAGATTCTGAACATAAATTTTCTCCATGTAATATTTTCATTGGTACTCTTTTTTGTTTGTTTGTTAGTTTATAATCATAAACCTAAGTCTGGAAGCCAGCTAGACCTGCAGGGATATAGGAAAAGGGGGACCTTGAAGAATTGCAGCAAGAGCCTGAAGATTACAGGATGCTGCCTGCTGGTGGGGGAGGGGTGCGGGTGCTCTCCTGAGCTACAGGAGGAATGACCTGGTGGTTTAGTTAAAACACAAGTCAAATTTATTAGGGTCGTCCACAGTGGACAATTGTGAGCTGCTTGCTGGTCCTGCCATTCCTTGACCCAAAGTGCTCCACGGCTTCCACTATATACCCTCTTTCGTGTTACCTGCGTGTGCCACCCAACCATTCTGTCTTGACGGTGCAAGTGCAAAACTGGGAACTGTTTGTGTTGGCCTGGTATTTGCCATGGACAAGATGCCAGGACTCTGATTCAGGAAGAAGTTCGCATCATCAAATTTCTCCCCCTACATGGACTTGCCACTAGTGCCATGATCACATACAAACCCCAGAAGAATTCTGTGAAAACACCAACCCTTACAGCAAAACCCTTTCTCCCCAGAGCTCAGAATGCAAGTATTCTGCTGTCTTTGGAACTTTGTCTGCAAATAGGTTGAAGGAAACGTGGCCTAAGGTCTCACCCTTGACTGTGATGTCAAAGAACAGGGTGGGTTGACCTTGGCTGGGTGTTGACGTTGGTGGCATCTGCAGAGCCTCATTATACTGTTTTTGAAGATTTAAGTGCTTCTAGAATTCCTAGAACAGCGTTGTATGCTCTCTATAAGAAGTTTTAATTCACTCATGAGTGTTGTTCACTGGATAGGTTTAGGGCTGATAAATTGCTATGTCAGCTATCCCTTGATGCTGGGATACCACAGGCTGTGTAAAACCTGAGCTCAGGGACTCTGGGGTTCTCCAGAGGTATAGGCAGCTCCCTGAGAGCTGGGTCACTAGGAGTTTTTCACAGGAGTCTCTCTGGCTATGTGAGGGGGCCTTTCATTAGTGGTTGGCAACAGTCACAGTTCATCTAGGAATGAGCAGATAGCAGTGGTGTTTTAGCATATGCATGTCCATGTGAGCAGAACATTAACATCTTTCTTAATTTTCAAACATAATTTTAAAGTGGAGACTTTCAGAGCACACCATCGTCAACAACTGGTCTCACATGCCTAAAAGCATGATCGCAGTGTTGCTTTAATGAGCTTTATGTAACAAAGCTCAAAAACCTCAGAATATTAATCTTTTACAAAATGTTATTTAGAAAGGAAGAACATTTTATGTCTCCAAAAGACAATGAAACAGAAGACAAATGACCTGAGCTGGAAAGGCAGCTAACATTTATCTGTATTTGGGTCTTTTACATTAGCTCATGTGCCACTATTTGTTACACAGACATCATTAGCACCATATTTTACAGATGAGTAAACTGAGGCTCCGAGAAGTTGGATGACCAGATCATGAATTGGAATACAGTCTTTCTGGCTCTAATGTCCATGGTCTCACCTATCATGAGTCCCAGTTCTGCTAAAACACATCATTTGATTGTTCTGAGCCATAGTTCTGCTCTAGTTAATTATCACAGCATAACAAACCAGCAGAATACTTAATGGTTTAAAACAACAACAATTTAGATTCTCTCATACTCTAGCAGGCTCGATCAGCTTTTTTCATGGTGGTGTCAAGGAAGCATTCCAAGAAGATGGAAATGAAAGTTGCAAGGTGCCTTGAGATCTGGGCTCTGAAAGTCCCACAGTGCTGCTTCACCACATTCTATTAGTCAAAGCAAGTCACAAGGCCAGCCCAGACTCAATGGGTGGGAAAAACAATTTGTCTCCTGATGGGAATGGCTGCAAACATTTTATGACCGTGTTTAATTGGTCGCTATTCCTTTCTGTTTTTAATTTTTAGCATGTTATATTATGTTGCATTATTACCAAAGCACTAAAGAATGTTAGAAAATGACATTTTATTTATTTTTTGCGGTACGCGGGCCTCTCTGTTGTGGTCTCTCCCGTTGCGGAGCACAGGCTCTGGATGCGCAGGCTCAGCGGCCGTGGCTCACGGGCTCAGCCGCTCCGCAGCATGTGGGATCTTCCCGGACCGGGGCACGAACCCATGTCCCCTGCATCGGCAGGCGGACTCTCAACCACTGCACCACCAGGGAAGCCCAACATTTTAGATTCTTGAATATGTCTCCTAATTTTGTCCTACTTTACCATTGTGAAGGAGCATGAAGATACCTTGAAAACCTATAAATAGAGCCCTCTGTAATCTAAGGTGTTACAGAAGATGCTAGATTTGCAGTTGAAAGGAAGTTTTAATAGTTTAAAAAGAGATGAAAAAGAAATGTGAAACATAATCTTTAGTTCATAGGGCATAGGAATTTTCACCTAGACTTACAGAGGCATTAATAGTTTTGTAAAATGCTATGAAATGTGATTTTTTTGATTGTTGTTGTTTGTGTAGAATCAAGCAATAAGTAAAAGCTGTGTGAAGTCAAAGTCTTGCCATCCTTCAGATACTTAATACTATTAGATCCAGTGCTCTCATACCAAGAAGTCTGTGGAATCATATTATGGACATGGAATGGTCCTGGCTAATGCAGAAATACCTGCTAACTCTAAAGCCTTTCCCCCAATATAAGATTTCTCAGTGACATTCTCTCTTTCTAAGAATTATTCTAACCTTGAACATGACTTTCATAAAAATACCAAATAATTGATAAACTACCATTTTACATAATAAATCATTACTCAACTCCTTCTCCTTCCAAAATCTAATTTCTTTTGGCATCTCAAAATATTATTGAGGTGTGCTAAAAGGAGTTCTAAAATGGAAAACCTAAATGGTGCTACAAAAAGAGATATCCTCCTGAGATTTCTTTTCTAAGAGGAGGCTGCCTGAGATTTGGGAACTTTATTTAGGAATAAGTTCTTGAAAATTAACCCTGAGTGATCTGTTCTTAAATGGCGCCGGTAACTGACATTGTAAGGATTTAAAGTTTCCTTTTTTGGATTTTGGTTGTTTTTTGGGTTGTTTTTATATAAGTTTGTCTGCTCAAATTGCATCCTGTACAATAAAATCTGGGGATTAGAAAATACATGGCCTAAGCTACAGGCATATTCTGTTTTGCTTACGTAATGTTTAAAAATTGACTTAGTTGTCAATATTTTGATAGAAGATTTTACATAAAAGTCTGAAATTCCAGCTTCTCTATAAAAATCAGAATATCTGATATATCTGGTATAGCACAGGGAGCTCAGCTCGTGCTCTGTGGTGACCTAGATGGTTGGGATGGAGGGGGTGGGAGGGAGGTCCAAGAGGGAGGGGATACATGTCTACATGTAGCTGATTCACTTTGTTGTACAGCAGAAACTAACACAACATTGTGAAGCAATTTATACTCCAATAAAAAAAAGAATATCTGATAATATTGGGCCAGCATTCCCACTTGAACATAATGGTTTGAAGCTGAATGGAAGTTGCCCTCTTTAGATGGGGCATATGCGATCTGGTCACCATCATTTCCACTTCCTATGCTTACATAACCTGCTTGCCTGTGTAGGCATTTGAGTTTGAGACAGTGAAGGAATTATGGCTGAAAGGATCCAAACACCCCTGTGATGTCTGATAGTCAAAGACTTTGGGGGCTACAACGGGGTGTCAATGGTATACAAGTAACAGAGTATGGAGACCATCAGGTGTACGGGTGCAAAGAGAAAAAAAGAACCTCCGTCAATCTGCCTCCTGAACTACAGTGGTATGGATTCTGCGTGTCTCTGAACTATATCATAAAACCTGATTTTGGCAGTAATACTTCAGCACAGATTGCACCTGCTGTTTTAAAAAATACTTCTTATCAGTCATCTTTAGCATCGTATTGAAATACAAACCAACACAGCATGAAATTTTGACTTCTCTCTTATAAAGCTACAAAGGATAAAAATATATATATATAGTTCCAAGTTACCTTGAATTCTGAATTCAGGAATCTAGGCAAACAAAGTAGTAGTCAGATCTTTTGATCATATTTTGGATTGGGACAGCCTTTATAGGATGTGTTCCTTGATCTCTCTCTCTATTTTTAAATGTTTTGTGTTCTGCCATGTTTGTCATTATTAAATTTTTCCCAGAGTATAGTTATGAATTTCATGCAAATTGGCAATTTTAAGGGTGATTAAAAAGAAAAAATTACCAAACGTCTATAGTTCTCCTTTCTGAATCAAAGAATGGATCAGCATGAATAATTTTGAAAATTATACAAATTAGTTTTTAATAACAGTAGCTAACATTATTGTTAGCTTATTACATGCCAGTATTTTAAGTTCCATGTTAATTAATTCATTTGTTTCTATTAGGTAGCCCTACTTAAAAAAAATTAATTAGTTTTTGGCTACATTGGGTCTTCGTTGCTGCGTGCAGGCTTTCTTTAGTTGTGTTGAGTGGGGGCTACTCCTCGTTGCAGTGCACAGGCTTCTCATTGTGGTGGCTTCTCTTGTTGTGCAGCATGGGTTCTAGGCGCATGGGCTTCAGTAGTTGTGGCACACAGGCTCAGTAGTTGTGGCTTGCGGTCTCTAGAGCACAGGCTCAGTAGTTATGGCGCACGGGCCTAGTTCCTCTGTGGCATGTGGAATCTTCCCAGACCAGGGCTCAAACCCGTGTCCCCTGCACTGGCAGGTGGATTCTTAACCACTGTGCCACCAGGGAAGTCCATCCCTACTTTATAGATAAGAAAATTGAGGCATAGAGAGGGAATAAAATTTGTCTAAATTCACAGAGCACAGAGATCTGTTTCCTGGCAGTCTGATTTCCAAGTCTGCTCTTAATCACTCTTCTCTACCTCCTCTCTGCTGGTCTCTCTCAGACACCCATTCCAGCCTCCACTGAATTTCACAAAGGCCTGTTTTCAGACATTGTAATAATGTGCAGGAGTCTAAAGTGTACTGGGCTTCTGGAACGTATTGTATGAAACTTAAGGAATTTTCATCATAGGTACTATAATGACAGATAAAAACAAGATTCATTAATATGAAGACTGGTAGAATCTTATAAAATAAAATCATGTTTTTCCACTCTAAACATTATTTTTCTCCTCTAAGATGGTTTGAATAGAGTCAGTGTACATTCTCAAAGTTACTTTTAAAATTTAGTAATGTACAAAGATGAAAATTAAAGTTAGAATATTTGGATTTATTTAGAATGGCATCTGACTATAGGATTAAAATCCATGTGGTCAAAGTCTATGCTATACACAACAGCAAAGTTATATATAGCACTTATCACAGTGCAAAACTGCCCTTACTCTTGACGGTGGGGACTGGGGTTTAATAACTATTAAGCTTAATAAATATATGGAAGAATTAGTGAGAAGTAACTTGATATAGAGGCAGAAACAATGGTATAAATCCTTGCTAATCAAAGTGTATCCATAGACCAGAAGCATGGGCATCCCCTTGTAAGAAATGCATAATCTCAGATGCCAGCCCAGACCTAGGGAATCAGAACCTATATTTACATCAACAGGTGATTCATGTACACACTAAAGTTCGAGAATCACTGGGCTAGAGATATTGGATTCTGCCAGTAATTAGTTGTGCAACCTTGAATAAGTCACTTACTATACCTCTATTTTAGTTTCCTCCTTCCTTGCCACTTGCTACATTGATTCTGGACCAGTTAATTCTGTATCTTCATTTAGTTGCTTGGAAAATAGAGGTAATAACTATACTTACCTCATTCTATTGTAAGGATTAAATGAAGTAATGCTTAAAAGGTGTATGGACCATCCTTCACATAGTATGCAGTTAATAAATGCCTGCATTGGTTATTTTAGTTATTGTTTATCTGATGTACTGTATTACCTTACTGATCACATGGCAAGTGAGATAATACATTTATTTCAGAATCCCCTATACTTATAAATAGATATGCATTTTTTTGCACATTTTCAATTTTATGAGGCAGTACAAAATTGTTTTCCAAAGTTGTACCAATATAAATATGCTTTTAAATTGAAGTTAAAAGGAGGAAGATTTTCTAGTTAGAGCCCAGTAGAGGAAACACTGGAGTAGGGATTAGACAGACTATACTCTAGTCCCATTCTCTTGACCTTGGACCTGTCATTTGACATCTTTGGATTTCATGGATATTATATGACAACATAAAATGCTGTAAAATGCTTATAGTACTATTTTATAGATTTTATAGAATTGGCAAATATTATGCATTTGTTATCTTAATGATGAGAATTTGTGTTTGGATGACTACTCTTTTGTGGCACTATACTGGGTACTTTTAGAAGCTCAGAAAATCACTCAAATTATTAAATTACTGTTTCAGCCACACATATATACCCTAATTGCCTAGATCTAATCCCAAATCCATTATTTCTATAGGAAATAATTTGTTATTTGAAAATGTAATACCTTATTTATCAAAGCTTCGAATAAAAGTCTGCTGTCCTCTCCTCTTTCTGTCACCTTATTGTCTAGGCAGTATGTGAGCACACTGGCTGAATCATTGCAGGCACACAGTAAATCTTCGTTGAGTGAAAGACAGTGAATTCACCCTAATTGTCTGCTCTCCACTGGAAAACTCTCTGAAATTTGTTGCTTCTCTTTTCTGGGTATAAAGTTTATAGCAAAATATCAACTCTACGATAACCAAAAACTTAAGTGTTTGGAGTTGACTAATTCTTCTTTGCCTGAAAAACCTGTCCCAGATTCATAATCAACTTAGCCAGGGTTTATGTTAGACCAGAGTATATTATGAAAATTTTATAAATGAGTAGAACTTCTTGGACCTTTCTTCATTTGCTACCTTTATTTCTCTTTCTCAATTAGTCATGGTAAATTTTCCTGGTGAACATGTGGCCAGCACATTTAATAAATATTTAAATTGAATTGAATGTTAAAGTGAATGCAAATTAAATTGGGTCATTTTTTCTGCTTATTTTAATACATCTGTAAGTCATATCCCATTGAGGTACTCTGTGATTGAAAAAAAAAGAGTTCCGCAGCAAGCAAAGCCACCGCAATGAGAAGCCTACGTACCACAACAAAGAGTAGCCGCAGTTCACCGCAACTAGAGAAAGCCCTCATGCATTAATGAAGACCCAACGTAGCAATAAATAAATAAATAAATAACTTAAAAAAATTTTTTAAAAGAGTGGTTTCTTAAA
Source organism: Monodon monoceros (assembly GCF_005190385.1). Lineage (NCBI taxonomy): Eukaryota > Metazoa > Chordata > Mammalia > Artiodactyla > Monodontidae > Monodon > Monodon monoceros. The sequence continues at coordinate 110,129,444 of NW_021703777.1, forward strand.
AACCATAGGAATGCTATTTTGCTTAGTCATCAGATTTACAAATAAATACTTTTCTTATCAACATATCTCTGAGAAAAAGGCTTTGTGTCATTAGAAAAGAGACAATCTCAAGGGAACCATGTTTATATAAAGTTTAAAAATTTGGACATATATCTGAAGAAAGATCTTTGGTTATGGATTCAAAATGATGACTTCAGCGCTGAGAGGGCCAGAAAAAATTTACTGATCTGGAGAGGAGTGTATAGCTCGTGTGTGTGTGTGTAGCTCTTGTGTGTGAATGTGTGTGTATATGTGTGTGTATGTATGTGTGTATGTGTATATGTGTGTGTATTTCTGTATACATGTGTTTATATATAGCTCTTGTGTGTGTGTGTCTTCTTCTAGCAGCTTTTAAAGATATAATTGACATAAATATTTAGTGTGCATATTTAGTGTAGTGTACAATATGATAAGTTTTGACATACATATAAACCGAAAAGCCATCACCACAATCAAGATAATCAACATATTTAGTTATCTTTGGATTGATGGAGGTGTTTAACTGAAATGTCAAAACCAAATCCCATCTCTTCTCCAGAAAAAATTTTTACTATTATATTGAATTTTAAAATTAGATTTGGGGACCTTTATTTGTGTTTGGTCACAAGCACTGTTTTTGTAAATACGGTTTAGATGTAAGTATATGTTTAATTTAGTGTGGCTGCAATTCATGCTGTAGCGTGACTGGCCTCAAGTGGTATCTAGGCAGAACAGCATCACTGCTAGATTCAAAGCAACAGGTGAATTTAAAGAGCAATGACACATCAGCTAAGATCATGCACCATGTGCTAATCCACAGGGCTCGTGAAATGGAACATCAGGTCTTCCATAACGGGAGGTGGGATCTGTCTCCCTCTAGTCTTGGGATTCCCCCAATATGGAAAAAGTGTTCTGATACTGGGCGATACTTTAACGCAGTTGTTGCTCAGGACTTTTTCACAGAGGAAGGTTTATACTGATTTTCTTTTTCTCAGAGAAGAGACTTACTTCTCTCTGGCTAACTTCTCTCTGCTATGCTGACACTTCTTCAAGATATATCTTTATTGTATTACCTGTTTTTTCTTTTGTGCCTTTTTTTTCTGGCAGCTTTTAATTTTGGTTAGATGCTCTAAGAACTCTGAAATTGTACATATATAGGTGAAAATGAAGGATCCACAAAACAATGGCCCTGTTAATTTGAAGCCATTTTATTGATGAGTTTGGGTAACTGGGAGGTTTGCCTGAAGATAGGGAGTGTTCAGACCTTGAACTATGTTTTGGCATGTCCTTTCTCCTTATTATTTCTCTCTATTATTCTGTTGTCCCAGCAGTAGACAAGAAGAACCATAAATAAAATGATGATGGGGACCAGGGAAAGAGTCTAGATTAGAATAGATGAAGCAAATATTGTATTTTTCTGATTATAAGTATGTTAATAATTCATCTATAGAAAGTCAAATTCTTCAAATACTAAAAGGAGAACCTCACATACCAATTAGATTGGTTAGAACCAATTGTGAGAAAATCTGGACCACTACTAAGTTTTTTCTAAGCTTTTTCTGCTCACCTCCTTCAGGCCACCACCACTGCATACTTTTTTTTCCTTCTGCTTTCCAGGAACTATGGAATCTTTATCCCTTGCTTTAGTTTCTCATCTAAATACATTTATATTGTTTTAGTTTCTCATCTAAATACATTTATATTGTACATGTCACTGTCTGCGCATGCTCATATTTATATTCTTCTATAGTTTTCGTGTATGTGGCGTTTTGTATTCGTTAACTGTAATTCAGGCACTGGCAGATGGAAACCACATCTGGATGTCCAAATTTTCTTAGACCTCACCAGCCATGGATACAAATAACGTTAGTTTAATAGTCACATATCTTATTTTATGACCCATATCCCCATCTCGGTCTCCTGAGAAGCCTACTCTTCTTGCCCTCATTCACCACTCTTGTATTTTGGGAGGTGGGGTCTCTAGGTGGGATCTAGCACGTGCTCATGATCAAGTCTGGTGAGCCATCTCATCGGCTGCCATAAGGCGTTTGAGCACATCACTGCTTTTCTTCCACTGCCCACTGCTCTGTCTCCAGGTTCCACTGACACAGCACCAGTGCCCTTGAGGTACCAAGGGACTGATTGGAACTCATTCCCCACTGTGCTACACTGAAGGGCGGCCAAAGTAGTGTAGCTTGTGCCCCAGTGTCTTACGGAGTTCATTATTCCAATTCTTTCTATAAAGTTCGAATATGAGAGGACTCAGGAGCTGATGAGGAGTTAAATATCTGTGACAGCTGCCAGCTCTCCCTGTTTTATGAAGACGACCTTGTTATTACATAAATCTTCTGCGACTCACTTCTTTTTCCATTTGGATGAGTTTTTTTTTTTTTTTTTCTTTTTTTTTTCGGTACACGGGCCTCTCACTGTTGTGGCCTCTCCCGTTGCGGAGCACAGGCTCCGGACGCGCAGGCTCAGCGGCCATGGCTCACCTGCCCAGCCGATCCGCGGCATGTGGGATCTTCCCGGACTGGGGCACGAACCCGTGTCCCCTGCATCGGCAGGCGGACTCTCAACCACTGGGCCGCCAGGGAAGCCCTGTTTTGTTTTTTTTTTTAAATTGCAGTATAGTTGATTTACAATGTTGTGTTAGTTTCAGGTGTACAGCAAAGTGACTCAGTTTTATATATCTATTCAGTTTTATATATGTATATATATTTTCTTTTCCAGATTCTTTTCCATTACAGGTTATTATAAGATTGAATATAACTCCCTGTGCTATATACAGTAGGTCCTTGTATATCTATTTTGTATATAGTAGTGTGTATCTGCTAATCCCAAGCTCCTAATTTATCCCTTAACCCCCACCCCCCACTTTGGTAGCCATAAGTTTGTTTTATGTGTCTGTGAGTCTGTTTCTGTTGTACAAATAAGTTCATTTGTAACATGTTTTTAGATTCCACATATAAGTGGATTCATAATATTTGTCTTTCTCTCTCTGACTTACTTCACTTAGTATGATAATCTCTAGGTCCACCTATATTGCTGCAAATGGCAATATTTCATTCTTTTTTATGAGTGAGTAATATTCCTGTGTGTGTGTGTATGTATGTACACACACACATATATACACACACACATATACACACACACATATATATTGTATATATGTAGTATATATACATTCCATTATGTGTGTGTTTTTATATATATATATATACCACATCTTCTTTATCTATTCATCTGTTGATGGACACTTAGTTGCTTCCATGTCTTGGATATTATAAATAGTCCTGCTATGAACATTGGGATACATGTACATTTTCAAATTAGAGTTTTCATTTTTCTGGACATATGCCCAAGTGTGGGATTGCTGGATCATATGGTAACTCTACTTTTAGTTTTTAAGGAATCTCCATACTATTTTCCATAGTGGCTATAGTAATTTACATTCCCACCGACAGTGTAAGTGGGTTCCCTTTTCTCCACACACTCTCCAGCATTTATTATTTGTACACTTTTTGATGATGGTCATTCTGACTGGTGTGAGGTGATATCTCATTGTGGTTTTGATTTGCATTTCTCTAATAATTAGCGATGTTGAGCATCTTTTCATGTGCCTCTTGGCCATCTGTATGTCTTCTTTGGAGAAATGTCTATTTAGATCTTCCCCCCAATTTTTTAATTGGGTTGTTTGTTTTCTTGATATTGAGCTGTATAGACTGTTTGTATATTTTGGAAATTAATCCTTTGTCAGTCGCAACATTTGCAAATATTTCCTCCCAGTTCATAGGTTGTCTTGAACAATGTATGTTTGTTCAAGACAACAAACATGTTTGTTTATGGTTTTCTTTGCTGTGCAAAAGCTTTTAAGTTCGATTAGGTCCCATTTGTTTATTTTTGCTTTTATTTGTTTTGCCTTGGGAGACTGATCTAAGAAAGTATTCCTACAACTTATGTCAGAGAATGTTTTGCTTATGTTTTCTTCTAGGAGTTTTATGGTGTCATGTCTTATATTTACATCGTTAAGCCATTTTGAGTTTATTTTGTGTATGGTGTGAGAGTGTCCTAATTTCATTCTTTAACATGTGGCCATTCAGCTTTCTCAACATCACTTGAAAAAAAGATTGGATGAGTTTTTTGTTTGTTTGTTTGTTTACCAAAAGGCTCACTACTCTCTTCATCATTAGAATTAATTAGTTAATTCACTGATTCATCTATCACTAGAACCAGTGAAAACCCATAGTAACAGTGGCTTAAGTGAGAGAGAAGTTCATTTCTCTCTCACATAAAATAATTTGGGACTGGTAAGGTACTCCACTGGGTCAGGAATCCAGGGTCGTTTTTCTCTTTCGGCTCTGTCATCCTCACCATGAGGCTTCCACCTCACAGCCTGAACTAATGACTCACGCTCTAATCATCATGTCTAACAGAAAGGGGAAAGGTAGAGAAGGGTATTCATTCCTTGTCATTGAGGACACTTTCAAAAGTTGCAAGTGGCCGTTTTTTAAAAAACAACCTATTGGTTATCACATAGTTACATTACTATACTTGGCTTCAGGTGAGACTGAAAAATATAGCCTTTATTATGGCAGAAGAGAGAAGAGCTGTTGAGGAATAACAAGTGGACTTTGCCACAGTGGTCATGTAAATAGTTTTCTGGACCACCCACCGGTTGACCTTGGGCCAAACCAGTATTAACTGGCTCCAATGCCATCATGGGCTGTTTGATTTGGCCCTCTCTATGGCAAAATATTACCACTCCTTTAATTTCCCTTCTAGCTAAGATTGTTATTTATAGAATTGTCCAGTGCCACCTTTCCTTTTTATCTTATTGGACTTGCTCAAAGTAAGTCACTCATTCTCTCTCTGCTGTGCTAGAATTCTCTGTATGATGTGATCTTTGCACCAGATTGTACCAGATGGCACGCTTTGATGACAAGTATTCAGTCCCCTAAAGTCTGGCCACAGAAAGGTATATTTCTGGTGGGGCCATCTGCTAGAGTTAATAGCACTCATGCAGATTGTTTATGGTGGACTTCTAGACACTCAGCATGTAATTCTTTTTTTCTAAATGAGTCCTAGCTTATGTTTTTTTTTCTGGTAGATCTGGCTTCTTCAAGCTGTGATGGTAAGAATAATAGATTCCAGGATGCAGTTGTGCCCAATTTATGCAGCTTGGGACTATTTTCCTATCAAAGTTTACTCTTTTTCCTAATCCAAAGGGAAAATAAATCAGGATCAATTAATGTTAGGTCATTTTTAGAGCTATCTGCTTTTGATACATATTTATTTCAGGAAGCACTGTATATAGTTGAAAAACTTTCTAATTTTTGCCTAAGGCTGATCCTCTTTGAAAGGATATTAATTTTCAGATACAGTCAAGAGAAATTGTGGACTTAGATTCAGGAACGTCATATGCTGCAGATATTTGAGGACTGCTAATTATCTTACCTTTTAGAAAGCTAGCTTTGAAATTTGGGTTAACTGTTGGCTCAGAGAAAAAATCAAAATACCTATAGACGTTTTTCTTTTGCACATACACATAAACACATATATACATGTATGATTTGAATAGAGTGATAAATAAGGCCTAACATCTTAGTTCTAGCCATGTTTCACTTTCTTTTCTCTGTTTGCTTATATGTGTAATATGTGTTGAATCTATTTTGAAAAATTAAAAAATAAAGATGAGCAAAGCAAAGCAAAACAGCAGGAGCAGTGCTTAGAAGGAAATTTACGGCATTGAATGCAGTTTTACAAAAGAAGATCCAAAGTCCAATAATCTAAGCTTCCACCCTAGGAAGCTATAGAAGGAAGAGCAACATAAACCTCAAGCAAGCAGAAGAAAAGAAATAATAAAAATTAGAGCAGAAGTCAATGAAATTGAAAATAAGAAAACAATGTAAAAAATCAACAAACCCGAAAGCTGGTTTTTTGAGAAGATAAATAAAGTTGATAAAATTCCAGCCAGGCTAACCAAGAAAAAAAAGAGAGAAGACACAAATTATTAATGTCAGAAATGAAAGAGGGACTATCACTGCTGATCCCAGGTACATTAAAAAGACAATAAAGAAATATTTTGGGGACTTCCCTTGTGGTCCAGTGGTTAAGAATCCACCTTCCAATGCAGAGGACGTGGGTTTGATCCCTGGTGGGGGAACTAAGACCCCACATGCCGCGGGGCAACTAAGCCCACGTGCCACAACTAGAGAGAAGCCCGCGCGCTGCAACAAAAGGATCCTGCATGCCGCAACGAAGATCCTGCTTGCTGCAACGAAGACCCGATGCAGCCAAATAAATAAATAAATATTTTTTAAAAAAGAAATATTTTGAACAACTTAGAGGAAATAGACCAATTCCTTGAAAAACATAATCTACCAAAACTCATACAAAGGGAAATAGACTAAGGCTTATCTGAATAAGCCTGTATCTATTAAAGAAATTAAATCAATGATTAATAACTTTTCAATAAAGAAAGCATCAGGCCCAGATGATTTCACTGATGAAGTCTACCAGACATTTAAGGAAGAAATAAGATCAGTTCTCTATAATCTCTTCCAGAAAATAGAACCATTCTATGGGCCAGCATTACTCTAATACCAAAACCAGAAAGGACATGATGAAGACACATTTAAGTGAAAAATTTACAATATGGATACAAGATAGGTTGAATGTGGACAATTCCCAGGTTTTTGGCTGGCCGCTATTCACGGAAGTTGCTGCTGCTGGGGAACACGTGTAGTGTGAGAAGAGAGAAGACCTCAGGACAGTTCGGAACATCTGAGTTCAGATAATGGAAAATGAGTTCACCCCACAGAATACTGAAGCCTAGCTAAAATGATGGGAGGAAGAACAGAAGATTCTAGAGCCAGAACTGAGGAAAGAGAGTTTTCCAAAAGAGGAAGGAATATTCAGTTATATGAAATACTGTTAGAAGTTCAAATAATATGAGGACTGACAACCCTCCATAAGATTTGGCAGCATGGAGGTCACTGGTAACTTAGTAAGGTATTTCCAGGTGTCTTGAAAGCACATAACTAGACTGAGCTGGATTTCTAGAACATCCTCTTCTTTATCCTTCTCATCATGTATTGTCCCCAAGGAATGACTTCATTTTCTTTTCTGCTCCAAGTTATTTTCCCCTATCTGTCTAATTTTTCTCCTCTCTTTGAGCCAGAAGAAAGGTATGACACATGGAGAGGGGAGACAGGGAGAATGAAACAGGCCAAAAGAAAAAGTTAATACAACGTATATCAATATATAATTATTTTGTACCATCCTTCATAGAATTACTTTTCCTCTTTGTTAGATTTACTTAATTTACTTACCTTCCTCTACTTAGGAAAATTAATAATAAAGTATTATCTGTTTCATCAAACCCATGTGACTACGTCCTTGTTTTGTCTACTCCTGATGTAATTAAATCACAAATAGAACTTTCTTTGCTGTAATCCATCGCATACAATGAAATTGGCTTAATCTGGAACACAAATACTGTGACACGGCTTATGTCAAGATGATTTGAACTTTTTCACCTTTTTTCACTTCTTTAATTTTCTTTTTTTGCGGTACACGGGCCTCTCACTGCTGTGGCCTCTCCCGTTGCGGAGCACAGGCTCCGGACGTGCAGGCTCAGCGGCCATGGCTCACGGGCCCAGCTGCTCCGCGGCATGTGGGATCTTCCCGGACCGGGGCACGAACCCGTGTCCCCTGCATCGGCAGGCGGACTCTCAGCCACTTTGCCACCAGGGAAGCCCAGTGCTTAGTACTTTTGAAGCACATAGGATCTCTGGAAATGCATTACTGAATATGATTTGTGTCTTGAATGATTCATCATCATTTAGGAATATAAGTTTTATTGCCAGTGTTTTAAAAGTCAGCTGTATAAAGTTGATAGAGTATACATGTTAGATATATCCATTTGTAAATTTTTATGATATTGCATAAATATCTCATGGAACGTTTACTTAAATATAAAATAAGAGGAAGATGTTTAAGCCTAGTTTTGTAATGAAAGACAAATATTTGGATTTTAGGAAGTTAAAAAGTATTAGTTGTCATTTGTGTCCCTGTCCTCCTACATGCCTCTTATTCTTTCCCTTAGAAGACAGACAAAATGCTGACTTGGGCAGTACTTTTTAAAATATCAAGGGTCTCAGAAACCTGGGGTTTGATGAGTATTTGCTAACGTTAGAAACAGATTGAAGGGTAAACCTCATTTGTCCGCATTTTCATTCCCCAGCCTGTTTCTTTTTTCAGTAGTGAAAGCTAAGAATGTAATCCCTGCTTGATGTTCCTGTTCCCTGGGTGAAATGCTACAGTCCTTTTCCCCAAAAGTTAGTGATCTGTGATTTTGATGGAGACATTGTGGGAATTCTGGGTTGGCAAACGTGAAGAAAAAGAAAAGCAGATTTTGCCTTTTAAAAAAACTTTGAAAACCTTATTAACACAAAGAGCTTTATAAATCTAGACAGTTTTTTTTGAAGAAGAGAAAAGAATTGTGAAAAACATGTGTAATTGAGAAAAAAACTGAAGGAGAAGGCAGGATCCTTAAAAAAAGCAAGTGAAGTGAGTCTTATGATTTAAAATAAGTGAAATAAAATATAATGGGTGAAGGTGAAGAACATAAGTTTGGTAATAAGCGTAGTACCTTGGAACCCCTCCAGCAGTGTCTAGGTTAAGCACAATGAACCGCAGAAACAGGAAATAGCTAGACTCAGTACACTCAGTGGTCAGGGTGATACTCGAAAATGGCTCCAGGAAATAGGTGATAATCCAAGCAGATTGAGAGGATCTAATATGCATAACAGCGGTGTCCCAGCAGACAGGTAAGGCATGGAGTTGGGAATCCAGGAAGGGAGTCATTCTGGGTATTCGGTAGAATGATGGGCAGTTGGTAACAGGCAACTCTTGTCAGTAGGTAGCACTTTTGAAGTCATAGACATTTTACCAACTCAGGTTGGGATTAATTTTGACATCAAAGCATAAGCCCAGTTATCTAAACTGAGATGTAAAAGTGAGTTGGTCCTGCATTTTGGAGAATTGGAAATGAATTCCTTAAACCCTTCTTGCCTTGGAACAAGATTAGCAGAATTTGAAAGTGAACATCAGGTGGCCTCTGCTGTGGGGATGGGAAAATTGAAGACTGTGAACCAGGCAAAACCTTATCAATTGGTTTAGGAAGAAGTAGTGACAGAGGCTGGGCATATGAAGAGAGGGTTAAAAGTAAGAAACGGTTTTAAGTCCTACAACAGGAAGATGGGATTTTGAAAAGACTGGATATGTGAAATGAAATTAACCAGAAATTGATCCAAGACCTAAACAGACTATTTCAAGACTCATTCATTTTAAGGCTTACTACAGAGACTTAAAAATATACATGAACTAATTTTCCATTTGGGTTTGATGTAAGCATGAAAGTTAAATTGTGAAACAATTTTTGTAAAAATAGTATTGTTCTAGGACGTGATTTGCTTCAGAAATTGCACATCCAAATTGAGATGAATATTCTAGACTGATTCTGCCATGATGTTTAGAAATGTTCTTACTCTAAACAAAAACCTGACTATATTGTATTAATCAAATGTGTGTAAGATTAGATCTGACAGTGCATATTAGTGTACAGTTTGAGACTGCATCAACAAATACTTTTTTAAATTGGTTATAAATAATATTGATCTAACTTAGAATGAGGTTAAGAGAAATCCTGGGTTGGGATTTGACAACTGACAACCTACAAATATATTTCTTGTCTGCAAAGTTTACTTGCTTTTTTCCATTTCTATTTTTATTTTTAAGAAACCTGCACAGTATTTTAATTTATAACCTGCATTAGATTCTTCTAGTTTAATGTTACATTATATGGCTTGGCAGAGCGGATATTTCCTATCTCTCTTCTGCAATAACAGAAAAGTATCCACTAAACAAAAAAATGCATATAGCAAGCATTAAAGTTGTCCTATAAACCTTACGAAAACATTTAGTTCCTCAAATAATATTTTAGAGCAACTGGATTTAATATCTTTCATCCAGCAGAGGGCTAGCAAACTCTATCAATTTTAATTTACACACATGACTACAAATTTATATAGTTTATTTCAGTTTTCTAGTCGTTTGTTTAAGCACCAGACCCTTTTCTTAAAATGGGAGTTTTCCAACACGTAAGGGAGATGCACATGGAGCTGCTTTAGTTTCAGAAGGACCCCCGAGCTGCCTCTGCAGAAACCCCAGTGAGGTGTGGAAGATAATTGAAACCCTCTGCTCTGATTTATCCAGAAATACTCTTCCAAATTCAAAGTCAGCTCTTCTTGAGTATACTCATAAATATTTTTCCCTCTGTAAAAATCCTAATGCTGACACTGCAGGGAAAAAATATAGGCAAATTATGAAAGTGCCTCATACAGGGTTTTGTCTTCAATTGTAGTTCCTACTGTGTGGTTATGTGTCTTGTTTAGTTTTGTTTTTTTCCGGGAAAGATGGCATTTTTATCTCCAATCTTGTGAGTGAAAAAGGCATTTATTTTGACAAATTTTCTTCACAATATTTCATAGATGTGCCAAACTGATGGACTGTTTGACTGTACTTCTAAAACTATTCCTGTAACGGGACCAGTTTTGCCCTTTACTAAAATTGAATTTTAGGGATTAATTATGAGAGTGAAAAAGCATTCCATCTCTTGCCTATTTGTTACTTTGCCTTGGTAATAAATCTATTTGCAAAAGAAACCATTACAGAGCCTTCCATTTGGAACTATGCCTACCTCCTAGCCAAATGGTAATTGTTCTTTGCTTTGTTTTTCCAATCAAAATGAAGCTTTTGTAGGATGTCCCTTTATTCTGATTGAGGCCTGGTCTAAATCTTTGGTACTGAATTTATTTAAGTATTATAACTGTAAAGAGCTGTGCTTTCATAGGGGCTAATAAATACTTTCCAAGGCACATATGTTGTCTCAGTCTGTTCAAGCTACTATAACAAAATACTACAGACTGGGTAGCTTATAAACAACAGAAATTTATCTTTTCTAGTTCTGGAGTCTGAAAGTCCAAGATCAGGTGCCAACATGGTCAGGTGAGATGAGGGACCTCTTCCAGGTGCAGGCTTCTCCTTGTATCCTCACCTGGTGGAAAGGAGGCATGGAGCTCTCTGGGGTATCTTTTATAAGGGAACTAATCTCATTCATGACCTAATTACCTCCCAAAGGCTCACCTACTAATACCATTGCATTTGGCATTAGGATTTCAAGGTGTGAATTTTGGGGGTGGGTCACAAACATACTGACCATAGCACATGTTCATTGACTTTAAGATTTATTCTGTTACAAGGTTCGTGTTGGATTTCATTATTACCATATAGTTTTAAGAAGTGTGAACATATTATTGGTGTTGATTAACCAAAGTGATCAGCATTGTCTTTCTACACACACTAGTTTGAGGGGTGAGCCTATCTCATTTCCTATTTATTCCCTGTTTTTCTGTTTTACAAGTCTACTTTCCTTCCCTTTCATGCTTTTATATTCATGGTTTTTTTCTCAAAACAATAATCATAGTAGCTACTACTTATTGAGCACCTACTAGATGTTTTACATATGCGAGTTCTCTTGGTTCTATTTGATAGACATTATCCCCACTTATATAAAAGAAGATTGAAGTCTTTGTAGGCTAGATAATATACCCAAAGTTATAAAACCCAAGTTGGAATTCAAAACCCAAACTCAAGACCCTTTACCACACAAAAGAAGCTCTATTTTATAACATTAGCAAAGCTATTATTTTATCCCTTAGTAAAAAAAAAAGGTGGTTAAAGTGGAGAACCAAAAACAATGATACATACATACTTTAAACGTTTTTTGGTTTTTTTTAAAATTTGAAACGTATACATTGGAATTCTTTTACCAATGGTTTGATGTAGGATCATAATCTTTCATTTAAGAATGTTTTGTTTACGAATTTTCCACTGTTTGGGGCTTCACCTTATCTTTTTTGAATAAACAATACCTACTTAAAGGTATTGTCTCATCTATATTTTCCAGTTTGGCATCTTTTAATTAGAGTCAGAACTTAAAGACACTTGCAAAACCATCTGATTGTAGAACTTCTAGGTTTCCAAAGCCGCCTCCCCAATCTTTTACAATTATTTCAGCCATACCTATAATTCAACAGCAATATTTGTTAGGGATTCATCTTTATCAAGTCCTTACAAAGCATTTATATTAATTTTCAAAAAGCCCACAACTCTTTTTTACCCATATTTCATAAGTTTCATTTAAATCATATAATTGCAATAACAGTTACAACTGGGATAAAAAGGTTAGTAATAAACATACCTGGCTCTTGGTAAGAGTACGACTTTACTGGTGGGAGAAGAATGTACACATATTAAAGAAAAGCTATTAAGCTACAAGCTTTTAATACGGTGGCCATCAGTCAGTATGCAGAGGGAATGGAGACATTCTGTTAAGTAAAGGTTTGTTAAGAGAACTTCTACTCCATGTTTAAAAAAAAAAAGAAAAGAAATAAGTATAGTGTTCTAAAGTCCTAGAGTACATATTGTTTCTACAATTCATTTGCTGCTTATATTGCCCATTTATATAACATTTATTATTATTTGTTCTTATGCAAAGTAGTATAGTTTGGTGGAAAGGTACAGAAAAAAATGAAATAAAACTAGTTTGAAGAGTTCAGATTATTTAACTTCCCAACTAAGTGATCTTACTTTGGGGGACCAGAACTGATTTTTTTTTTTTTTTTCTTTTAATTCACCTCTTTTGTGTCAGGGCCTTGTTCATAGTTCCATCACTTCAAGTCTTTATAAGTCTGTTTCTCTGCTCTGTGGCTTCTGCTGTATGCTTGGTTGTCTTTGATTACATGCTGGTCATTGTTCTTGCAGAGTTATTTATATAGATAATTTGAGGTCAAGGATGAAGGTAACTTCTGCAGAGAAGATATATATTTACTTCTGCCAGGGTCTGTGGTCACAAATGCTTTGGAAATCACCCTAAACCAAGTTCAAGGCTTGAGTTTTGTTGAAACTCCAGGCAATAAAACCTCTGCTGGAGGGCAGGTTATTTATTATTCTACCCCTAGCTTAAGAGTATAGCTTTTTGAGGTCTCAGATGATTGTGGGGAGCCCCCCGTTAGACTCTGCACCTTGTGTAGACATTGGTCTTTGACTTCTGCCCTCTTGCTCATGAAGTTTTCAAAATGAAAGTTCAAATTTTCTAGGAAATACACTCAAGAAACAAAAGGAATTTCTCTGCTTGTTTATCTCCCAGTGGTTCCATTTTCCTTCAGTTTTGCCTAGGAATTCCTTATTATCATGTCAGCTATTTGTTGCTTTTAACAGGAAATTATTTATATTTTATCCAGCATGCCTAGTGTGTTTCATTGGGAGGGTGGGTCTGAATGACCTGGCTCCTATTAGCTGGAAACACATACTGTACAGCGCTTAGTATTTCCATGATTGATTTGATTTAGAAGTGATACAAACACCATGTCACATAAAAGGTGTTACTATGCCTTACCTCTGAAAATGTGGTTTCCAAAGAAAGTTTGATTTAATTTTAGACTTTGGCTTCCATATTCGTGGACTATGACTTTGCATGAGTAAAAGTATAAAATGAAAAGTGTTGGTCATGCCTAAAGCAAGAAACACTGACTGCCTAGCAACAGATTTTATTTATAGGTTAATTAAACAAAGGTTGCAATAAAAAGAATATCTTACGGTGAAGCAGTTCAGGGACACTCAGTGGGGCAGGGAGGAGACAGTTAAATACATGTAGTAGCGTCCAGAAATAATCCAGACCTTTATAAAAATTACTAACTACCCATGGATACATCAGTAGCACTTTAGAGCACTTCAGTTTTCTGGTACCAGCAATGCAGCCCTAAGGGGATTGTTTTTTGAATGTTTGTGTTATCGAAACAAGATATTTTATGTCTTTTATATTTATTGCAGTATCTACTACACAGAAACTCTGCTGAGCGTAGCGTTGGTTGTTGAAATTGCTGAAAGTGTTTATGTGTGTGGTTTAATGATAAGGGCATAGGGTTGGAAAATCAGAGATCTGAAGTGTCTATCACTGATTTGATGTTTGATCTTCAGCAAATTTGATGATACTCTAAGATTACATTTTGCCATCTTTCTACAGTTAATTTTGAAAAACAATGAGATCTTTTTGCTAATAATTTACTGGCCAGGGAATACTGAGTTAGAGGGCTATAATTCATGGTCCATAAAAAGTATAGAATAATAGCCCAGTCACTTAAAGCCACATTTACTGGCTTTTAAGCCTTACTGATTTATATGCAAATATAAATTATTTCATGAAAATTTAAAACACCCATGGCTTAAATTTGGAGTCACATAAAGAATAACAATTAAAAAGAGTTTTATCACAACCAAGAAAATAATCTTTTTTTGTGTCTAACTAAAATATGTTCTATCAAACTATCCCAATAACACTTCTATAATTGACATTATGCGAATATAAACCTTCAAGTATTGATCAAACTTCTCTCTCTCTTACCAATAAGTTGTTTCCTTTGTGATGCTAGAGCTACTAACAGATAATAATTCCTGAGTAAAAAAAAAAATTCTAAAATAAAAATGTAAATTTTTTCGTGGATTATAGGCACACAGAACATCTTCAGGGGTCTTTAGGACTAACAGGCTTGAGATTGCATTTTTACATTTTAACCACAATTCAGTGCTCTTTATTTGACCAAAATAAAAGGGCTAAAAAATACACTTACAGGTTTTATAAAAAGCTGTTACGAACCCCAAAGGGAAGTTTTATGTTTTTTAAAACACAACAGTAAATTTTCAGTAGGAGTTAAGAATTTAACCCCAATATTTCAATCTCTAATAGACTATGGGGCTTTCTTGTCCAGGATCAGTATGTTTTTCCGAATAAAAGTTTAATTATGAGACGAGAGTGGCCTTGAGGAGACATTTGAAGATATCTAGAAATAGTTGGAAACTTGAAACCAGGCACGTGAAGCTTGTGAAGCAGCTTTCTAGTCAAGATCTGAATATTCGTAGTTCCAGTCACTGCAGGTTTTACGAAGTGACTGAGGTGTTGCCGGAAGTCTGAAAATATATAACCGCTGGATTTTCAACTCCACGAGGGCAGGGACTTTGTCATTTTTACTACTAGATCCGCAGTGCTCCTTGACTGGCCTTCAGTAACTGATACGATAAAAAGATGGCACCAGAGACAGAAGCTGTGCAGTAACAAGATGAGGACAGGGAGAAAGGTTTTATTTTAAAAATATTTTAGGGGCTTCCCTGGTGGCGCAGTGGTTGAGAGTCCGCCTGCCGATGCAGGGGATGCGGGTTTGTGCCCCGGTCCGGGAAAATACCACGTGCCGCGGAGCGGCGGGGCCCGTGAGCCATGGCCGCTGAGCCTGAGCGTCCGGAGCCTGTGCTCCGCAACGGGAGAGGCCACAGCAGTGAGAGGCCCGCGTACCGCAAAAAAAAAAAAAAAAAAATTTAAAGCACGTTTTAAGATTAATTCCTAGGCTTTCAATCCAAGATACCATTGAGTAAATTAAAAGGAAGGAAGATTTTAGCATTGTGGGGCTTTTGTGATTCCTGAATGAACTTGTTTCTTTTTTTCCTGTCCAACTGAGCACAGAGAAAATAAATTTGGAAGCCTCAGTGAAGGGATTTTCTGTCAGAAGAGTTTTTCACAATGAGCAAATCCAACCCATGTCCACAGACTCCAGTTTAGGCAAGCGAGGCTAAGGCGCCGGCATCTTTGTCCATCTAAATTCGCACTCTGGGAATGAATGATTGGTGATGGGGGTTGGGAGGACGCAGGGAGAGAGAGGCTGTGTCTCTCTTTTTCTTCTGAACTGGGCTTTTTCAATTTTCTTTTCTCTATGCCTTTCTCTTACCTCTGCCCGTTGCAGATGTAACTGCTGCCAGTAATCCCCCGACCATCCTCACCGTCCTTACAGGGCTGAGGCCTGCGGTCCCAAAATGCTATCTATATTTATGACCTACAGTTTGTGTGGCTTGATCTTCTTTATGTGTAAAGGCATCTCCAGAGGGAAGCTTTTCACTCCTTGTCGGCTTACCATTGTTACCAGCTGAAGGTTTCTGGGAAACCTCAGAAGTGCTATGAGCTTCTTTCGGAGGCTGGAAGGTGGGGAACTTGAGACTGCTTTGCTTCTCCATCCTGAGCTATGGAAACCCTCTGTTTCCATTCCTCAGGCAGAAGTAGAAGGAAGATACCTTTTGGGTATTCTAATTTTAATGAAGTCATCTCCTTACAGAAACTGTTATCAACAGAAAGTAGGATCTATTATATTACTAGCAAGCTCTGCTTTATTCTTGTTATCAAATTGAGTTTTAGATTTGGCTTCAGGTAAAACAAATTGGGCGGTGATATATCAATGTAGTCACTCGTTAGGTTTGCTTTACCTTACCCTGACCATTCATTAGTCTCAGAACACGCACACATTTTTAAATATGGATAAACACCCTTGAACTTGAGTAGAATGAACTCTTGGTTCATAGTTCAAGTGAGCAGAGCCCTTTTTTATTCTGGTTAGGTGATGTTTTAACTGTCTTTGTAGTGTATCTGCTTCTTTTCCCACTTACCACCCACATTCCATTTGTGGAAGAGTGACAATATATGCTATTTAATTGCATTGCTGCTTCTCCTGGGTGAGGCTGGGGAGAGAGCAGGGGGATTAAATTGCGTATGGCTAGCTCAATTGTTATTGAACAACATGCTGACTGATGCCTGACGTCTGCAGAGGATTTTCTTTGGATTCTGATCGATGGAATGCTGGACACTGAGAACAGCAAATGGCCATTTTCTCTCCTGTCTTTAAAATGAAGTATGTCCTCTCTGAAGGGTGATCTATCTAAACTGGATCTCAAGTTTAAATGTAAAGACAGTGCATTCCTTACTTTGAAGGCAGACACAAGCTTATCCCATTGAAGGCCAAGATGCTTTGTGAAAGGAAACAGCAGCTTTTGTTACAAGTTCAGAATTCAGCCAGTATTATATCTCTGCTGGAGGCTTGGTGGGAAGACTCCTTTAATGCGGTACAAGCATCATTTAAATGGCTGGGAGCTCCTGGGACTGGAACCTGGTGCCCTGTCTCTGCACAGGTCAGCTGGTGAGTGTGTGCCGCTCTCTTTCTCCAGAAAACTGATACTGATTTTTTTTTCCATTCAAATAGAAATTATAGGAAAGTTTGAGCAACACAAATATACAAGAAGGAATGATTTTAGAAAATTATTTTCTCAATAGTTTACTACGGAATAGGTTAGTTGTAGAGAGGCAATATTATCACTGCATAGGAATGTCTAATCTGCCTGGTGCTCCAAAAAGGATTATGTGGTCTTTGTTCATCTCATGTGGGAGCAAAATTTTCTGTGATTGGGAAAAAGATAAATGAAAAATCACATGCTAAAAAAGAACTTGTGATTAGTTGATTTTATATAAAAGTATTCATACTAGTCTGAGATTTTCTGTTTTGTGATTTCAGTAGGGGAGCCCACAGGAGGGTTTTATGAGTGGGTTCCTTCTCCTGAGGTGGGCTGATTTAAGAGCACTGAACCTCAGGCCTTCTGCCATTCCTGGGGAGGGCTATCTGGAGCAAGTCATTGGCCTTCTAGGGTCCTCCACTGTAAAATTACGGTGACTTTGCTTCTCTGGGTTGCATCCAAAGATTTGAGAAAATGTAAGCAAAGTAGTATAATCATTGTTTCTAAAGATACGGCAATCATGGTGCTTTGTGAAATATTAATGTCAAACTAACATCTAACAAACTAACATCTGACTCATTACCTTTTCTTCATGTGGCAAAGTGAAGAAAAGAGCTCACATACTTTTTTTTTTTTTTTTTTTTTGAGGTACGCGGGCCTCTCACTGTTGTGGCCTCTCCTGTTGCGGAGCACAGGCTCCGGACGCGAAGGCCCAGCGGCCATGGCTCACGGGCCCAGCCGCTCCGCGGCATGTGGGATCCTCCCGGACCGGGGCACGAACCCGTGTGCCCTGAATCGGCAGGCGAACTTTCAACCACTGTGCCACCAGGGAAGCCCCAGAGCTCACATACTTTTTGTAGAAAAATGGAGGGAATCTAGGGGACTAAGACTTTGTTAACCATGCTTAAATTCTTTTTTTAAAGTTATTAGATTGAAGTTTTAAAAATGTGTAATTCTCCTGGCATTAGAAAATCACATAATTGAATTGATGCTGTCCAATTTTACAAGTAGGTCTACTGAGTTCATTAAAGGCTAATGAAATAAACTAATGTTTTTGACAACAGGAACTCCCCACTTTCTTCTCAGCTACTGCTTGTAGTTTTTCACTTTCCTTTTGGAAAATCTATAGAGGGGAGAAAATACTGTGATATAGTATAAGCAGGTTCTAAAGGAGCCGTGGGAAGGACATTATCCTAGACGAAGCCCAGAAGAGTCAACCTCACTAAAGGGAATCTACTGTAGGAGTCTCCGCTACGGTTTGTTGGGACTCATGTTATTAAGTTAAAAGGATAGTCACAAATCAAGTAAGACTTGTTGGTTGTAAACATTTAAAAAAAATATTTAAAAGAAAAGAGAATGCCAGATGGCACTAAGATCACCCTGTGCTCCAGTCTTGATGCTTTCACTGAACCACTTTCACTCCTAATGGCTGCTTTGACACCATCACAGCTAATTATTTCAAAGTACCTCAGAGGAGAAAATGTTTGAATCATATAAAGTGGCAGGTGATGGCTCACCTGGTTAAGGAACTTAAATGTCTATGTGTGTTTCTTTGTAAATATTTTCCAGAGGAGGGAGTTAATACGAAGCTGATTTTTTTTTTTTTGGAAGATGAATTCTCAGCTGCTCAAGTCAGAGAAGATTATGCTCCCCATATATAAGAAACTAGTCATGCTGCCTGGAAGTTAACTGGCCCGTGAACCATCATGGCGCCAATACAGTGCTGGCTCATGCCCTGCCAATTATTCTCTCCTTCGACTGACTTTTGAATCCAATTAAGTGCTGGGTTCTCTATGCCATGGAGTGCATTTTGCTTGCTTGTGGGATATTTTAGTAATCCTACAGCTTTCAACTTAATTAAGTAAAAAAGAAAAATTATAAATTTTGTTGTAATAGGCTAAAACATGTAGTGACCACCCACAGTATAGAAAATTAGTATTTTCCCTCCTAGAAATAGTACTGAAATGAAATTTTACATTTTCCATTTATCTAGGTAGATATGTCATAGAGTTAGGATACAAAAATATGTCATTTTCTAAAAGGACACTTTTAATATTATTTTACTTTTTTCCTTTGTAATAGGATATATATAGAATCGAATTATATTGTTTAAATGTCAGCAGTTAAGGTACTTATCAAAACTTTTCTTCTAAAATGAGACAACTGTGTGATTGTATGTAAGGGTGGTGGTGTCCGTAATCCACTGTGTACAACACAGTGTTATGAGTCTGTCTCCAGAGTCTAGGGATGAATAATTAAGAAATGAGTGACATCCTATTGGCCCTTGATAAAATTGTGGTAAAATTCTGAAAAATTGGTAGTGTATGCAATTGGAATACTATAGAGAATTTCATCTTCTTGAATTAACAGGTTGTATCCTTTCTCTTCTTTCACTGTGTCTCTATATTGGGTGTACATACAGGAACATCCAGAAATACTAATTCTGCGTTACTTCCTCATGTTATTTAATGTTAATTTGGTATTTAACCAAAGTTTTTGGTAATGAATAATGAGCACCTGTGTGCCTCTTAGAATGATGGAGAGTGATTCAGGTGTTGCCTGCTTCCCTCTCTCCCTTTCTCTGCCTCTGTCCTCCTCTCCCTCTTTTGAGGGCGCCCTCTTTCTCCCAGAATAACCTGGCTGAGCCCAGATTATGCTGCGTGCTCACTGACAGCTCCTTTCGATTCCCTGCTTAATGCAGCTCCCTGAGGCAGACTCACGTAGGTCTGTAATTGACACACCGAAGACTGGGCTTCTCCCAGCCCTTCTCAGACGTGCACACCCCAGTGCTTCGCTGGCAGTGGCAAGTAACTCCAACTGTGCTCGTCTTCTCCCCAAACGGCAGCGTTGATTCTTCTTTCTTAAATGAACCTTGGAGAAGGGAAGGGCTGAGAGATTTAAAAGCAGGGATTCGTGTCATGTGCTACAGCAGAGCAGCAGTAGCAACGGCAGCAGCGGCAGCAGCAGAAGCGAGTCATTTAGTGCGACTGCACCATTTTTTTCTCACCCTGCATAGAGGTGTGGTTGGAAGCGGCAATAAACTACCCACCCCCCCAGCAGTTCCACGGAGGTGGCCTCTTCCTGGCTCCAGTCGGAAGACAGACTGTCTGGAGGAGTCCCCAAAGACCGTTCCTATTGGTGATGTGTGCCTAAGGAAGGCTTTTTCAACTAGTAGGATGCTTGTCTGCACTTGCGGCTACCCAACGGCTGAAGAGCTCGAAGTCTAGTGCTCCGCCTTCCCGTGGGACCATTTCCGAGTGTGGGCGCACACCTATGCCCGCGTGTGTGCAGGTGTGTGCTCCTGGGGGGCTTGGCCTCGGACCTTGGTACGTTGTGGTGAATTATGGTGCTGCAGAGGCTGGAGCAAGATTACGACCTAGCTCGGGGGTGGAGTGGATTATTTTGTGAGTGTTCTGGCTGCCAGCCATTGCCCTAGCGGGGAAAATCACATCCCCATCTAGCTCTAAAATCACCTGGTTTGCTGGGGAGTGGAAACTGAGCCGCGGCAACTGCTTCTGCTGCTTCCCTCTGCAAAAATGGCTCACGCTGCTGCTTCTGTTAAAAAAGTTCGAGAGGCTGAACTGGATGAAAAGGAAAAAAACCTTGAGAGAGAGAGAAAAAAACAACGGAAAATCCCCAGGGAACGTATGGAACGGAAAAGAAAGGTATGAGGAGCATCCCTTTAACCCTTTGCCTCTGTGGCTCTGTGTAGAACCATGAGCCTGAGAACCAGCAACTTCCTTCTCCTTTCCCTCCATCATTCCCCTGCACCATTTCCAAGCTCAGTTTGCAGCCTATAGCTCGTGCCTAAATTTGCTGCATTGGGAGGAGATGCCTGAGCAGGGCACATTTCCTTGGCTTTAACCAAGTAAAGCAAGAAAATGTCTCCACTTCATTTTTCTGCTTTTCTCAATATCTTTATTCAGTCACAAAGCCAGGTGTTTTTATTTCTCCAAGTGACTCTGAACACTTGTCTTAGAAGAAGGAAGGGATTGGTTTATGGTTGGAGGGTTAAAGTATTTTCTTCTTGTTCCTCACCTCTACTACAAGATCTTTAAGCCTGTGCCTTCTCACTGACTCCATGTATTTGATGTAGATCTCTGGTTAAGAATAAACCACAGGTTTTATTTACTCTTTTTTCCCCCCTTCTGAAGGTTGACACTGTTCTATGTAAAACTGCGCTAAGAATCTTGGTGCAGTGAGCCGTGTATCAGGATTTTTAAGATTTTAATTAATTCACTTTTTGGTTTTCATTATTAATCTTATGATTTTCTTTTCTGACTATAGCAACTAAATGAAAAGACCAAGGTTTAACCAATGGGACAAAATGTTGATTCCCTTTACGATAAAGTGTAGAATCGTTGTCTTTTAAAATTTTGTTTTTCTTTAAAATAGAAACAACCTTACAACTTGATGGAACTGCTATACTCATTTAGCTAGTGCTCTGTTTCTATAAGGGAAGAAGATCTCTGTAAATGCTTTAATTAACAAAGTGGGTCACTGAATAATTTCAGAAAACGATAAATGACATATTACATTAGCAGAGCATAAAAATCGTGGTTTGTACACAAGCTGTTAAACATAGCTCTGGGATTAGGGATGCACTAGGGATCCATAGGCTTAGAAATCCATGTGTTCAATGTCTTTTTTTTCTTCAGTAATAGATGTGTTTACCTTTCCATTTGGGGGATATTAGCTTTGCCTTACTTTTGGAAGGACACTTGAGGACCCGCATTAAGTTGAGATCTTACTGCATAGGGATTCCTTACATTTCAGTTTTACTACTTATTTCATCAGTAGTTAGATCAAATGACTGTCATTGGGCAACACGAATAAATAAAATTTGCAGTATATTATCATTTCCCTTCTGGGGAAAACTTTAATGCTGCCTGTCTGACCTTTAAAAGGCCTTGTTTCAAGGATGCATTAATTCTTTTTCATAATATCAAAAGTATTTTTGGCCATTTTTGAGGGAGTTGGCACCCTTCTTGACAGCTACTGCAGTTCTGTTTCTAATCGTCTAAATGGAACTTTACGGCATAAAGCAGTTTCCTGTGATTATATCTTTTTTATCTTTTGTTCACCAAAACACAGTCTATTATTTTTTGCCGGGGAGTGCTTGTTCAGTACACAGTGTGACCTAGTAACTTTGCTCACCTAGAGTACCACGCGTACACCTGGCAAATCTCTTGGTCTCACTCTGGTTTGTTTCTGTATCTAGTTCAAGCTTCTTCTTTTTCTATACTTTATTAAAGTTGAAAAACCACATCATTAAGATGGAAAAGTGCCAATAGTTGTTGAGAATCTCAGTTGCTTGGATGCTGCATTGCTTTAGCTTGAATCCAGCACAGCAGGAGAGAGATCATTGGTTGATACTGTGATCATATGACAGGATCATCTGATCTTCGTATTTAGATAATATCATTAAGCTAGAACCAGAGAAATTGGGGGAATGTTGGCATAGCTACTATTTGTTTTTGTTCTTCTTTTATATATATATATATATATATATATATACACACATCTATTGGTCCCCTTCCCTTTTCTACTTCAGGTGCATGTGGCATTACATAGGTATTTACATAGCAGAACAAATGCTTGCTGAAAGAGTGGCTGGGTTTTTTAGCTGTGTCAGATTTGTTTTCTAGATACATTTATATCTCCCCCTCCCCTGGCCCCATGCACACATAAGCAATTGAGCCAGTTCTAAAATTTGGTTTAAAAGAAGAAAACTTTACCTCATAATTATTCCTTAAGGTATATATAATGGTAATTCATAAAGAAATGGAAAAAGGATGGTTGCCTATTAGTAGCACTCTGTAACACCATCTCCAGAAAGTAATCTAAAAATCATTATACTATTTGCTGATGCCATTTTATAACCATAAGGGAATACATCAGTTGTAGAGATGATTGAGTTTATCGTTTGCATGTCCATTTGTAAAATGCGTTGCAGATGAAACTGTTTATTCGAAAATTCAGATGAGACCTGCCCTAGTGGCAATAAAAGCCAACCATGGAGCTTGAAAAAAATAAATAAACTGATTTTGAAAAGATTTTTACTGAAGTAAAATTATTGAGTATTAAAACAAATCAATTAAGCAGCCTTATATTTGGATTTCATTTTAATATTCTTTTGTAAACTCACTGCTAATTAAAAGAATCTTTGCATTATTTTGTACTCCATAAAACATTTGAAATAAATTTTAATTATTTGTAAAGTTAAAACACATCGCATGCTTGGCTGTAAGCCCTCTGCCAACTTCTCAGTGCTATGGTTTTTGTAAATGGCCAGATTTGTGTACTAAGGGACCTAGTTTCAACCTCATTACAAGCAGAATTTATCTTAGAATAAAATGTTCAGGCTTCTTTGGGCTACAGTCTGGAGAGCTAATATTTAAATATAGTATGTACCAAACACATATTGTATATGTGTCATACTGTGGTAGACCTAGAATAAAACTAAGCTTCAAGCTAATGGACCAAGATTAAGATTAGTTGAAGCAAACTCATTTCCCATTTATTTGTTCAAAAGAGTACATTGATATTCCAGCTTTTTACAGAGATAGGGCTCATTATTAGCTTATATTAACTTCAGTCATTTCTTTGTATGGCCAGATGTCTAGTGTCTATTCTAAACGCTGAGAATTTTAGACTTGAGAAGGATCCCAAAAGGAATGATTTCTCACAGACTTGTAAGACTTTGTTCTAGAATGAGATTTTGAGTATAATATTCTTTCTACAATCATATACTATTTCCCAACTGTACTTTTTTTTTTTTTTTTTTTTTTTTTGCGGTACGTGGGCCTCTCACTGTTGTGGCCTCTCCCGTTGCGGAGCACAGGCTCCGGACGCGCAGGCTCAGCGGCCATGGCTCACGGGCCCAGCCGCTCCGCGGCACGTGGGATCTTCCCGGACTGGGGCACGAACCCGTGTCCCCTGCATCGGCAGGCGGACTCTCAACCACTGCACCACCAGGGAAGCCCCAACTGTACTTTTTTTAATTTGGAAAAATAATTTTCAGAGAATCAGTAAATAAAACAATTTCATTCTTGAATGTAAAGCATGTGTTTAAATTCTCTTCCTCATTTAAACTTATGATTACCGGTTATTTTCAAATAATAGATATGTTCTCCATTTCTCAGCGTGGACAAACCATTCTCTAGTCCATCATAAGGTCCGCAACACTCACTGAAATCGTGTGGCATAAAAGGCAATTTGTATGACTAGTTCTTGGTATTCCTATTATTTTAATTTATACTATTAAAATGCCAGAGTTTACATTTCCTGTAAAAACTATGATAATAATATTTACTGAGTACCAATGTGGCCCTGTGTCTGGCACACACGTTGTACTATTTAATCCCGATGGCAGTCCCGTATATTAGGTATTCTCTCCATTTCACAAATGAGGAAACTGAGGCTCAGCATTATGGAACTTGCTTAATCGTACCCAGCTGGTATATAGCAGAGTTGGGATTTGATCCCCAGGCTCCAAAGTTCATTGGGGAAAAAACCATAATATGATTGCTTGGTCTTGTACCTACACTGAATCTAGAGCATAAGTAAATCATTTAATCTGCCAATGCCTTGGTTTTTTAACCTCCAAAATACCTTCCTATAACTGAAATTTACTGTGAGAATAAGTTAAATAACATATTTGAGAGGAAATTATATAAATTTAAGGTTGTGCTTCTGTCGTGATTGCACCAAAACATTTCATGAGATTTCTTGGAAAATCAGCTATTAGGAGTCCACATTTGCTTCTTAAATATAGCAGTTGCCGTCAATGATAGATGATTATATACGATCATTCTTTGTTACAGTTTTACCAAGACTTC
The DNA here is from genome assembly GCF_005190385.1 of Monodon monoceros. NCBI lineage: Eukaryota > Metazoa > Chordata > Mammalia > Artiodactyla > Monodontidae > Monodon > Monodon monoceros. The sequence goes on from NW_021703777.1 coordinate 110,154,529, forward strand.
AAAATGTATTTGCATATTTACATTTATTAAACTGACACTGAAAGGTGACTTTGCATAGGATTAAATAGAAAATAAAAGCAAACTTCTTTCCACATCCTTTTCATTGAATTTCATAGAAGAGGGTTCTGATCAGTTATTTGCTTTTTTACACGTATATAATTAAAATCTTGGAAGGAACAAGACTTCTTATTTCTAGGGTAACCTTTGGGGGACTGCCCCAACCATATTCTCCTTGTCCACTTTGTTATTAAGTTGATGACAATGAGAATACTTACTGAGTATATATAATGGACTTATTACTAAGCTGTAAGGGAACATGAAGAGATGAAGAATTTTAAAAGTTACTCTGTTAGTATACTTTGTTAAAATGAAAGAATGCTTATTTGCAAGTGTGGAGAGGAATGTATTCTGCAACTTTTGACTTATGAGTTGTAAATAAACATAAAATATAATGGCCAGCTGAACCTGCCTTCCCCGGTGGTCTTTGAGTGAACCTAGTTGTGTAGGGAGAAGACCGGACAGGCCAGATATCTCTCCTGTCCTTGAGTCTTTTGCTCGGGCACCCAACCTGATTCCAAAGGGAAGCCCAGCTCTGAGACCAGCAAAACTTAGTCAAGAACCATGTATGCAAAGATTTCTGGACACCAAACCAAATGCGATGTGACTAAAAGTACAAATCACAACACAATAATGTGGTCCTGTATAATGTATTACATTCTAGAACCCTTCAAACGTGGAAAGTTCCAATAACATATTTTAGCATTTACATCAAATTGTCTTTATATAATTTCCCATGACCCCTTCACCAATACATCAGTATGTCTAGAAACCACAGTAACATAAGGTAGATTGGTGAGGTCTTGAGCTTAATCTCTTTTCAGGACTTAATGTTCACTTCAGTCTAAATAAATATGTTCAGGCATATCTATTTACATGTGGAGGCTTCCACAGAATCATGATTTTTTTTTTTTTTTAAATTTTGGCCATGCCGCGTGGCTTGAGGGATCTCAACTCCAGGGATTGAACCCGGGCCACAGCAGTGAAAGCGCTGAACCCTAACCAGTAGACCACCAGGGAACTCGCAGAAGCATGATTTTTTTAAAAACCTATTTTCTTCTTCTTTAATCCTCCTTCTATCCCCTTTTCTTAGTTCAGTTCAGAAACCCTTTCTGGACTAGAATAATGATCTTTATATAAGTGACTTGCACTATTAATGGCACTCTTGGCCAGCACCCTAAGTCTGAGTTTTTATTGGTTTTTTAATTATAAAGAACCTCTTTCAACCATTTGAGTGGGTGACTAACTACTAGCTTAGGATTACAGCTGTCAAATTTTGTGGGACTGTGGCAGAAATAGTCCCAAGTATATGGCTTGAGATAAGTTTTTAGGAAGACTGTTAAAAGACAAAATCTTAAAGTAAAAAAACCTACTGTGCGTGAGTTTATTTTTGGAATCTAAACTCTTTAAACAAACTCAGTGTAATTCCCCACCCCCTTTTTAGTTGTGTTCATCTGAATTCATATAAATGTTTTATTCTTTATGAAAACAGTTTTCATTGGTGACCCTTGTTATCAAATTTTAATTTTATTAGTTACTTTATTCATCATTTGGGTAAAAGTAATGATATTTACAGCACATTTTTACATCAAAGAATACTGAAAATTTTTTGTAGAAGTATTATAGGAGTCGGTGAAAATACAAGGAAGTTAAGAATTCTACTTGTGCCATATTTAATGATTTTTTGGTATGTGCTTTTATTTTCCCATTATGTCGCCCTTTTTCATTTGTATTTCTCGAAATAATTTCTTCTTCACAAAGAATGATTACTTTTAGTATCAGAGACAGAGACACGGTATATTAAAATGGAGAATAGTACAAAGAAGTCACTTCCAAAATTTTGGAGTTCTGTGGAAATTGCTAGTGGAACCATCAGCTGTTTGAGTGTGACCCTTTTACTTCAAAGGTGACTCGCCATTTTTAAATGTATATTGTGGAAAATCCCATTAGAGTCATCTGGCTCCATTCCATTCATAATAAATCAGGATCCTGGGGTAGACTGAAAGGGAAAGAAGACCATAATCTATATATGTTTAAAGCTCCCCTGGTGATTCCAACCAGAACTGGAAACCACAGCAATAAATATTTTCATCCCCCCACCAACTCTTACTCTATTCCATCTTTTTTTTTGTGGGGGGATGGGGGTGGTACGCGGGCCTCTCACTGTTGTGGCTTCTCCCGTTGCGGAGCACAGGCTCCGGACGTGCAGGCTCAGCAGCCATGGCTCACGGGACCAGCCGCTCCGCGGCACGTGGGATCTTCCCGGACCGGGGCACGAACCCGTGTCCCCTGCATCGGCAGGCGGACTCCCAACCACTGCGCCACCAGGGAAGCCCCAGATATTTCCTTTTAATATTTCTAACTCAACAGGATCTTTACAATGCCAGGTGTTTTTGTTTGTTTGTTTGTTTGTTTTTGGTTTCTTGCATGAATATTTTACCAACTGCTCTCTCACTCTCCTCCTGGCTCACCGCAGCTGCCAGGGCAGCCAGAAAGGGATTCCCCCTTAGGTTGTACAGAAGTCTGGAATGGACTTTTTAGCATGTATAGTTGGAATTACTCCTTCCATTTTCCATCACTTCATTCGTAGCTTGCCAGAAGAAAAGCAAAACTTCTTTTTCCCATTAAACTTTCATTGTAATCCAACTTAGCCTTTTCCTAGAGACGTCCCTTTGTTGTATGTATATCATTACTGCACTGCTCGTGTCATGAGGAACACCTTAATAGAAAACTATGAGGTATTAAGGAGGAGAAATATCAGGGTACAACAATTATTATAAACACATAATCTAGTTTTTATTTGGTTAGGAGTGATAGTGTTATTTCACATTAGTAATTTCACATTAATATATATTTCTTGGCTCTCTCTATATTTTGCATAGAGACTTGTTAATTACCAATTTTAACTCATTTGTTTACAGTTTGTAAAAAGAGGTTGAAATCAAAACTGACATTGACCGCTATGTATCTGTATGTGAGTAATGTTGGTTTTACCAAATGTCTGTTTTTCAGGGGAGCTATTTAATCTCTAGATTAAATTTTAAAACATAAATTATATTAGCATCACAAACATGAACTCTAAGAATCTACTTTCATTTTTTATTAATATACAGGGATCAAATATTACTTTTGTATTTGAAACTAAGTTTAGCTGCCAACACTTTCAAGACATTCAGCATGATTAGAAGTGGATATGGGATCTAAGGTTATAAAGAACAGGCCACATACCAGAAAGCTGTTTACTAATTTAATAAGTGATATTTACACAAAATTACCAGATACTTCTAAAGCTCCATAAAAACAAATTCAGGAGACCTGTGTGTAACTCTGTCTACTAACTGTGACATTGGGTAAATTATTGACCTGACCTTAGTTTTTTCACCTGTAAAATGATGAGGACCTAAAATCTGTTAGAAGTCTTTCTATACTTGTATGATTCTGCACCATTTTAAATTGTCTTTGCTTCTTTCTATTTTTGTAAGTGATTGAGATAGTTCAATGGAATTTCCAAGTTTTTCTTCATCTAATAGGAATTTTTTTGAGCTGACACTATGTCTCACACAGAGTTCCTGCATCCAAGAAGCTCTCAGACTACCTGGGGTGATAGGTACTTTCACAAACAACAAGAATAAAATGTATTTGGGCCATTAAGGTGGAATGGAAATTGTCTATTTTTGTATATATGATGCAAGTTTTCTTTAATAGGTCTTGTATTTGTAAGCTCTTATCTGGCAGAAGAAATAATGGAGGGAAGTTGTTCCGTTGTGGTACTTGAAATTTTCTGGAAGTTGTTAAGGCAGTAGATATAGAAAATGAAGTAATCTTATGAAGCTTGCAGTTGTTTTTGTTCTGTATTTTAGGTACTGATTTGAGTCATTTCACAGGAAGAAGTTTATTGTGGTTCCCTTATTTTCTATTAAGCCTGTGTATACTGGTACTGCCATGACTTATAAACCCGCAGACAAATATCATCACAGTGTTGTTAATCATTTTACAAAGGTCCAGTGGTAGTAATGGTAACAGCCTTTGAACCACAGGGCGCTATGGCTAACAAGAGCCCATGGTAAGCACTTAAAGCAACCTCAGCAATTTACAAACCATTTAGCTGTATAGCTCAGGGAAAATAAGACACCTCCTGCGTTCTTCTGGGGTAGAAGTGCAGATTTCCTTCTTATTTATGGCTCCTGCCTCAAACTGGGCCAGATGCTTAATTAAACTATGTCACATTCTAACATGACTGAAACCAATAAAGTGTAAGTAGCACAGGTTACCTGGAAACAGTAACTCCTTTGAGGAAGAGGTCACTTAGGAAACGAGGAGCTTTTGTTCAGGGCAGTCACCTACAAAACATGGGGCTGCAATGTGGGCTCTGAGGGACAGGAATCAAAGACTGGGCGTGGGTGGGGGAGAAAAAAGCCATCTGTGAAAGCACAAGTTGTCATTAATGGGGAGGAAGCGGATGACAAAGGACCCAGTAGCAGATGCCAGCCCTATGACTACACTATATTGAATCATATAAAGGATTTTGTATATAACAGAAAACACAACACTCATACTCAGCCATTTAACACAAGAGGCAATATTTCAGAACTTTTGACTTTTATACTAGAAAACAGCACTGGAAAGATGGAAGAAGAATTTGTAGTAAGCTAATATGAGAAATTTTTTTGTCATCAAAGGCAGCTTGATAACTGAGATGCATGTCTCTTTAATCACTGTAATTAGCCTCCACACATGAGCCTTCTGGGTTATGTATTCTATAGTAAGTTGTATAAGAGCTTACAAAACAATTTAGTCACTCCAGTGATCTTTAAAATTCTATAAAACTCAATTAATCAAGAAACTCAGATAATTATGCTAGAGAGTTTTACATTTTTCACTTAGAGCCACCCAGAAGCTTTTAGATTGTACTTGTTAATTCCTCTTTTTTTGTGTGTTAGATTAAAAAAATCACAATTCATTTCCCATTAGTCATCCTATTTCCAGTATGAGTTCAGATGTAACATAATTCAGGATATTGCAGTTCTTGGATAAAATAATTATTAAATGAATAACTACTATGAGCTAACTTTTTTTTTTTTTTGCGGTACGCGGGCCTCTCCCTGCTGTGGCCTCTCCCGTTGCGGAGCACAGGCTCCGGACGCGCAGGCTCAGGGGCCATGGCTCACGGGCCCAGCCGCTCCGCGGCATGTGGGATTTTCCCGAACTGGGGCACTAACCCGCCTCCCCTACATCGTTAGTCGGACTCTCAACCATTGTGCCACCAGGGAAGCCCTGAGCTAACTTTTAAGTTGAGTGGTAAAGATTTTTGGTTGAGTAAAAGAAATATTTTCTGTCAAAGAACTTCTCTTCTAGATAGGTATTTAAGATTGATGTCAATGGGGAAAAAAATTAGAGGACAGTGCTAGATTGGTGTAATAGCCTTTTATGTTTATAGAGGTTGTGGACTTCAAGTTGGGCGTTAGCAGGATAATTAAGGTTGGCTTAGGTGGAGAGGCTGTCTCAGAGGACAGACAAAGAAGCTGATGAACAACCTAGCATGGCATGACCAGAGAGTAGGGCTGGATAGGAGTTGGTGGATAGTTGGAAATAAAGCTGACTGCACAGGAGAGCCTTTAAAACAAGGAAGAGGTAACTGAGCTCAGTGAAGCAAAAAATAAGAAACTATGGAAGTTTCTGTGATGATGTAAGCTTATGGGGAGGAAGTGGAGCTAGTGAGGTCACCCAGGAGACTGTAAAGTCATCCAAGAATGTGAATCGGGCTTGGATTAGAAGAGTTGCACAGGAAAATCGGTGGAGAGGGAAGCAGGATGGATATTAGCACTCAACTAAGAATAGGGAACAAAAGAGGTGAATAAAAATGACCTTAAGGTCATACATTTGAATGATATTAAAAATGATGGTGTTTTTGGGCTTCCCTGGTGGCGCAGTGGTTGAGAGTCCGCCTGCCGATGCAGGGGACACGGGTTCGTGCCCCGGTCCGGGAAGATCCCACATGCCGCGGAGCGGCTGGGCCCGTGAGCCATGGCCGCTGAGCCTGCGTGTCCGGAGCCTGTGCTCCGCAACGGCAGAGGCCACAACAGTGAGAGGTCCGCGTACCGCAAAAAACAAAAACAAAACAAAACAAAATGTTCATGAAAGTATTGATATAAACTCATTATTTTTACTATCTATACATACGTATAGATATAAAGAGAAATATAGAGAGCTATGTTGTGTGTATGTGTAAATACATATATCTCGCAATGATGTCTCAGTAGCAATGGGCATATGTAGCCCAGACCTTTTCTAAATATCATTTTCCAATACAAGGAACCATAATCCCTTGGGGAAATGGCTGATTCAAGTAAGAAAGTGCTCAAAAAATGATGGGGCATGTCAACCTGAAGAAGTCCCAATGACCTGCTATAGAGAAATTTCAGCAACAAAATAAATAACAAAAGTAATGGATATTAATTTATAGAATAAAATAAATATCCGTGAGTCCATACTAATAGAAATAAATAATTGGATAAATGAATAAATAAGGAAAAGGGGAGGATTTTTCTTACAGTAGAATTCCAATTAACAAATCTGGAAGAAATCATATAAATTATGATTAATACAAAGGTGAACAGCAATCTAGCTTGTTAGATAGTTCAAACGATTAAAAGTTCTATCAGTGAATTGTTTTTAGCTACAGAATTTGGTAATAATTAACTGATTGTGCCTAAGTCTTCAAAGAGGGAAAAACTTAGGAGACACAATTATCTTGTATAGTTTAGAATAACTTTCGAACTCCCAAACACATTCAGATAAAGAGATTGTGTGATGATATTTTTAATGATTTATTTTAAAGATATAATGGAATTATAAAGGCAGAACAGAATTGTTTTGGGTTTTTGTTTTACATGTATTTCTGAAGGTTTTTACATAAATTAATATTTTTTAAAAGGTACATGCAAAGAACTTATATACAGTATATCAAATGATATAACCAAATTATCAGAATGGTATTTTATTCATGACAGTGCTAGTTTTCAATTATCTGAAGTGGGTCTTTATGAATCATATGTCTGCCTTATACTGAATATTGCACTCTTGACATAGATGATGTTGGCATCAATGCAATGCTTTTCTTATTTTTTTCATTTTATTCCTGAATCCTTTTTGAGCAAAATGGTAATTTAAAAGATCCTTGTTTTGGTAATTGGTGGGGTATATTTATTTGCTGGTGATAAAATTACACTGGCAACTAACATTTGTTGAGCACTTTTCATCTTCCCATTGGTGTGCAAAATTATAATTTTACATAGTTTGATTACTGAGATAATTGTCCTACTTCTCTGTCTCTTTTTGTAACTAAGACACACCGTGAATCTGCAGGAATCTGTTTTCAGCGGTGATAATACATGACAGAGTTGTCCTTTGTCCACTTTGACCATGAGAATTGACTTTCTCTTTGATTTACCATACTTGATTCTCTGATAATTTTCATGAGCAGGCAGCTGCTCTCCATGTATCAGATGATAATCTCACAACTAATGACTCACTCCCTGGTCCCTCCCAAAAGAGCACTCCATTTCTCCTTTTAATTAACTTTGCTACCGCATGGCCAAAGTCAGTGAAATTTTTCCTTTTGTTTTCCTTTGCCTATAGTAATTCATTTGCCTACCTCAATCTAGCTTGGTAAAATATTTAGGTGCGTAAAGTTGTTTCACTCTTGACACTAAATTCTTAGCTGTAATCAAATGTATGATGATACTGTAAGTTGAGCATGTATTTTAAACAACCTCCTGCAGAGAGCACTTGACCCTGGATCAGAGCCCACACAAGTATTTCTGTTAACGTTGCATGCATTCTCTCTGCGTAAATGACTGTATGATAGAGTGATAGCTAAATGTGTTTATCTAGGAAGGCAAAGTTCTTTCTCTGAGCCTACGTACTTTGAAGCTTTAATGCATATGATGAGAACAGTGTCCTGCATGGAACAGCCTAATACCTGGATGTCATGGTGTATGACCAACTTGCTGTGCCCGTAATGGCTACTGATTTTCTTCCTATATCATGCTACCATTGCCTAAGTCACAGTAGATACCCTACCGGTTCTAAACAATCTAATTACTCTTTTTGTGTCATAAACTCAAATTTGTCATAGGCTAGTCTTCTGAGTCAAACCTAGAAAGAAGTTTATTTGGGCAACTTGTAGATTGTAGCATACGCGTTGTCACAGAATGAAACAGAACCAGAGGTTTTAACATTTTGTGAACAGCTATTCTCAATTGTGTATACTAACAAAGAAATTAAAGATGTTATAAAGGATGAGGCAAAAAATTTTCTGGAGAAATATTTTCTGTCTTCCCTTGTATTTGTATACTTAAATGTTAATGCACTGTATTGGCATCTTAAAGTCACACTAACGTTTCAAACTATAAATTAGTAAATTTGTAAACTATTAATTTTACTGTTTTCAATACAAATTCCCTTGTCTTTGTAGGACCTGGAACTTTTCCTCTGTGGTACATGAAGTCTACTACATTAGGCTGGCAACACTCTCTCATAACTCCTGTTTGCCCTGTTTCTCCTGTTAACCTTGATCCTTGTTCACACTCACGTTTAGCACATTTAGCTGCCCTAAAGCACGGCCAAACTCAGTAAATTTCCTTGTTGTCTTCCTGCTCTATTTTGATGAATGCCACCCAGGCTCCCGCAATGAGGTGTCTGCATGCCAGTGACCTGGGCATATAGCTTATTTAGGTATAGGTTGCATTACTGAAATCTAGGTTTCATTCCTTGGGAAACATATCAGAGTTCTAGTGATTTATAAAACTTTTGAGGGATTACCTCTCCTGACACGTATAGGTCTCTCCAATTGGAAAGCTGCTGCAAAGTATGCACATCATTGAAATGCAAAAGTAAAGCAAGGAAGTGTGAAGCTCATTTAGACTTTAAAGCGTGGCATGTCAGCATATTCTATAGACTCAAGTGGAGACCAACCTGCAGAACAGGACACTAAAGGCACACTTCTGTTGCAACAAGCAGTATATTGTAACTGAGTATAAACCTTCTAACATTCCTGCACACGAAAGTGTGGTACAGTTAAATGGGACTCTTTGTGATTCTACATATCCTGAAGAAGCAGTTTTTCTCTGTGTGAAACCAGATGCATTTTTCATGAAAGATTCAGGGATAAAAACACATCTGGGCAAGATATAAGAATGAAATGTATAGACAAAAGCCTTAAGGGTTCAAAGGCTTTTTTTCCCCCTTTCCTCTTTGAGTTCAATGATCATTTAATTCCTTGGAGTAGATAGGTCAAGAATTTGACCCACCAGAGTAGTAAAGTTGACTGGGAAAGTGTCTCTACCATAAAAAAGAAAAAATAGGATACTATTCTGAGACGTCAAACTATCAGATCATAAATACTAATGCAACTTGATTAGAGGGTTTTTTTTTTTTAATTAGCTCACTTTGAAGTAGGTTCTTCTTTGAGAAAACCTATCCTTGGAATTCTGTTCTTAAGGTATTATGTGTATGTATATGTATGTACATACGTATCTATAGTCTATACATCTGTATTTCTCAAAATTCTATTTCCATTTTTTTTAAAGACACCAATTGTACTTGAAAATTTGTTACTTTTTTTAAAAACTAATTTATTAATTTATTTATTTTTGGCTGTGTTGGGTCTTCGTTTCTGTGCAAGGGCTTTCTCTAGTTGTGGCAAGTGGGGGCCACTCTTCATCGCGATGCGTGGGCCTCTCACTATCGCGGCCTCTCTCGTTGCGGAGCACAGGCTCCAGATGCGCAGGCTCAGTAGTTGTGGCTCACGGGCCTAGTTGCTCCGCGGCATGTGGGATCTTCCCAGACCAGGGCTCCCCGTGTCCCCTGCATTAGCAGGCGGATTCTCAACCACTGCGCCACTAGGGAAGCCCTATTTCCATTTTTATATGTGTTTTAATAATGTCTCTCTCTCTATTTTTTCTCCCCCTGAGTTTTCAATATATTGAAGTTACAGCATTGCATTGCAGTTTTACTGTAGTATGTACTTCAAGTGTACTTAAGGGAATGATCATTTTAATAAGAATCAACAAAAGAAATGATCTTTGTCATAAGTATGTGAAATTGAAAACAAATTTTGTAACTTAAAAAGTATCAAAATTTAAAGTATAGAATCATTTCACAGCACTACTTTGTATACCTTGCAACTCTAGCCTGAGGCCTGATGGCGCTGTCTCAGATAGACATAGCTCAGGAGATGGATGGGTGCGTTTGGGATCTGACATTAGACCCAAATAGTTGCAGAGACTGGGCCCAGCCAGGTATGCCGGGCATGTTATCACATAATTACCTCATCCACAGTGTAGAAAACAGTCAACATTGCGGTTTTTATTGGGCAGGGGGAATATAGAAATGGGGAATTTCAGCAGCTTGGGAATCAAGCAAACATCTCTTCTTGGCCAGCATGATACCACTCACTGGTATTGATTATAAGATAAAGCTTTGATATTGGGAAATAAAAATGTCATGAATGTACCTTGGAAGTTGTACCACCCACGATCTTCTTCCTGGCAGCTCTCCAACCAGAGAGAGGCACTATAGCTTTGGTCACACAGACTAAATTTAGAAGGAAGGGTTACTCCTCTTCAGTGACAACATGTAGAGGAAAATGAAGTTACACTTCGGGGTGACATCATTATTCGTTGTCCCTAGATACAGGTGGAGGTACAAGGACTTGCTTCTAAATGGTTGGTGAGACAGGGGAGAAAGAGGAACTTTTCCTGAAGATGACTTCATTGTGAGCTACCCCTAGGTGGAAGCCTGAGGAAGTCTGACCTATTTATTCTGAAATTAAGGATGAATGGTGGCAGCAGATGGGATGCAGAGGGAAATAAGACCATATAGGTTCTGTACTTGTTTTTGTTTTTTTTTTAACAATTATTCACTATATTATTTGATTATCACAATGAGGTAGATATTTTCAGCCTCATTTTTTAGGTGCAGAAAATGAGATTTAGAAAGATTAATTAATTTGCCCCAAAATCTCACAGCAAATAGATCCCAGATATCCAATTCCAAAGCTCATGCTTTTCCTTTAAACCATGCTGGTATGTACTATGACACAATATCTAATTTTGGAGTACTTTTAAATTAAATTGTAGAACAGAAAAATAGATACAAGTACAATTCAAACAAGGAAGAGTAAAGCTGAGGAAAAATAATCGTAGCTAACATTTCCTGAACAATGCTATGAGCCAGGCACTATGCTAAGCATTTAAGACGCAGAAACTTATTTCATCCCTCAGCAACACCACGAGGTAGAAATGATTATAAACCCCTTTTGTCAAGTGGGAAAAGTGAGGTTTAAGAAGGAAGAAAGAGAAAGCTCTGGACAACTTGTATCTGTACTTCTCCTACTTATAATGCTAGAGAGAAAAGTAGCTGAGATGTAGAATATATGTCACTAAGATATACAAAAATATTTCTAACACTTCCAGGAACAAAGCAAACAGGATAGAGGGGCTTCTTAAGAGTCATAATGTGGTCTACACTACATGAAGGTCTTCAATAATAAGATTATAGGAAGAAGGACAGAATGGTTAAAATTATCAAGTGCTCAAGTACGACTCGCATCTCCAACAATCAAAATAGCTTCAAAGCAGATGTCTAAGTCCTAGATGTCTTCAACAGGAATCTGTTGTAAGAGTGGAGGACAGATGATGTAGGTCTCATAGATCCAAAATACCAAATGGTCAGTTAATTTGAAGTCAGTTTATCAAATTGCAGATGCAGGTAGTTCTAAAATTTCTTGAAAATTAGTTGTTTCACTGGACCACAGAGAAAACCCAAGGACATAAATACAAAACGAAGTGGAAAAGGAAGACCACTGGGGTATTGTTTACTCCAAACACAAAAAGGTGGGCAGCACGTAAAGGTCTTTGAATGCCATTTCTGCTTTGCTTAACAGTGAGGTCCAAGATCTGTATATTATCTTTATAATATAGAGAGGTCGATCTTCCCTTATTTTAGTGTGGGCTAATAATAAACTGAACTATTCTGGGTTCCAGAGCAAAGAGAAGGAAAGTTATAAGATATGGTTTTAACATTTGATCCCCAAAGTGGCTAAAATCGAATGTTATTAAAATAGAAAGAACATATTTTAGCAAAACTGACATTTAAAAATGTCAGTGGTTAATGGAAGCCACATTCACGCTTATTGGTGATTCATTTTTAGGAAGAATTTAGGATAAAAATTAAGTTATCATCATTAATCATTAGAGAAATGCAAATCAAAACTACAATGAGATATCATCTCACACTGGTCAGAATGGCCATCATCAAAAAATCTACAAACAATAAATGCTGGAGAGGGTGTGGAGAAAAGGGAACCCTCTTGCACTGTTCATGGGAATGTATATTGATACAGCCACTGTGGAGAACAGTATGGAGGTTCCTTAAAAAGCTAAAGATAGAACTACCATACGACCCAGCAATCCCACTACTGGGCATATACCCTGAGAAAACCATAATTCAAAAAGAGTCATGTACCACAATGTTCATTGCAGCTCTATTTACAATAGCCCGGAGATGGAAACAACCTAAGTGTCCATCGACAGAAGAATGGATAAAGAAGATGTGGCACATATATACAATGGAGTATTACTCAGCCATAAAAAGAAACGAAATTGAGTTATTTGTAGTGTGATGGATGGACCTAGAGTCTGTCATACAGAGTGAAGTAAGTCAGAAAGAGAAAAACAAATACCGTATGCTAACACATATATATGGAATCTAAAAAACAAACAAAAAAATGGTCATGAAGAACCTAGGGGCAAGACGGGAATAAAGACTCAGACCTACTAGAGAATGGACTTGAGGTTACGGGGAGGGGAAAGGGTAAGCTGGGAAAAAGTGAGAGAATGGCATGGACATATATACATTACCAAACGTAAAATAGGTAGCTGGTGGGAAGCAGCTGCATAGCACAGGGAGATCAGCTCAGTGCTTTGTGACCACCTAGAGGGGTGGGATAGGGAAGGTGGGAGGGAGGGAGACGCAAGAGGGAAGAGATATGGGGATATATGTATATGTATAACTGATTCACTTTGTTATAAAGCAGAAACTAACACACCATTGTAAAGCAATTATACTCCAATAAAGATGTTAAAAAAATTAAGTTATCATAACGTGCTTTTTAGTCAGCCAAATAGAACATTACCTGTGTGTTTATTAAAATTTGACAGAATCTGATTAGTCCTATGAGTTATCAAAATATGAAGTCAGAAATAAATGTTATTGCCATAGGGATTTAGAAATTGTAAATTCTAATTTCAAACATTAGACGTGACGTAAAAAAAGAAGGCAAGAGTTGAATTTTTATGGTGCTCCTTTCTTCAAGATGCACATTTACTGCAGTTACCGTATATCTGGATGACTGATGTCTAATAGTGGCAAAGATTGGAGAGTTCCACATGAGCACTTGAATTGGTTGTTTTTCATGAACAAAAGTAGAAAATGTACATCTTTTCTGTGAGTCCTGTGGTAGGCTGATCACCGTGAGGTGTTTTTGCATTTATGAATTTGTAATAGTATTGGTTGTTGTTGTCTACAAGAGGTTTGTGTTGGCACTGAAGGTAAGACATATTAGAAGTAAGGGTATGTGTGAAGAAATAAAGAAAAACAGTGGAGGGAGGAGAAGGAAGTGGGTGTCATAGATTGGAGGCAATGTCAGAGGTTCTGGCTGTACAGAGGTGATGGCTGTGAAGAGGATTACATGTGACAGTAAGGGAAGGGATCTGTTGATGATCTATCATCATCAATTCAAAAAAAGAGCCAATAATGAAAGATCACAGAGCAGTTCTCCAGGTGGAAAGAATGGAATGAAAGTGGGTTTCCACCACACGTAACACATTAGAGGCCCATGGTGGCCAAGCCACAGCGTAGTGTGTGTGTGTGTGTGTGTAGACATTCATTGTAAGAGTATTCATTGCATTTCTCTGGCATTAACAGTGATTACTCTCCATAGGTTTTAGGCATGGATGAAATATCCATGGTGTGATCAATTGTCTTACTCTTACATTAAACCATCTGGTTTGTGGCTACTTTTGTGGGCATTTGTATTTTTGTCCTTTTCAATCCTACTCATATTCAGATGATTACCAATAGGTCCAGTGCCTAGACCATTTCACGACAAAATGAAACATCTGAAAAAATAATCATATGAGAGCTGACAGGATAGTAATGTGAACAAAACCAAGGAGCATTTACTGGTAATTGAATAGATTGCTGTGGATTGCCATTCTCAGAGACTTGTTGAAGCATTTCTGTGTGTACATCAGAAATATTACACATTTGCCTCTTTTTATTTAAATGATATGTTTCGGCCTGGCATATAGTGCTGAATAGATATTTATGGGATGATGAAATAAATGTTTGTAAAAACCAATCTTATTTTAAATATGTTAAGGAAGATTTTTATTTTTTACATATTCAGTAATCAATTGTGAGTGTCTGCTATATTAGAGGCATTATCAGAAGCACTAACGACAAAACAGAAAAATAAAGTATAATGAGCTCATATTCTAGTGAAGGAGAGAGGCGTAGAAAAAGATGGTTGCAGTTCAGTGTAGCAATCACTGTGATGGCTCTTTGTTCACAATAGGCTCTTAATCCTGCTGGCCAGGCAGGGCTTCCAAGAGAAGTCTTGTAAATATAGAGGGAGGGAGGGAGGTGATCCAGGTGGAATATTAATTGTTTATAAAATCCAGAAGAAATCACAAGAGAAAAGGCTAAGATGAGGGGAGGAGGGGATCAGATACTACAGGACTCTGTAGACCACATTAAAGATTCTGTCTTTTATGGTGAAGATGGTAAGAAGCGCCCGGAATAGGTTTAAGCTTTGGAAAGATCACTCTGGCTATGATGTGGAGAATGGGTTGGAATCGAGCAAGGCTAGAAGTAAGAAACTATTTAGGAAATGGTTACAGTAAATCAGCCAGGAAATGATGAATTCCTGACCTTACATAGTGGCAAAAGGATGGACAAAAGTAGACTCTTCAGGATTGGGTGTATGGAAAAGGGAATGTCACAACCATGAACATTCCCAGCTTGAGGAGCAAGGTGTGTATAGGGGTGCTGGTCAGTGAGTGGAAGAAGACTGGGTCAGGAGCAGGTTTGGGGAGAAGAGTAGCTCAGAGGAGAGATGTTTATTGACCCGGGAAAGCCCTGAGCATGTTTAAATACTAGCTTTAAAGATCTAGTAAAAACGAGAAACATTTCTATTACAAAGATTTTAAAAATAACTCCTCTTAAAAATAAACTCTTAAGGTTTAGAAACAGATCTGTGTTCTTATCATATTTATGTTCCTTCTTTGCTTCCATTCCTCTTTCCCTTCTTCCTTATCTTCTGCAGAGAAGATAAATCATCTGCTGACCTCATAGCATGATTTATAGACTTATAACTGTAAAGATTAAACACATACAAATATTAGCATAAGAGTCTATTTACTGTAGCTCATTATTATACAGATGAGAACAAATTTCAAAATGGCAGCTGACAGTGCTCTGTCCAGTATTCATTCCTTAACAACATGTGGCCAATAACATTGTACCTTGGAGGACATAAGAGCACACTGACACAATTTTAGAAGAATTGAATTAACAATATGTATTTTATGATATTTTAATTTTTATATTACCACGTTTTTGATTGCCTATAAAATTATTATGTCTTCAAAAAAATTAGGGCATAATTAAAAACTTTTGAACAATTTCTCCCATTTTTCAGGGAGAACAAATGATATATAATAATCAGGATATTTATTCCAGTATGAATAATAAGTGAAAGATTATAAACAATTATTTATACTTTAAGGTACAAAGAATAAATTTGCTCTAGAGAGATCTTGAAAAAGAGCCCACATTAATTATCAGCTGGACAATGCAATTCAGATTCTTTTTGGTGCTCTAAGTTTTCAAACTTTGAAATAAGTTCAATATAGTCTATCACGAGGGTGTGGAGAAAAGGGAACACTCTTGCACTGCTGGTGGGAATGTGAATTGGTTCAGCCACTATGGAGAACAGTATGGAGGTTCCTTAAAAAACTACAAATAGAACTACCATATGACCCAGCAATCCCACCACTGGGCATATACCCTGAGAAAACCATAATTCAAGAAGAGTCATGTACCACAATGTTCATTGCAGCTCTATTTACAATAGCCCGGAGATGGAAGCAACCTAAGTGCCCATCATTGGATGAATGGATAAAGAAGTGTGGCACATATATACAATGGAATATTACTCAGCCATAAAAAGAAACGAAATTGAGCTATTTGTAATGAGGTGGATAGACCTAGAGTCTGTCATACAGAGTGAAGTAAGTCAGAAAGAAAAAGACAAATACCGTATGCTAACACATATATATGGAATTTAAGAAAAAAAATGTCATGAAGAACCTAGGGGTAAGACAGGAATAAAGACACGGACCTACTGGAGAACAGACTTGAGGATATGGGGAGGGGGAAGGGTGAGCTGTGACAGGGCGAGAGAGAGTCATGGACATATACACACTACCAAACGTAAGGTAGATAGCTAGTGGGAAGCAGCCGCATTGCACAGGGATATCGGCTCGGTGCTTTGTGACCGCCTGGAGGGGTGCGATAGGGAGGGTGGGAGGGAGGGAGACGCAAGAGGGAAGAGATAAGGGAAGATATGTATATGTATAACTGATTCACTTTGTTATAAAGCAGAAACTAACAAACCATTGTAAAGCAATTATACCCCAATAAAGATGTTAAAAAAAAAAGAATAAAATAGGAAAGAACATGTGTCTAAAGAAAAAAATATATATATAGTCTATCACTTTATAATTTTAGTTCTTTTAATTCTTGTTTAAATGCACACTTAACATGCAGTTTTAAAAAAACTGGTGGTACCATAGTTTACAATCACTCACTGAGGTAAGTGCAACACAACTGATGAACCTACGTGATTCAATGTTTTAATATAGTACAAGGGTATCAGTTATCATCCTCATAATAAATCAGTTTAATTGGTAATTTTGATGAACACTCATATCTACTTCAGTTTGAACCAGTATTAGATATTTAGCTTCAACTTGAGTTTGTTCTTGATTGATCAGTGACAGGCAGTGTATGTCAAATGGTGTGTGTGTGTGTGTATACATGTGCATTAATTTTGTTTAGAAAATATTATTTTAAAATACTTTGAGACCAATAGATTAAAATATTTCAGTAAGTATATGATTGCATTGAACTGGGCTCTGTTTTACAACTGAAGACATTCTTGCAGTAATGACAAATGTATCAAAACATTTAAACCATCATATTGTATGTCAAAACCCCCAAAGTTGATGAAAAGTTGCTATTTCTCTATAACCTCTAAGGTGAATGTACAAACTGAGAATATAAATACATGTAGCTTAATGCCTGTGAACCATCAAAGGAAAACACTGTCCAGATACTGAGTGAAGTGAGAATTGAGAAGTATAGAAAGGATTAGAAAATTTTTATTTGCTAGTCTCAGTCATGGATAATTCATTTAAGCTTACTTAGTAGTGGAGTTCCCTATATGCTTAATAGGAGAGCATTATTTGGAGAGGTTGATTATAAATTCTCACTAGCACAGCTCTTCTGTTTATCTTGTCCTAAGGCTCAAGCCCTGTGTCTAACCACTGTGGTGTGTCAGAGACCTCTCTGATAGATGGGTCTAGACAACTGTGGCACACAACATATAGAGCAGAGCTGGTCAGCTTTCTCCCCAGCCTCTGAGAACGTTGTTCCTTTGAGCACTAGACTTTCCCCATTAACTAATCCACAGTTGTGCTATGCACCATTCACTGATTTTAAAATCACCTTAACAGAGTACTTTTCAAATTACTTCTATCAGCGGTCTTCCTAGTTTACAGATAGAAACTTACAAGAAATGTTAGTGAACTATAACACTGACTTGCATTTCAGACGGTAACAATTAAAGCCAGATTGTAATAGAGCCCTCTTCCTCTTTTTTTATTTTCGTCGCTTGACCCTCTGTATAAACAAATCTTGCTGGGAACCCTTGCTTTAGTAATTAACCTTTTTCTGAGTATTATGTACACACATATTTTTCTTCGGAGAAAGTAGGAGTGCACAATGGCTAAATTGTTTTATTCATGTTGTGTTTCAAAATCCAGTCTAATATGACAGGGCATAGAATTGGTCAAATGGCTAGCTTTGCATACCCTACACTTCTTGCTTCATAGTCTCTTTAATGTCAGTCCACGACATTTATTGAGTGCCCACTTTGTAGTGGGCATTGTGTGGAGTAGCCTTTAGAAAACTTCTCAAGTTGTTAGCACTGTTTATTAAAGAATGTCCTCCTTTATGTACTAGAAGTCAAGAGGCAGCAGTCTGGAATGAAAATAATCGCTGGCAGGAATGTAAAATTAAATTGGTTAATTAATGTTTGTGGGCACATAAATAGCTTGGCAATATTCATTTTGATTCATTTGTGTACAGCATAAACAGTAAAACTCCTTTGTACTGACCTCAATTAGAAAAGTTATGCCACATGTTAATATAGGGAATCTAGTGTAGATCTATAAATTAAGCAACAGTTTTCATGATTGATCAGTTATATAACAGATCCAACTGGTGAAAATCATTACACATTTAACTTTTAGCCAAAGAAATGATACTGAATGTACCCAGACCTGGGAGAAAATAACATGCTGCCTCTGTTGTTGCACAAAATGTTCCAGTTTTATTTCCACAGGTCAGTGATTCCCAAAGTTAGAAGAACTTGTCCTTGGTTTCATGTGGTTGGGCATGGAGAATTTTGCACACAATAAGAGTAACGAAATATTAGTTTAATCAGATAAATACATTTGACCAAAACAGTCTTTTTTTTTTTTAGTTTCAACCCAGTGCTTTTATTATCCTTATTGAGGCTCAGATTTTCCCATGTTGTGTCAGTGTGTAGGTATGATAGCTCGGATTCCAGCAACCGTTTAGGCTTGTGATTTAGTTGAGTTTATTGCCACCTTTTTACTGTTTGTATGCCATTGGTCCCACCTGTTATATTCTTTTTCCTATTCTTCTTTGCCTTATTTTGAATTAATCAACTATTTTTTATTGTTCCATTTTTTTCTCTTTGAATTTCTTAATTATATATATATATTTTTAGTGGCTACCCTAGAGATTATAATATATAACCTCAACTTCTTATAGATCCAGACTTCTTTTATCTTGTTGTTCCACAGTCTTTAGCATAGGTTTCCATCTTCAAGGTCACCTCATGGTCCCAATGGCTGCTAGAGTGCCAGCTATCATATCCACATCCCAGGCAATGGGAAGGAGAAAGGGGGAAGGGCAAAAGGGAGCACACCATTAAAGAGCTTTCCTAGGACTGTCTTCCCACTTCTTCTTAAATCCTAATGCACAACTTTATCTGAAGTGCAGACTAGGAAATGTAAGGTTTTGGTTAGGCAGAATACCCAGGACTCTGCTACTAAGGACGTAGTACAGAATGGATACTGGGTAGGCTTGAATTATGACTACCGTGGGGAAAAAAAGAGGAAAGGGAGAGATGTTTTGTAATCTAAGCAGTTTTCTAAATTCAGCAAAGGTAACATAAATCTTACATGTTAACAATGATCTGTTGTTAACAGATCAGTTAACAAAGTATTAACTGAATATCATGTTAGGACAGTGCATTTTGTACATGATAGTTTAGATTAAGGGAGATTCTACCTTGATTTTTTTCATCTGTGTGATGGATACTCTTGAATAATCCTTACAACTTGGAAGAGAGGAAAAAATTAATTTCCGTGACTCTGAGTGAAATTTTTTTTCTGATTTGCCACTTTAAAGACTTTCGGCAAAATATTTTTTTCAGTATTTTTAATATGATAGCACTTGCCCTTTAAGAACAAGCGAATCAAAATATTTGAAGGAGAATAAAACCCCTACTAGTGTTTGCAGTTGATTTGCAAAAACTTGTTCTACAAAGTCCTATAAAGCTGCCCTACCATGTCCGTTTTGGTGAGTGAGACCATTCAGAGTGAAAGTTCTCTTACAAATTGTGAGATGTAGAAAACTGGCAGGGTGTGGTTTCCAAAATGTTTGAAGTTTCTCAGTGGGGCTAATATTCAGGAAGGGTGGGGCAAGAGCAAAGGAGTCTACATCCTGGAAAAGAGCTCCGGATCCCAACAAAGAGTTGGTGGCATTTCACACTGTGGTCCTTTCATCTTTCCTTGTGAGTCTCCCAGGGAAATGCTACGGATCATAGTCAGCTCCTAGCACAGCAACCCATGATGCAAGACACTGAGTAGTTCTTATCCTTTTTGTTTGTTTGTTTTTCACGCTAACAAACTAAATAGATGGTCAGCTTCAGACACCACCTCGTGTTAGATGTTATGTTCAAGTGTTAAGTTCTGTTTCATAGAAGTAAAGAACTTCAGAGCTGGAAGGGATCTAGCAATCATTCAGTCTAACCCCCTTATTTTAAAAAAGAGAAAATGAAAGCCCAGATTTGATAAAGTTTACACACATCCACACAGGTAACTTAGTGATAGAACCAAAATTTGGGATTAGTTACTCCTAGCTAAGAGGTCCTTTCACACCTCTGCAGGAGCTGTGATCTAACTCTTTAGGTTAAATTATAGAACTGTGACAGTTATTCCTTTTCCAAGGTGTTAGTTTTCTGATGATTCTGTAATCATTGCTTCTTACTTAAGAGGTGAAATTTAAAACTGCAATGGATGGTTTTCAGATTTGCTGTCATAGGGACCTTAGCAGCTACTTTCAGAAGATTACAGCTGAGAAGCTGGCCTTTGTTCTCAGTCCTTAATCACGTCTCTCTTTTGATGGATTTGAAACACAGCAATACAGATGAAATAATACCAGTAAAAGTGCTTGGGAATTTAAGAAGATATTGCAAATATGTCACAGCACGGGGGTCTTGAATTTCACTTTCTATATCGTATACTAAGTTCAAGTATCCTGCTCCAAGTGTGGCCAAACATGCAAATATTTGCTTTCTGAGTAATTTGCCCTAATGACTTTGAAGCATTTTTGAGAAACAGTGGTGACATTGTTCTGCCCTGGCAGAAAACATGTCCCTTGTTATGTCCACAGAGATCCCAGTAGTCTGCAGGCACATTATTAAGACATGGGTGCTGCACAGTATTTGCTGATCTTGCCTTCTGTGTGACACAATGTTAGGTATATAGGCTGTCACATCACCCAAGCCTTGGTGACAAACCTGTCAGGCGCCACTCTTAGTTAAGCGCTAGGAGTAAAACTGGAAATGTTTTAACTTCTGAAGTAATGCCCTCTTCTGTGGACCCTTCTCCTCCTTGGTTTTGATCAGGCTGAAAGCATCAGACCATTGGCAAAGTTTGGAGTGATCACAAATGTGAAAGCTGTTCATTGCAAGTTATGTTTTCGTAGCTATCATATCTTCCAGGTCGATAATTTAAATCTGTTCAGCCAGAAAATAGAAAATTTCAGCAATCACAGGAGCACAAGCGGTGTGTACCTGTCTTTCCTCTGCTCATTCTTCTTTAGGCATTCAACTTTAGCAGTGAGATTTTGGTACCACTATGGGGCGTATTTTGGACAGCCCAAATGATAGGAGCATGGATGTTATCTTCAACAAGCATAAAGTTTCTCTACTAGGGAAAGAATGAGAAGATTTCCCTGTGATGAAGGGAGAGAAGGGTAGAAGACTGATGGCTAGTCACTTAGAAAAAGTATCTTCTAAGATTTGTCAACATGTTTCTTTGTTGGTTTATAATTCAGTGCACTTTTAGACTTTTTTTCTCTTGTAACAAAGCACTACAAATTACTTTCTAGGAAAATACGCCCCAAACAATGTGAATATTTTTCCAAACACTAAAAGGGGTGTTTATTACAAATCTGGAAATAAAATTAAAGATTTGTTACGCTTAAAATGTTTATAATTTTCAAATCTGTTACTGTTAATGTGTAAAAGGAGACGTTTAGGTCAGTGTAGTCCAGTTAAATATTGATATTGTGCTCCTATTTGGGGCTGCCTTTTATTCATTTACTTACCAAACATTTAATACTCCTGTGTGTGTTTTACTTCTGTGAGAAGGTCAGTGAGAGAGATGAGGCATTTTATGTAAAAAGACAAGAGCTGATAGTAGTCTCAACTTTATTCAAAAAGATAGAACAAATTAAGAGACCAACATAGGTGTCATTAAGACTTCCAGGGGAAAGTGAATTTTAAGATGAGTTTTGGAAAAAGACAGTGAACTTGTACTGGTAGAGGAAGGGAGATGCATGCTTGGCTGAAAGAGAAGCAAAAGACACAGTGGTAGAATGGGTAATGTATTAACGCAACAGAAACATGCCAGGAAACAATTCATGCTGTTAAAGCACGTAGAAGTATTTATGAAGCACCTAGGGACATCTTTCCCAATCCGGAGTGGTTAAATATTTCTTTTATATGTATAAGTACAGCTCAATGAGAGGGGAATTTTCAGGATTTGCTTCCAATTTTTAAGTTGCATGATTTTATATCAAAAGACTGTTAAATTTCTTGTTTTAAAAATAGTCAACTTACTAATTCTAAATGTGCGTAAATGTAAACGGTTGGTGAGATATTGGTTTCTATTTTGAATAAAATAGTTCATATATATTGAAGAAGAAGCAGCTGTCTTGAGACTTTGTAAGGCATTATACGGCTTTATGAACCTTCTTCTAGAGAAGATAGGAAAAATTAAAACATATCCTTTTGGTAGAGTTTGTAACCACATCATTAAACATCATAGCTTACTGAATTCCTACAGTACATGGTTCAAAGTATATGGAACGTTTGATGAAAAATTACCACATTATACAAAATCATTAGTTTAGTCTATATAAGAATAATTCAGGCAACTTGGAAGGCTTTGCTTGATACATCTCAGCTACCAGTCTAATCTCGTTACTGATATTGAAGCTCCATATTTTTTAATACTTTCACCCAAATCTTTAATATCTTAAATGTTTAGACTATGCTCCTCTTTAATGTGAATGGAGAAATCATCTCCACCCCTCCATTGTTGTCCTAATATTGTTGGTTCAGTCAATTAATTTTTTTAGAAAGGTTTAAACAATATCTTCACCTATAGCTGAAAGGTAAAAATAATTTCACTGAATGCTGATAATGCCTTAGATACTGACGTGTAGGGCGCCAATATTTAGTAACATACCCTAGGCTTGTGAACTCTGGGATAAAGACTTATTCAAAACAGGATTGGTAAAAAAGCATTGTGGGGCTCTTGTGGAAATCAACAATCCAAAAGTGCCAATTGCAGATTTGAGTTCATAGGGCTTTGGACAGCAATATAGAGTGATGGACTATTTCAGGAATGCTGTTTTTAACAAAAAAAATGACAAAGCATTTTTACTTTTTTCAAAAAATGACAAATTGAAAGGTGAGTTCTATCAAATGTAATGTGGTTAATTCCTAAGTATTGATATCTTCTACTTCCTGTTTTCCCCAAATGATCGCTTTCATTTCAGTACATTTCTTAAACATTTAATATTTAATATGTAACATATGGGTGGATGATACAATAATCAAGTCTGGACCCTACCAGTTAAAACCTATTTGGAAGAGAAAATATGCACACACAAAACAAATAACAAATGAAGAAGTACAGGACTATTAAAATAATTAGATATATAATGTTGTAGAGGAAATTCAATGGGGGAATGAAGTTCAACCTATAATAGTCTATAACAAAGTCTTGATTTTTAAAAGTATCATAATTGGCTTCAAAAATCTATGGTGTGGGGAGAGGGAAGGCTAAGTGGATGAAGTGAGAGAGTGGCATGGACATATATACACTACCAAATGTAAAATAGATAGCTAGTGGGAAGCAGCTGCATAGCACAGGGAGATCAGCTCAGTGCTTTGTGACTACCTAGAGGGGTGGGATAGGGAGGGTGGGAGGGAGATGCAAGAGGGAGGGGATATGGGGATATATGTATACATATAGCTGATTCACTTTGTTATACAGCAGAAACTAACACAACAATGTAAAGTAATTATACTCCAATAAAGATGTTAAAAAAAATCTATGGTGTGTTTGCTGTGCTCATCTCAGTGGGAAACAATTTCTTTCAAAATCTGTAATATAGTTTCAAAGATAGTATGTATCATATTGAAAGCCATTTTTTTTCCCCTCCCCTTGAAAGCCATTCTTGATTATCTATTGTAAAGCTGAGGGAAACATTTTCAAAATAATAAAAATTAAAAAGAATTATAAATGAAGCAAAATGTTTGTTCTTACTGGAACACTCATGAATAGTGAAAAACCGTGGATAACTTATTAAATTTAAAACATCCATACTGGTGTAAAATGAGCCATTTTGATTGATGTGTTTCCAGTGAATTTTAAATGCTGCAAGGATGGCTAATTGTTTTCTGTAAATGATTATGAAAAAGAAATCTGTAAGCCAAGTGAATCCTTCTTGGTTTAAGCAATCACAAAAGTAATTTTTACCTGTTATGCTGGTGAAGCGAGGTCATTAGCAAGTTTAGTGTTCTTTGTGAATAGGAAGACCGAGAGGGGGAAAATCAAAGACATTCATTGAGTAATGCAAAAATTCTCCTATGTAGAGACATTTTACACAGCAGGAACTTCAGTCCATGTGTAAAGGAGGCTGCTTGCATGGTGAAAAACAAAACAACACTGCCCCCTCCCCTGCTCCCCCCTGGCCTCGCCCCCCCTCACTCCATTGACATGCATAGCTGGCCTGGTAGGTGTAAAAATAGACTGGCAGAGCCTGAATTGGAAATGGTCACTGAAGGCAGCCTGCAGTTGCTCGGGTTTTGAGTTCTCTCTGACACCAGCAAGCCAGCCAGCAGATGGGGAGAACTGGTGAGGGGCGTGTAGGGGAATTGAGCAGAGGAACCCAGGATCGTCTGGATGAATCGGCCACGTTAGTGTCCCCCTGGGAGCCCTGGACAGAGCACAGAGGGCAAGGACGGCCCCACTGACAGCGGGAACCGTAGAACTGAGATGGGTAATGCAGCTCTCTGCCCGTCTTGTCATGCGGATAAGAGTGTAAGAGCACAGGGACACTTGCAGGAATTGGACAAAACCCCAGACTACTACGGCTGTAACAGCGAGGACACCAAAGAACTTGGGGTGCGGGTAAGTTCTAAGTCACAGACTGGAGGAGAGGAGGATGGTGGCCCAAGAATCAACATTGGACCTCATTGGTTAAAACTCTAAACTTCCTGGAAGGAAGTTGACAGAATAAAACCAATGTGATCAAACCAGCTGACTGCCTCTGATTCAGTGGCCTGCTGCTGTTTCCTCTTCGTGTTCTGCAGTGTTCATGTTTGTTCCTTCTGAGCTGGTTTTAGCTATGAACTGACATTTGGGAATAAGCAAGGATGCCGTCTCTTTAATTAAGTTTTGTCCAAAGCTGAACATATATTTTATTATGGAGTGACTTGCAGCAATATTGCAGAGATTCACTACATTCAGGCTGTTAAATTATTTTGCCTGTTTATATATTCATAGTTCATTTTTCATTAGGATCATTTTTCATTAGGATTAAAAAGCACGTACTGACTTCCCAGTTTCAGCCTATAAAGGCATTCTTCTTCTAATATTTAACTAACTTCAGTGAAAAGCCCTTTAAATACTGTTCTGATTATGATGATAATATTTTGTGCAGAGGCCTAAAAGTCGAGCCATCAAATACCTAAGTTGACTTTCAGACTTCAATAATTCATAGTCATGGTATGTTTCTTAAAATAATTACAAAGGCTTATTGTGATTTTTTTTTGGGGGGGGAGGGCCAAAAATCTTTCTGAAATATTTTGATTTTCCTATTTGCTGGAGGATAAAGTGTATCTTTATCTGTCAGATGCAGGAATTTGACCTTATTTCAAGTCATGTATTTCAGAGCGTAGCCATGAAACTAAGATAAGGAAGATTTCTGAATCAGAGAAACATACTCTGTACTTTGAAGTGTGTGCCTGATATTTCCAGGAGTGAGGACTTTGAGGTGACTCCCTACTCTCTTTGGCTTTTACTCTGACCTGGATGAATTTCATAATTTCGTAGCATTGAAATTCTGTCAGACCACAGTGAAACTGAAAGAGAAACTAAGAACTTACCAGTAAGAACAACGTGCAGAGCCAGTGTTTCCAGATAGCTGCAGTGAAAAGAAAGTCTGTCAGCACTGTAGTGCAAATGAGGACGGTGCTTCCCGAATTGGAAAGAAGCCACCCCAGGCAAGAGATTAAGCAAAAAGGTGGGGAGGGAGGACACCTGCCTTAACAACCACACTGCCCAGGTTTGTGACCAGGGACTGTTGCAGTTCTCTTTCTGGGTTATGGTTTTATGGTTTAAATTATCCACATCCACCATCAGCATCATTCGGCATTTCTGAGCGGCCACTTCAAGTGCAATTTCTGGACTGAAGGGGCGAAAAAAGGTGAACTTTTGGGTAACTGTTTAGTAGCTCTACAAGCTTGCTTAGTTGCAGTATATGAATATATTCTCCAAGAAGTGGCTACCTTGCTTAAAAGGTAGTTTCCAGGAATTTTTTTCATTAATTTAACATTGAGACCATTCTTTAAAATGTTAGTTAATAATTCCCTCAATATTTTTAAGCTACACAAGTGTATTCCCTGTTTTCACCTCTTAAAAACCATTAAGAAAAATGTAAAGCATGAAAATAAATTAGAGGTACTTTAAAAATTAAATATAAAAGCCTATTTTTAAAACGTAGAGAACAGAAGTGATGATATTTTGATGCACTGATAGGTTCTTTTGGGTAAAGAAGAGCAAGATTTAGCGTGATTTTTAGATCCAAGGGCTGAAATAAGAAATTCATTCAAAACTTTCGAGTTCAGAAAATGATTAAAAACGTTTTAAGAAGAAATAATCAATAGCGATATCATTCCCTTGTTAAAATCCTCCTATCCATTTTAATATAGATATTAGCCCTGAAAAAATTTTGAGTTGATATTTAAAAATTTACTACAATCTGATTTCTCTGAATTAAATAATAAAACCTGCTGATCATTGAATAATCTCTTCTGTCAAAGATTTTATGGACAGGAGCATATAATGATTGTTGTGACATGGAAAGGTATGGTAGAAGTGGCAATGCACCTGTTGCCTACTTTCTGAAGTGATATTTTACTCAGGATTTCACCAATTTAGACATGGGCACAAAAAAAAAAAAAAAAAGCTAATACCAAAGATGACAAGCAAAATACGTGGTTCTATCTAGCTTTAAGTTTCCCAAATTTAAGAAATCTGTCATCTTTCTTTACTTTTAAATGGGTACTGTGAGACTGAAGCCACTCACTCCTTACATCATCTAGATACATTTCATAATTAGTCCCTTTTCATCATTCATGCTTGTCATTATTAATGATTAAGTTAAGAGGTTCAGAACTTATTAACTTTTATTTTTATAATAATCTTTTTTTGGGGGAAAAACAGAAACACAGGTCCTTAGCACTATTTTTTCTTCTGGAAATTAACTTAGAAATGTTTCATAGAGTTTATTGTGTTTGGGGGACAAAAATTTCAACTAAATAAATTTCCAGGTTTATTCATAATCGGAACTAAACTCATGGAAAAAAATATAAATTTAAAGTTCTAAAACTGCTGGGCTTTATGTAAATTAATACTTCATTCTTTTCTATAAGTTTTATTTAGAATTTTGAATAGTCTGACATTTGTTTGTATATATAAGTATAGCAATGAGGAATAAATCAGTTACCAGGAATTGTTGAAAGTAAGGGAACAAAAATAATTTCTTCTAGAACCATATTATGGTATGTGCATATTTGAAATTCCACTTAATAGGCTTATACATTTTTTATAAGATAAAAAATCAGACCATAATTATTTCCAGATATGTTACATAATTAAACCCAGAAATTATACCACAAAAAAGTAGAAAATGAAACTAAATATTATTGTGGCAATATAATAATTTCCTAAGTTTTAAAGTAACTTTAAAAGATTGTAGCAGGACTTCCCTGGTGGCACAGTGGATAAGACTCTGCACTCCCAATGCAGGGGGCCCGGGTTTGATCCCTGGTCAGGGGACTAGATCCCACAGGCATGCCGCAACTAAGAGTTCACATGCTGCAACTAAAGAGCCCGTGTTCCGCAACTAAGGAGCCGGGAAGCCAAAACTAAGGAATCCTGGAGCTGCAACTAAGGCGCCCGCCTGCCGCCACTAAGACCTGGCACAACCAAAATAAATAAATACATATTAAAAAAAAAGAAAAGATTGCAAAAATGATGAACAGCTAATATACCACAAAATTTTAAAGTTCTATAACTGGACAAATATTTTATAATGTGTATTCAAATTAATACTTAAATTCTAGAGCCAAGTCCAGCAAACTCTTTCTGTAAAGGGTCCGAGAGTGGATGTTATAGGCTTTGTGGGCACGTGGTCTCTGTTGCTGCTTCTCAGCCCTGTTGGTTGTAGAGCAAACGCAGCCTTAGACAGTAGGGCAACAAATCGACCTGGCTGTTTTCCAACAATTGCTAAATTTTTCTATTATTAAATTTTTGATTGCTAAATTTTTCAGTCACTAAATATTTTAGTATTCTTTTCCTATTTTGTAAAGATATGCATTAAAACAATAATAAAATATTCTGTTAACAAAGATATAAAATATAATAATATTCAGTCTTAGAAGAGGGTGTTGAGACTGGTAGACGTTCCAGGGTATGCTGTAAATTTTTCTAAATATTTGGAAAGCAATTTGGAAATACATTTCAAACTAGTTACAGTGTCTCTTTTTCATTTTGCTGGTGCAGCCAGGACTCTAGTAGCAGGGAGATATTTGCATGGAGAAAAAGAGTAGGCAAACCTTCAGGGCAGACTCTCACCCCCGACCACAGATAAAGAACTACACTGGACTCCAACCCCTGTGTTATGAGTATTCCCAAGTCCATCCCTCCCTTCACTCAAACTTTGAGGGCACGAGAGAACTCTACTCCCAGAGAGACCTTATTCCAAATCTATTGAGAAAAAATGTCTGCCTTCCTAATGAAGATGTAAGGCTTATGAGCCTATGTTAGGGTTTTCCTCTGAAATGTGGTTGCCTCTTACATTAGTCCTTAAAGGACTTCAAGATCTGCTATTATCACAATCAGCTTGACAGTTCCAAAAAGAGAAAGCATGTGGGGTAGTAGAGAGTTGAGAACAAAATTCAGCTGTACTAAAATTCTTATTCAGAGGAAGTCCTAGTGATATTTCTAAATATTTCTGTTGATCACAGAAGGAAAAACTGCATGATCTCTCAGATACCTTTTCCTTTTCCTTTTTACAGATGATGGGTATATATATTCCAGCTTTACTTATGAAAGAAGAAGCTCTCAGAGATGCTTTATAGATTTTGTCCTGGATTCTTAGGGGAGCTCTGTCTGGGACATGAGTCCGCAAAGCCATGCAAGGGCTAAGCGGGCTCCAGAGAGGCGACTTCTTGACCATGTTTTGGTAAAGTGCAGACTAGAACAGCCTCAGGAATAGATCTTCATTTCTTGTTCTTCTTGGCTTGTATTTTTTCATGGCATCATTTATAGATTTGCATATTGGTCTAAGTGTCCTTTATATTTGTCTTGCATTGAGATCATGTACTTTTCGCTGTAGTTTCTTTTTTTTTTTAACATCTTTATTCAACTATAATTGCTTTACAATGGTGTGTTAGTTTCTGCTTTATAACAAAGAGAATCAGTTATATATATACATATGTTCCCATATCTCTTCCCTCTTGTGTCTCCCTCCCTCCCACCCTCCCTATCCCACCCCTCTAGGTGGTCACAAAGCACTGAGCTGATCTCCCTGGGCTATGTGGCTGTTTCCCACTAGCTATCTATTTTACGTTTGGTAGTTGGTAATGTATATATGAGGATATGGGGAGGAGGAAGGGTAAGCTGTGACAAAGTGAGAGAGTGGCATGGACATATATTCACTGTAGTTTCTTTACCATATCAGATTAATTTGCTTTGTCCCAAGAGCAAAACCATAAGTGTGATGCTTCATCACAAATATTACTTAGATTATCTGTCCTAGATGACTTTTAAATTGTTATCCTCCTTGTTTTACCAGTTTTTTTCTCAGAGATTTTTATTTCCTTGTTTCATTTATTTAAACATTTTTTCAGTTATAGTAAAAAAATTTTATCTTCTTTATTTCAGCCTTCTTGTTATTGTATACATTTTCTTGTGACCTTAGCCCATAGGCATTGAATTCTGGTGTTTTTGTGAAAACAATTTAGTACTTTTCTGCTGTGCTGAATCAAAAGGTAGTAAGTCAACCAGCAAATATTTATTGAGCTAGGTATCGATCTAAATGCTGGCCATATGTGGATGAGACAGAGTAGGGGGAGACAAACATTAAACTTGCATAGGGAGGTGGGGGGAGCGTGCTGCCCAGCTGAGGTAGGAATGTGCCGGGTGAGTCCAAGGGACAAAAAGGCATGGTTGCAGCATTGTGAACAGAGAAGAAAGGGGCTGGCAATGAGGTCTGAGAGGCAGGCACAGGCCTACCTTGGCAGAAGTTTAGATTTCTTTCTAAATGTAGTGGGCCTTGGTAAAGGACTTTGGATTTCATTCAAAGTACAGTGGGAAACCTCTGGAGGGTTTTAGAGAAATAGGAGAACCTCATTTATGCTTCAAAAGATCTTTCTCGTGTGAGCTTTCTCCTCCTCCCTCCCTCTCTGTGCCTCTGTCTCTGTCTCTGTCTATCTCTGCTTGGTGGAGAATGGATTGTAAATTCCATCAAGGGAGGCCAACTTAAGCTGTCCCAGAAACCCCTGAGGTGAACGATGACGTAGGATTAAATTAGGGTGTTAACAGTGGTGGTGAGAGAAGTGATCAGATTCCAGATGTATTTTTGTTTTTATTGAAGGATTGTTTTGGCTCTTGAAAGAAAGAGAAGGGGTTATTGGCTTAAACAACTGGGTACAAGATGGTGCTATTTACTAAGGTGGAGTGGTGTGTGTGTGTGTGTGTGTGTGCGTGTGTGTGTGCTCACGGTGTGTGTGTGTGTGTGAAAGAGAGATGGTTCCCTATCTATGAATCATGCAGTATGTCAAGAGAGTTAAACTTTTCTTCAATTTTGAGTTCTAAGAGGATAGAAATAAGAGACTTTAAATGATATTGTGAACATTATCTTTGGTAGCCTTTTTTATAGCTGTTATAAGAAAACTTTCTCCCTATAGTTTTTTTATTAACCCTAAAAAGGTCCAAGAGTATGCTGAAAATCATTCTGGTAAAGCATTTTTAAAAATGTGAAATGATATAGAGCATGGTTATGTACTTTTGGATAATTTACTTAAAGATAAATATTGAAAGAACATAAGATATGGCTTCTGTCGTCTAGGAACTTTCAATCTAGTTTTAGAAGCAGGACTTACCCACATGTAATTAATTAACTATTAAAGTCAATAAGAGAGTAGGTGGCAGTGTGAGTGATGAAATGAGTACCTAAAAGATGACAAGGAAGAAGAGGAACGGTACAGATCATACATACTGTTTTGGGAATGTCTCATGGACAGGGCTGAGATTCAGCTAGTACGGAGCAGAACAGCTGTACCAATTGTTTATACTTTGAAATGATTCCATGCAGACTAATTAAATAGCCACTTCTATGAGCCCACCAAGCTGCTCCTTCTACTGTGGCTACCTGGAGCCCATCCTCAGGATTCCCCAGTCCACTTCCAACCCCCAAATGAACAAATAGAAGAATGATGCCTGGACCAGCTAGGGGCCTCCAGGACTACCTTCCTCCAGTGCTACAGACAGTGTCCATTGTGATTGGCTGGTGTGTGAACTGTACCAGTTGTTAAATATTTTGAACATCCATTCTGCTAATGGAGAAGTTAGAGCCTGTAGTAGATTTAAAAAATTTTTATTTTTAATGTTTTTATTGCAGTAGAGTTGGTGTACAATATTACATAAGTTTCAAGTATACGACATAGTGATTCACAATTTTTAAAGGTTATACTCGATTTATAGTTATAAAATATTGGCTGTATTCCTTGTGCTATATAATATATCCTTATAGCTTATTTATTTTATATCTAGTAGTTTGCACCTCTTAATCCCCACCCCTAATTTGCTCCCCACCACCACTGGTAATGAGTAATTTGTTCTCTATATCTGTGAGTCTGTTGCTTTTTTGTTATACTCACTAGTTTGTTGTATTTTTTAGATTCCGCATATAAGTGATATCATACAGTATTTGTCTTTTTCTGTCTGACTTATTTCACTTAGTATATTACCTGTAAAGTCTGTCTAGGTTGCTGCAAATGGCAAAATTTAATTCTTTTTTTATGGCCAAGTAGTATTCCATTGTATAGATGTGCTAGCTTACAGTGGATCTTGGAAGCAGAGTACAATCTTGGTTCCTGTTGGGAAGAAGGCACATTCAGTAAGCATTTATTGAGCATTTATTAAGTGCCAGGCACTGGGCTTACCAAGATGAATAAGACATGAAACTTTGGCTTGAAGGAGCGTAATCCAAGGATGGACAAAGCAGGAGTCCCAATATGGTGTTACAGTGTGGTGAGAAAGCACAGGGTGTTGTGGAATACCTAAGAATGACAGCTCAGTCTCAGAGGGTTACAGAAAAGTCAAATCTTGAAGCATTATGAGCAGATCACAATCTCAGTCTTGGAGTCAATAGTAACATTAGAATGAGAGAAGCAGTGTATGAATCCCCATGGCTGTAACACCTTGTTTTTTTGGACACGTGTGGAATTCATGAAATTTGGTTAATATACATGGGATCAGACTATCAAGAGCTTCATATGCCAAGCTTCAGAATTTGGACTCTGTTCTCCTGAAAGACCACTGACAAAGGCTGTTTTAGGAGAACCAATTAGGTTGCGGTTTGCGTATCAGAAGCTCCACTCTCTTTGCAGTGCCTAACCAAGCACCTAGTACCTAACAGATGCTCAATAAATATTTTTGGAAAACTTGAATAAATTAATGACTAAGAAACCACCCAAGATAGTGAATCTAGTTGTGGGCATTTTCCAGCTGCAGGTGACAAGCCCCCAGATGAAACCAAAGGCTGTGAAAATTGAAAAAGTGATAGAGATACAAAAGGCATTTCTAAAAATATTTAAAGAGCCTGGAAAAACTAAGAAGATTTAATTATAACCTTCTTCTCAAAAAAAAAAATGTACCCTACTGCAAGTGCACACACATTACTACTGTGAAATATTAATTGTATAAAACATATTTACTATAATAATTCCTTGAATTATTATGCAATCTCTGTATGAAATTGTACATAAAATGCAATAAATGCCTTTCAGTGAAATATTACACTGTGATAAGAGGAATTATTATTATAATATAAACAATCAATATCTAATACTATTTCCATTATAGTTTTCTTATGAGGTTCATCCAAACCAAACATAATTTGAACTATGTAATAATTTTAAGTCTTTCTTCTGTATTTAATAACATTGGTTCTACTGGATATACAGTGGCTTTTTCAGGGTCACATGTATGGTAGAGCTGAGAATACTCTGTGGAGAGAGAGCTGTCTTTTCAACCATATTTTGCTTCCTTCCCACACAGACATCTGCTGTTTCTTACCCACTTTCAGTTGCTGGTTTGGATTGAATGCCTTCTTAATGGGTGAAACTTAAAATTTATTTTGCCATAAGAAATAGCTACTGGTTCCTTCATTTTCATTTAA
This sequence comes from Monodon monoceros, assembly GCF_005190385.1. Classification (NCBI taxonomy): domain Eukaryota; kingdom Metazoa; phylum Chordata; class Mammalia; order Artiodactyla; family Monodontidae; genus Monodon; species Monodon monoceros. The sequence goes on from NW_021703777.1 coordinate 110,188,300, forward strand.
AGCCTTCTCTTTGAAATTTGGGGCATATTATATTACATTTCATTGTCAGACTTTTAAGAGTTTGACTTTTCAAAGCTTACATTCACGTCATATTTGTATGGGCTTATGTGACTATAGTAAAACTATTTTGTACCTTTCTTTAAAATTTGCTTATAAGGTGTAAAAATACTACAACGATCATCGGAAGTATAATCATTTCAGTGGCATCTTTGAGCTAATGAATTGTATCTAAAAGCTATGTGAAAGCCAGGTGTTGAATAGTAGAGATTGTGAGTTGAAACAGTGTTTTTGATGAATTATAAATGTTGCTGACATATTATTTTAAAATTTGGATTTTTTTTTGTACTCTTTACCTACCTCAGTTATCAGTGAGCTTCAAAAGGGGGCTTTGAAGTATAATCTTATGTTCTACTTGATACCGTAGCACTTTATCTAGTATAACAACTCTATTAAATAAACACATCATGCACTTAAAATTAAATATCTAAGATTGTTAATTTGTCTAATGAGGAATTCTCACTTTATCATGGAAAAGATGGCTCCAGGCAGAAATAGTGTGTTAAAACTACGGTTGAAGTCTCTTCAGACTTGCTACATTAGAATCACATCTTTCTGGATTGTTAGCCTTCTGAAGGAGATTAGTTAGAAAGCATGTACTAAGACATCTAGTAAAACAGAAGGACATAGGAAAATTTGTGGCTCTTTTCTTTTTGAAAACCACTGGTCATCACATATAATTTTTTCTTTAGATTTACAAAAGGGGAAACTCCTTTTTCAGAAGTAAAAGACATTCAACAGTTTTCTGTTAGTAAGGTGTATGTTTCACAGAATTGTCCATATGTCTATAATACATAATTATTTCTTTAAAAACTGGCTTATCATATTCAGCTTCTTATGCATTCTTTGTTTTTTTTTTTGCGGTACGCGGGCCTCTCACTGTTGTGGCCTCTCCCATTGCGGAGCACAGGCTCCGGACGCGCAGGCTCAGCGGCCATGGCTCACGGGCCCAGCCGCTCCGCGGCATGTGGGATTCTCCCGGACCGGGGCACGAACCCGCGTCCCCTGCATCGGCAGGCACCACCAGGGAAGCCCTATGCATTCTTACATCATACATTCTGACTGCCTAAATGATCGAGGATGACATCAGGGATAAAGTGTTTTGGGTTGTGTAATAAATACATAGAATGAAAGGTCTAGTTAATCCCTTATGTCATCACCTTCCAAAGTGTGTTCCATGAACTGCCCACATCAGAAGAATCACCTGGGGTGTTTTAAAGTGATGTAGCTTGCTAAACTCTACTCAAGACCTCCAGAATTAGAATCTCTGAGGTGGGAGCTGAGAATATTTATTTAAGAAGATTAAGCATGATCTCTAAGTAACCCTTAAGTGCATTATTGTATGATAACCACTGCTTTATGTTCTAAGAGGTTGACTTTACAGAAAAAACGGGGCTGAATATGTAACAACTGTACATAAGGGCATAAGAGTATTAAAACCCTTCACATTATATTAAATTTCTTCTAATCCAGGTTAATTCAACTGATTGCCAAATTCTGTTTACTGGCAATTAAAGACACCAAGACCACACAGGACACGTGGGGACAGAGGCTGCTCTGCCAGCAAATGGGGCCTCCTATGGTCCAGTGCATTATCTTAACAGTAAGAAGGGGTCTGCATTGTATCGCAATGTAATTTTAAATCACAGTACTTAAAGTAAATTTAAGCTCCACTTCCTAAAACTAATAATTGCTGTACGCCTATATAGAGTCCTTTCATTGTTTAAGCTTGTAAACTCCCATCAGAAATCTAGGCGCTAACAACATAAGATGTTGTTATGAAAATGTGTCTCCCAGTTTTTTAAAAATCAGAATTTCATTCCACCGTTGAGCAGCCAGCTTGAACAGTAAGATTGTTCTGAATGATTTGATCCTTTCTTGGAATTGAAGTCCAGTACGATTTCCTGACTGAATTCCACACTTCTGCCTAAAAAGTCATGCAGCATGTGAGAGATGATTAACAAAGTTCTTTTGGCCTCATTAAAATTTCTTAGTACATCAACTAATGTGAGGTGTCAAATATTCACTCCGTATATTTTCAGTTTAAAAAATTATATATGCATTTCTAAAAGATGTCTAAAATTAAGCATTAAATCAGTTTCTTCCACGAAAGTAAATAATGAATTCTACTGTCTACATGCTCTTTCTTTCTTTTGTTCTTTCTTTTGTTATATAAGATATAAATACAGATTAAAGAATCAGTCTTTTCTTTGGTGTTGATTTGTGTAAACTCACCAATTAATTATTTGAAGAATTAAACAGTGATCCAGATGGACATGTCAACTTTCATTTCTATTTAAAATGTGGCCCAAGCATTTAGAGCTACGTGTTAGACCCTAGCCATAACACTGTCAGCCAAGTTATTGATACTGGGCTGCTTTCTGGTCTACCCCTAACCACTTGATTTTGCATTGAGACTAGATCTATTCTTTTCAGGATCGACAGTTGACTTAGATGTGGAAAATAGCAGGAGAATAAAAAATAAAGAAAATAAATAAATAAATGAAATGTGGAAATGTAGGGGAGGTTCTATATTAATTAGTAATAATAATAGCTATCATTTATTGAGCCCCTATTTGCCAGGTTCTGTAATGGTGCTCCACATACCATTTACATATATAAATTTCATTTACTCCTTATGATAGCTCTGTGAATCAAGTATTAAAATTTACTTTTATTGAGTGTCTGCTATTCCAATGTACTCTTCTTAGGGATTTTTACATATAATACCTAATTTAGTCTATATAATCCTATACATTTTATAGACAAGTAAACTGAGGCTTATTTGAGTTCAGTACTTTGCTCACGGTCACACAACTCATGGTAAGTGATAGAACCAGGATTGCAAAGATAGATTTTTCCTTTCTTCTTTCGTTCTCTTCTCTTGTGATTTGATGACTATCTTTAGTGTTATGTTTAGATTCCTTTTTCTTTTTTGTGTGTGTACTTGTTATAGATTTTTGGTTTTTGGTTACCATGAGGATTTTTTTAATAGCAGTCTGTACATATACGTGATTGTTTTAAGTTGCTGATCTCTTACTTTCAAATGCATTTTAAAAGCCCTGCATTTGTACTCCCCTTGAAAAAGTAGTTTGAAGCTCATTATATTAGACTAACTTTTCGAAGACAGAGAAATGTTAAAGAGGAGACATTAGGGGAAGTTAAATTGGGTTGAATGATTTTCAACAATTGAAAAAAATTGTCTGCTTGGAAAATTTCAAGTAAGATTGTCACTTATGCCCCATACCAAAACAAATTTCAGGTTACTAAAAGTTAAATGGAAAGAAAAGCAATTTTTTTTAAGCCAGAAGAAAATGAGAAGTATTTTATTAATTTCAGGGTTGGAAGGCATGAAAGCAATGGAATAAAAATCTCAATTTATACTTTTCAATTTATAGAATTTAAAACTTGTAAAAGTCAAAAAATATATTAAAGAGAAAATAACAAACTTGGAAAAGAGTTATCTTGTCTATATAAAGTTTTTAAAAATAAAAGAGACATTTGAAACTCTGAAAGGACAAAAAATGTTGACAAGTCAAAGAAGATAAAAATTGTAATAGACATTAAATGTATGACTGAGCTTTTAAACTCTTCAAAACTGAAAAAGGTAAATCAAAACCGTTAAGATAGGCATATCAATTGAGCAAAGCAAACTTGAGCATGTGATTAAGTTGAGACAGGTTCTTCCACAAACAGTTATGGTAGCATCTTTTGCTTCAGCCTCTCTCAAGGTTAGTTTTGCAATATTACAATATGTACCAATAATCTATATCCTTTGACATCATTATTTCACCCTCAGGAATTTAAACAATGGACACAATCAAGACAAGGACAAAGACTTATGTACAACAATGAAAACAAAGGCACTAGTTCTACAAATAATTAGGGAAAGCTAAAAACAATTGTAACCCATCTGTAAACTACTATATAAGATTTAGAATATCTTTCATGACTTCTGAATGCTGTAGGCAATACTTATTTGGCAATGTTAGTTTTTAAAAGTAGAAGACAGAGTATTATTATCCCAACTTTGTAAAAATATTATTTATATGCACAGATACAGTGTATGTGTAGAAAAATTCTAAAAGAAAATGCATCAAAATATGCAGTGTTAAGTTTGAGTAATGGGACTATGGTATTGGCTGATTTTTTTAAATTCATTTCTTAAATATTCTATGAGAATATGTATATGTTTTTATAATGATTCCCCTATGTTTTTTAAGAGAAGAGAGATTGTAAGAACCAAAAAGTAGCTAAAGAACCTAGAAAGTTTTATAGTTTTAGATAAATGCTCTGATGGAATATGTATTTCTGTATTCTTTAGGTTTCATAACAAATTATTATTTTATTTAATATTCTACACTTATTTAGCTTTTCAATTAATTTGGAGGAGAGGACTTTTTATGGGTACATTTTACTAAGATTTTACAGGGGAAATAAGATTTACTATGATCATTTCTATAGGTGTAATCAACATTTAAATAGCAGGTGTGGTGATTAATTAAAAACAGCTGAGAGAGGTTTCATCCACCTTGGAAGCAGTCCAGGTTTAAATCCCACTCAGGAAAATATGTCAGTACGAGCTTGTAAAAGTCTGCATGCTGCTTTGAAAACAGAGGAACAAATGTTGTCTTTGAAGCCTACCGTGCTGTGGAGATTGATATTTTTTTTCTGTGCATGGTAGTAAAAATAATGGTGATGGAGACATTGCTCTAGATTCACTTGTCGAGTATAATATGCAATAATATTTTGAAGTAATGTAACTGAGTCCCTTAAAGTCACAACTCTTGGGTTAGCAACATTAAAGAAAAGAAATCTTGGTAGTCCAGAGGTGTCAGTGGCAAATGTTCAAACTTTAGGCCCTACCCCTAGCACAGGAAAGGGAATTGGGCATCAAGGGCAATCATAACATGATCACTGAGGCCAGGAATGTGATTGCAGTAGTTTTTCCCCAGAACAGGAAGCAGCAGACACTTCTACAAATCATTCAACAGTGGAAAGGTATTTGGCATCTTTGGGTGGAGCTAGGGAAGTGGTACCACACGGTGGTATGATCATGGCCTCTGTGGTAAGACTGACTGGGTACCAATTGCAGCTCTGACATTTATTACCAAATATCTGTGGACAAGTGCTTTAATCTCACTAAGCCTCAGTTTCTTCAATTGGGTGCTTTATGAGGATTAAATGAGACTATAAATGTTTTGACATACTACATTAATATTGTAGTAGTACGTACAGTAGTACAAACTTTTTGACAAAAGGTACAAACTATTATTCATTCCTTCAAGAAGTTGGGCAGCCAGAGTGTATGCACCCAAAGCAAGCTGCATGTCATGGAGTCTCATGAGTAGATGAATGGCTTAAAAGAAAAAGCAAGTCTAGGTGGCATGTAAAATTCTAATACGGTGTATGTCAGTTCATATTCTGTAAGAAAATATTTTTAAAATTTAAGTAAAAATATCACTAAAACTACATAAATATAAACAAATCATGTAAAAATGATGAAAAATTGACTTGCTCAATGTGACTTTGACAATTATCTTCAAGCAAAATATAGTGAACAAAAGTGTAGTCACCCCAATCAAAACACATGTAATTAATTCTCTTACTTGAAATCATAACCAGAAGAGAAAGGCTTTAGGTCAGGCTAAATTTTTGTAATGATTACTTTACATAATTCATGCTAAATTAATAGTTACATCTATGAAAAGGTATTATTAGTAGAGGGAACTCAATTGCTGAAATATGCCACAATTCTTATATGTGGGAAAAAGAAACCAAATAGAAGTGGAGCTTCTCCAACTATAAAGGACTGTACCTTGTAGGGATGCCACAGGATTTTAATATATACCCAAGTTCTCTTCAAGCTTCACATTATGTGCTGGGTTCTCATGTTAAACATTGTTAATCAGAAATGGCACAATCCAAACATCTTTATTTTTATTTTTATTTTTATAGAAGTATAGTTGATGTACAATATTATATAAATTACAGGTGTACAATACCATATAGTGATTCACAATTTTTAAAGGTTACACTCCATTTACAAATAAATTTATAAAATGTTGGCTATATTCCCTGTGCTGTACATTATATCCTTTTAGCTTATTTTACACATAATAGTTTCTCTTTATCCTCTACCCCAATTACCCCTCCTTCTTTCCTCTCCCCATTGGTAACCACTAGTTTGTTCTCTATATCTGTGAGCCTCCTTTTTTGTTATATTCACTAGTTTGTTGTATTTTTTAGATTCCACATATAAGCGATATCATACAGTATTTGTCTTTCTCTGTGTGACTTATTTCTCTGAGCATAATACCCTCCAAGTCTATCCATGTTGCTGCAAATGGCAAAATTTCATTCTTTTTTATGGCTGAGTAGTATTCCACTGTGTGTATATACCATGGCTTCTTTATCCATTCATCTGTTGATGTATACTTAGGTTGCTTCTATATCTTGACAATTGTAAATAATGCTGCTGTGAACATTGGGGTCCATGTATCTTTTCAAATTCATGTTTTTGGGGTTTTCTTCAGATATATGCCCAGGAGTGGAATTGCTGGGTCATATGATAGCTCCATTTGTAGCTTTTTGAGAAACCTCTCTACAGTTTTCCACCATGGCCGCACCAATTTACATTCCCACCAACAGTATACAAGGGTTCTCTTTTCTCCACATTTATGCCATTTGTTATTTGTGTTCTTTTTTTAAATTTTATTTTATTTGTGTTCTTTTTGATGAGAGCCATTCTGACAGGTGTGAGATGATATCTCACTGTGATTTTTTTTTTTTTTTGCGGTACGCGGGCCTCTCACTGCTGTGGCCTCTCCCAGTGCAGAGTACAGGCTCCGGACGCGCAGGCCCAGTGGCCATGGCTCACAGGCCCAGCCGCTCCGCGGTATGTGGAATACTCCCAGACCGGGGCACGAACCCGTGTCCCCTGCATCGGCAGGTGGACTCTCAACCACTGCGCCACCAAGGAAGCCCATCTCACTGTGATTTTGATTTGCATTTCCCTGATGATTAGTGATGTGTCGAGCATCTTTACATGTGCCTGTTGGTCATCTGCATTTCCTTTTTGGAAAAAAATGTCTATTCAGTTCTTTTACCCATTTTTTAATTGGGTTGTCTGGTTTTTTGATGTTGAGTTGTATTAGCTCTGTATATATTTTGGATACTAACCCCTTATCAGTAATATCATTTGTAAATACATTCTCCCATTCAGTAGGTTGTCTTTTCATTTTGTTGATGGTTTCCTTTATTGTGCAAAAGCTTTTAAGTTTAATTAAGTCTCATTTGCTTATTTTTGCTTTTATTTCCTTTACTTTAGGAGACAGATCCAAAAAGATATTGCTACAATTTATGTCAAAGAGTGTTCTGTTTTCCTGTAGGAGTTTCATGGTTTCCAATCTCACATTTAGGATTTAGTGCCTTTTGAGTTTATTTTTGTATATAGTGTTAGAGAATGTTCTAATTTCTTTTCCATGTGGCTGTCTAGTTTTCCCAGCACCACTTATTGAAGAGTCTTTTCTCCATTGTATATTCTTGCCTCCTTTGTTGTAGATTAACTGACCATAAGTGTGTGGGTTTATTTCTGGGCTCTGTATTCTGTTCCATTGATCTATGTGTCTGTCTCCATGCCAGTATCAAACTGTTTTCATTACTGCAGCTTTGTAGTGTAGTCTGAAGTCAGGGAGTATGATTCCTCCAGCTCTGTTATTCTTTCTCAAGATTGTTTGGGGGCTTCCCTGGTGGCGCAGTGGTTGAGAGTCCGCCTGCCGTCGCAGGGGACACGGGTTCGTGCCCCGGTCCGGGAAGATCCCACATGCCGTGGAGCGGCTGGGCCCATAAGCCATGACCACTGAGCCTGTGCGTCTGGAGCCTGTGCTCCACAATGGGAGAGGCCACAACAGTGAGAGGCCCACGTACCGCCAAAAAAAAAAAAAAAAGATTGTTTGAGATCTCTTGTGTTTCCATACAAATTTTAAAATTATTTGTTCTTATTCTGTGAGAAATGCCATTGGTATTTTGATAGGAATTGCATTGAATATGTAGACTGCCTTGGGCAGTATGGTTATTTTAGCAATATTAATTCTTCCAATCCAAGAACATGGTATATCTTTCCATCTATTTGTGTCATCTTCAATTTCTTTCATTAGTGTCTTAGAATTTTCTGAGTATAGGTCCTTTACCTCCTTAGGTAGGTTTATTCCTAGGTATTTTATTCTTTTTGATGTGATGGTAAATGGAATTGTTTCCTTAATTTCTCTTTCTGATATTTCATTGTTAATGTATCAAAATGCAACAATTTATGTATATTAATTTTGTACCTTGCAACTTTACCAAATTCATTGATGAACTCTAGTAGTTTTCTGGTGGCATCTTTAGGATTTTCTATATGTATGGTATCATGTCACCTGCAAACAGTGACAGTTTTACTTCTTCCTTTCCAATTTGGATTCATTTTAGTTTTTTCTTTTCTGATTGCTCTGCCTAGGACATCCAATACTATATTGAATAAAAGTGGTGAGAGTGGGTATCCTTGTCTTGTTCCTGATTAGAGGAAATGCTTTCAGCTTTTCACAATTGACTATGATGTTAGCTATGAGTTTTTCATATATGGCTAAACATCTTTTGAATGAAAATCTTAGTATCTTTTAGTTTCACAAGTTTTGGCCTTTAATTACTAAGACAAATGTAGCCTGCCACTGCTTCTTAGTCAAGGACCAAAAATAAGGTTCTATGGTGTTAATATTTAAGAAAAAATGTTTATATATCAACTAAGTTAATTTTGGTGGACGAATGAGGTCTTTGTGGCTACAGTTTACTGCTTTGCAAAAAAAGTTCTAATGCTATATTTTTATATGTACAAAAGTAATCTAACTTTTCTTTAATTTCTAAGTTTAAGTTTTGAGCAATTAAAACTAGAATATCTTGCATCTATGTTACCTGTTCTCAGCTTTGCATAAGACTAAAAAATATGATAATGTTCTTCCCAAGGTTCTGTTGCCATCATAATCATCTTTGTTGGCTAATATATTTTAGGCACTAAACTATGCTTTGGAAATTCTAGAATTATAAAACATAGTTTCTGTCTTCAAGAGAAGTTATAACTTTGTTCTGACTGGTGGGATATATGACTCTCCCACTCTCCACACACATTCTTACACACACATACCACACATACACATATGCACAAATAGGATAGTTTAATTTTACATGTCATATTACAGGTAGATATTTATATGAGAATGTAGAGGTAGAATTAAATATATAGTTTTACCTATGACTGAAGTGAGGTGAATTTTACATGCATAATAATTCTAAAAGGAAACAGCCTCTCTCCTCTGTATCTTCATTGAATAATTTAAACATACCTATGATCTCTTTTATTTAAAAGTTAGTCTTACTATAACTTCTGGGGATAGTGCAATATATTACCATATGTTGTTATGCATTCAGTAATTCCCCTCTTCTTTGGATAATTTATACAATAATAAAAGCTTATGTTATTGCTCTATGTAAAGTTTTCCCCCCAGAAAAGAACAAAATTATAGTTTCTTATTTCTGAGAAACAGGATACTAATGGTTCTGTGTAGTCAGTATGAGTATGATACCATTTCTTTCTATGTTTAATTTCATTACTAATGTCAGAGTTGGCAATTCTCTGTTAAACTAATTAAGGTCAGAGAATGTTGAGCTCCATAGCCTATCTAATCAATTCCATTGCTAAGTATAGTCATTTTCCCATGATTTCAACTGTAAGATAATAATTATACAGACGGCAGGCATCCTGACCCATTATTCTTTATTCACTTACCCTTAGGAAGAGTTAGACAGGATTTGGTTTTATTGTGGTTATCTAATAGAATTAACATAACAAGTATAAATTTTGCTAATCAGGATTTTAAATCAAGTTTTTAAATTTAGTAAGTCTGCAAAAATTTACTTGATTCACCAAACTTTTCACTAGTTTAATTCATACAGACCAATGCTGCTTCGTGTGCCTATTTGTTCACCTTCACTTTGTTGAACTTCTTCCTTTATTTTGTTTTATTTCCACAAGTATTTATTGATCTACTCTGTGTTGGGCCCTGTGCTGGGCAGCGGAGACACAAAGGTGAGGAAGTCATGGCCTCATCTATCCTGGAGGGCCAGGCTAGCTGGGGAGATACATGTGTAAACAGATAATTTGGGGATCCTGCTAGAGCCATTCACAATATCTAGTGTAGTGTTGTGCTTATAACTAGTAGTCAACAAACCTTTATGAATGACTGAATTCGCAGCGTGTTATGGGACCCCAGAGTAAAGGAACTTGGTCAAACTTGAGGGGGGAAGGGTAGGTTGGAAGGGTGTTGTGAAGAAGTTATCCCAAGCCTCTGGGAAATACACCCATAGATCCACTTAATACAACTTCTCGTAGAAGTCAAATAATAAAAAAACAACTAACAGAGAATTCTCCATTTCTCATTAAACCTGGCTGGCTTAAGCCCGATTTTTAAAAAAAATGGTCCTGGGCATCTGAACCAAAGCTTAGTTTCATGAGATAAATTAACCCTATTTTTGTTTTTAGTTATGTTTAAATTTTGAGTTTCCTTACTTTTCAAAATTCTCTTTGGAGTTGATGCCAATGCTCTTACCCCAACAAATCAAGAATTTGTTTTGATAGCTGCCTCAGAAGAAGTTCACATATTCTCTGAAATGCAGTAATAACCAGAGGGGTTTTTATTGACTGATTTCCAACTGAGGGATTTTGTAGTATAAGCTAAAATGTTAAAAAAAAGAAAAAAGGCAGTGCACGCTACAAATACGTGATTTGCTCGTCTTTTTCCACTGCCATGTGTCATGTACTGTAATTAATTTAACACATTCCTTTTTAAAGCCAGTTTTCCATCCTCTTTTTACATTTCATTGTAGTTACGGAAGCTCTTTACCTTGCATACAGTTAGAATTGAATAGCTCAAACTAGTCTAGACAATTGCAGTTCATAGCACAAGGGTAAATTTAGAAAGTTACAGCAGGTCACATCCATTGTGGATAAAGCAATAGCTCAGTTGTACCCTGGTCTTATAGGGAAATGTCAGCTGCATGAAATTAGTATTCTGAGCTCATGCGAAATCTCCTGTACAGAAATCTGTTTTAGTCTCACTGGTGTATAAGTATATACATATACTGCAGTATACATAGATCTTGCAATTTTTTATTTTATCAGCACTTCCTGGCATTTCATGCAAGATGTTGATAGGTCAACAGTATTTGCTTCCAGAGGCAATACAAGAAGTGCTTCCCTATTCCTAGGAGTTTTATTGACAGAGAAATGGTAAGGAATGAAGCAAAAACCAGTATTGCTGCAAAAAAACCAGACCATCTCCCAGAGGTTAGGCTGTGGCCTCTGTCGGTAGTCCATATCCTCTCCTGGATTTTTTAGTCTTGTATTCTCAACACACTGCCATGCCGTGATAGCACATCAAATTTCACCAGACCAAAACCAAGCTATTGTGTTCTCTCCAATTTTAGGGTATTCTGTTTCCCCAGATTTCTGGTCTTGATTAGTAATGTCGCTCATTACACGCCAAAGCTAGATGTTGCCAAATTTTCCTTAATTTCTTTTCCATAAACCCTTAAATTCAATTTCCCCAAGTTTTATAGCTTCTTTTCCCTACATCTATGACAAATCGTTACTTTTTTCACATTGCTGTCCCTGATATACTGCTCGCCAGAACTGTTTTAATAGTATCCCAGATTGTCTCACAGACTCCCCTCTGACTCATCTTCCATATGTTATAGGGTGATTATTTTGAAACAGTATTCTGATCTTGGCTTTTCCTGTCCTTTCACTTAGAGGGTAATGCTCAGCCTTCTTATGACGGCATATAAGAACATTCATGGTCTGGGCCCTGCCTTACTTTGAGATTTTTACTTTTCTCATTTCTAACACGATCTTTATAATTCACACACACTGCATTACTTATAATTTTCTTCATACTGTGTTCTTTCCTACCACTATGATGTTGCACTCATTAGTCCCTGTGCCTGCTATGTTTTCCACCTAACTTATCACCAGGAACTTTATAAAATACTATGTTGCTATTCCTACTCTATATCTAAATGTAAAATCTATTTGTAAAACAAAACAAGCATCTATTGCTTGGACTACTGTCTCTAAATGGATCTTATTCCTTGGACTACTGTTTCTAAATGGATCTCCCTGGATCCACTTTTACCCATTTCTATCTAATTCATGGACTATGTTGCAGCTAAAAAATTTTTTTTAATGCAGACCTTAAAATCTTTTGAGGGGATGGATCATGTTTATTTTTTCTACATTAATCCCTTGCTCACTGCCGGGCATACAATAGGTGCTTCCAAAAATTTGTCTTAGCCTGGTTGTTAAGAGCTGGTTAAATTATTTTAACTAATTGTTTAAAATTTATTTTGTATTGAAACATAGTTGATTTACAATGTTGTGTTAGTTTCAGGTGTATAGCAAAGTGACAGTTTCATATATATATATAATATATATATTCTTTTTCATTATGGTTCATTACAGGATACTGAATATAGTTCCCTATGCTATATAGAGTTGGACCTTGCTGTTTAGCCATTCTATATATAATATTTATTATCAAAATAATCTGTTGTTTGACTAATTTATTTTCACTTTTTTCCAAACTGAAGCTATGATTTTTTAAAAAATATTTATTTATTTATTTGGCTAGGTCTGGTCTTAGTTGTGGCACGCGGGAGCTTCGTTGTGACTCGCGAGATCTTTTGGTGTGGTGCACGGGCTTATCTCTAGTTGTGGCACATGAGCTCTAGAGTGTGCGGGTTCAGTAGTTGTGGTACGTGGGCTTAGTTGCCCTGCAGCAGCATGTGGGATCTTAGTTCCCTGAACAGGGATTGAACCCGTGTCCCCTGCATTGGAAGTCAGATTCTTAACCACTGCACCACCAGGGAAGTCCCCTGAAGCTGTGATTTTTCCAATATGTACATGTTTAGATAGGTACAACTATAGATCTTTTCAGAAATTTAATCAAGTGAATAAAGTGAGTCAAACTGGAAGTTATTTACTTCTTATACAGCATACATGTTGCATATTCTTTAGGTTTTTAAAAAATTTAATTTAATTTTTAACAGGTCTGTTGACATTCATCAAGGACCAGCATGGTGAGGGTCAAGAAATGAATGTAAAAATGATTATCTATATTACATTTAGGATGATGCAGATTTTTTGAGAATTACAATTTTGCTTTCCATGTAGATCATCAGAAATGTGCAAAAGAGTCTGAAAACTGTGCATGCTCCTTTGGGACCCACATACTGAGGAGAATGGGTTGAATAAACAACTTCTCAAAAATTATATGCACATTAGAAAGAAGGGCTTTTGCATTTTACAGATGACAATGAACTTAATAGCAGTTTAACCAAAGGGACTAGAGACACAGATTATTTCTAATAAACAACATGATTATCATGCTGAAATTTCTGACATCCAGTAATTAGAAAGATTTCCAAAAACATAGAAACTCCAAGGGTGGCACAAATAAGAGTTCTTGGGTCTATTATTCCTATAAAATTAAAATATTGTCTTGGGACAAAAAGTGATCTTGAATCACTTTTTTTTTTAGAAAGTGATGAATTCAAATTCTTATTTATTCTGGAGTAGACATTAATATTGCAGAACTTATGCACTCAAAAAAGTAAAATAAAATAATTGAGTTAGCAGCTCAGTTTTGATGCATTTTTCTCTAAATTAGTCTTTTTTGAAAACAGTATGAGTTCAGAATTACATTTAAACAAGTACAGTCAGGTTGTTACTGTGTGTGTTTGCTGAGCTGTAATTAAGTGATACCCCCTAGAAAATCCATCTGACTGACAACTACAGATGTACACTGAACTGTGGTAAACAGAAAGCCCTTCTCTGTTTCCATGTGCATGTTAACAGGGCTACACTAAAATCAACAGTGTAAGGATACAAAAATATATGCAAGTTCTTTTAAAATAGTGGTCATATAATGAGGTAAGCCATTGTGAAGCTTTCATTGCAAGAGTGTATTTTCTTGTTGCATCTTGAATAATTGGATGCAAGAGAAACAGTCTACTTTTTAGTGTGTGCAGCATGTGGGGCTGCGGTCAGCGCCTCATCTGTGCTGTGTCACGAAGCTACTTCTGTTTGAGTGATGTCTGCTTCAGAGCAGATGGTCTGAAGATGAATAATCAGACCAATGGGGATAGAAATTCGGTGCCTACCTCAAGGGGGCAATAGTAAATTAACACTGTCGGATGCCTGACATAATAAAGAATTGATGAAAGATATTTTCACTTGGTTGGGTTTGGTTTTTTCATGTCCTGACAGTTCTAAAGGCCTTCAAAGGAGACTAAAACCTAATTCAGTTCCATTTATCCTGATACTTAAGTATAGCAGTGGGATAAACTCTAATATATCTTTCCCTCCAAATGCCCTGTAGTATTTTAACACACTGATTAGTCAGGGAATGAAGAGTTTCCTGTAGAGAAGATTTCTTAAAGAAAGCATTAAATAAACTATTGTTGCCAAATTATATCAAAAGGTCTCTCTTTTTTCTCCTGACCCAAGTATTATTATAGTAGGTTATTATTCATTTATAAAGCCTACTCTTTTTATGGCCAGCTGTGGGCCAAAGGCAAATTCCTTTGGAGATTTGTGTACACAGCATAAAAGCTTGATAAGCTCTTCCATGTTTTGGCCCATGTTCATTTGAGTTTAAGATGCTGGCAGAACATTTTTACAGAGATGTCCAGCTCATTGAAAATTAGGAAAGATATTAGACCTCGGATACAGATTGTTTTAAAAATAATGCTTCATTATTTTACACACAAAACCAGTTGGAGATCCCAAAGCAATAATAGAGAACTGTTTAGAATTCAATCCTATATAGATGTGATATGTGTTATTAAATTTCTATTGTGGAGCTCTAGATTTTCATTATTTTTATTGTTGGCATGTTAAATGCAGATATCCATGTTACTTTAGCTATTGAAAATATTAGGGAATATTATAGAGAAAGTATAATATTTAGTATAAGATTTGTGGAATATTTTGCTTGTCTTTGCATTGACAACATTTTGAACATAAAAAGTAAAGCAGTACTCCGTAATGACCTATATGGAAAAATAATCTAAAAGAGTGGATACATGTATATGTATATGATTCACTTTGCTGTACAGCAGAAAGTAACACAACATTGTAAATCAACTATACCCCAGTAAAAAACTTTTTTAAAAAGTCAAAAAAAAAAAAGGTAAAGCAGAACTTTTCAAATGTATCAGTTCACCCAATAGTGTTAGTGGTTGTATATGACATTAAACCATGGTGTGACAAGATACTTCTACCTCAAGAGGAACCAGTGATGAAAGTGGGGTGTCATAATCTCCTAATCATATGCCATTTTCTCAAAGCATGATAACTCTTTAGGAAGAAATATTAACTCCTGATAAATAGTTTAATAGCTAAAGCAATCATTAAGGTGCTTACCTAACCAAAGCAATAATGTCTTAAATCTGTTCATGTCGTAGAGAATGGACTTGAGGACACGGGAGGGGGAAGGGTAAGCTGAGATGAAGTGAGAGAGTGGCATTGACATATATACACTACCAAATGTAAAATAGATAGCTAGTGGGAAGCAGCCGCATAGCACAGGGAGATCAGCTCAGTGCTTTGTGACCACCTAGAGGGGTGGGATAGGGAGGGTGGGAGGGAGACACAAGAGGGAGGGGATATGGGGATATATGTATATGTATAGCTGATTCACTTTGTTATACAGCAGAAACTAACACACCATTGTAAAGCAATTATACTCCAATAAAGATGTTAAAAAGAAAAATCTGTTGATGTAACTGAAGCCTCTCAAAGAGTATCTTATCCTTTGAGACAATCTGAAGCATTCAGTTGCAGTGTTCTTCAATTTAAATTTTTAAGATGAACCTCCAGTTATTTAATCTGATGTCTGACCTACAGTGACAGCAAAATGTTTCCCTCACTATTCTGATTTTCTTAGATTTGTAAATGTTGTGGAGGAGCCACAGATATTTCCATCTACAAATTTACCATTTTCCCATTTAAATTCAGAAAAAAATTGATGTGTTTTATTTTGTGACAGAACTTCTGAGTTCTGTAGGTGTTTTGGAGTCGTAGGCAGAACATACGTCTAGAATACAAGTAATCAAAACTTGTTGATTTCCCTGCCTTAGGAGAAGTTGCTTAAATTTTCAACTTATGATAATGTTCAGTAGGAAACTGAGATGTAAGCAAGTTAACTTAAGAAACTTAAGAAAGTTTCTACCTATCTCTGTAAAAGTTCTCATTTTAGTGAAAGTTTTAATGTCTCATTGTATTGATATCTTCGAATTGAGCCTAGTTGTAGAAACATCTTATGGAACCAAACTCATGTCAGCAGAACAGTTACTTTGCAAGTTAGACTTTTACTGTCTCATAACATACTAACTCAGGAATTCCTATTTCTTCTGTTCAATAATTATTTTAAAATGAATATCTATAAAATATATAAGCATTTAAAAATTTCAAAATCACAGGGAATCTGAAGTATAAAATAGTTATCAAATATATATCACAACTTTTTTTCTGATTTAGGGTTTTTGTTCCTACTAGTTTTGTGTTCTTGCAGTATTTCTAATTTATTGAGAAAGATATCATCACATTATTATTTTGATTCAGTTTTCAGAAAAGTGAGTGACACAAAGTGAGTGTACAGAAATTTTTTTAAGGTATAAAATTGTGTCTTAGAACTTACTTATATTTATCCCAGAAGACGTAACAACCGAGATCTCTGAACCAGACCTGGTCTTCTTGGATTTGTAGTAAATATTTTTGAAGACCAGAGGAGTACTATTTGTACAGTATAATAAAAAGATGCTGTAGAATTTGAGTTAGCAACAACCTTCTTCGGAGTTCAAGCACAAAGCCGTGGGCATTTAGTAGCCTGCATTTTCTCTTAGACTGTGTAGCACCTTAAATATATGCAAATCAAATTTTCATTAAAAGCCTTGCATAATATGAATAGTCTGCCTTAGAAAAATTGCCTCCATAGTAAGAAAAAGATGCTGCTTTTGAATACTAATTTTTTCATCTATTTACTCTTCAGTGATTTTTGTCACTATTGTGTAAGTTAGGAACAACTTATTTTTCAGTGTTGCCATCTTTTTAAAGTAAATGTTTCATTTAATTATAACAAACATACAGAAAAATGCATAAATTATATTGTTTATCTTGATATTTCTCACAAAATTTACATACCCATTTAACAACACCCAAAATGAGCAGGTAGAACTATGATATTGCCAGCAACCAGAAGGCCCTTTCTGCCTCCTTCCAGAAACTACTATTCTGACTTCTAACAGTATAGATTAGTTTTGTTAGTTTTTGAACTTTAATAAATGGAATCATAAAGATGTCCTTTTTGGGTCTGACTAATTTTGCTTAGCCTTTTTTTTGTGTGAGATCTGTCGATGTTCCATGTGGAT
This sequence comes from Monodon monoceros, assembly GCF_005190385.1. Classification (NCBI taxonomy): domain Eukaryota; kingdom Metazoa; phylum Chordata; class Mammalia; order Artiodactyla; family Monodontidae; genus Monodon; species Monodon monoceros. Next base: position 110,205,877 of record NW_021703777.1, read on the forward strand.
ATAGTTCATTCACTTCTGTTCCCACTGCTATGTAATATTCTAGATTGACTCTTTTTTGAAGCGTAAGAATTGTACAAGGGATTCATGAATCTCTACATAGTATTGCAAAATATTCTTAATGCTTTGAAAGGGTTGGAATTGGTATGCTATAGGCAGTTTTTCTTTTCATGGATGATAATCTCAGGGAAGACACTGATTGTCGGAGTCCAGCTCCAATGAGTCCAGGGAAACCTGAGGGATGGACGGCGTCGGCGAAGGAAATAAGACCTGACACCCTTTGTAGATGTCAGCACATCAAGCTCAAATTTATTTTTCAGAGCAGGTATTTATATGTAGGCAGGTTTCATCATCATGTACAAAATCTCAACATGTTCTAACCTCAAAATATTTTTATCAGTTTTCTGAAAATGTCCCCAGTTTCTAGATGTACTAACAAGATACTTCCCCAAGTTCTCATTAGTTGCAGGTTATTTTCTAGTAGTTAACCCAAGCTATTATGTAAGTCTTTATTACAGAAGTGCGATCTTCGTGTTCTTTCTGCATGGGCAAGTTTTTTGAATAGTGCCTTGAAAATATTTACAATATATCCTACAGTTCCTGTGTACCTGACTCCACTAGTAGCACTTACAATACCTCCTACGCTCCTGTTTATCATCCGCCAATTGTTGCCAGAGTGTTAACCTTTCTTTATAGTGGACCCATATGAAAGCAAAATCATCAACAACCCCTTCGTAGGGGCCACTGTTGTTCAGTTGGGGGTGTTTTCCATAGGAACATCACTGTATTTCCAGATTGTGTATTGCGTTCCCAGTTTCCTGGGGCCGAAATAGGTACTTTCCATTTTGTGACAATAATAGTAGGGGGGTGGGTAGTAGTTTTTCTCATTTTCCTAACCCTGGGCGCAAATCCCCCTTGTGCTGTTTCCATATATAAGCTTAACACAGCCAAACAAATCAATAGAGATGTAGTCCATCGTCCTGGCACAGTGCTGCTTCGCAGTCCTGCCTTTGATAGCATCATGACTTTGTCACGGCGCAGGGACTCCAGGATGGCTTCCAACAACCGATAATGAAATAATTTTAGCATGCTAGTGAATAATCAGTGTCAAAGTGTAACACTAAGTTAAGGGAAAACAAACTTTGTCTTTATATAAAAGTGTAATTTCAAATGATCTCACATATCAAAAAGATATTTGCTTAAAATATGCAGGAAGAATTTATTGTTTTGATATTTTATGTGTTAATCATTAATTATCTTAAGTAACATTTTATTTTATTTATTTTTAAAAATACATTTATTTCATTATTATTATTATTATTTTGACCTCACCATGCAGCATGTGGGATCTTAGTTCCCTGACCAGGGATCGAACCCGCACTCCCTGCATTGGAAGGACAGAGTCTTAAACACTGGACCACCAGGGAAGTCTGTTAAGTAACATTTTAAAAGTAAAATAGAAACACCTATGCCTGAACCAATTTTCTTAAAACATAGGTCACTGAAGTAGGAACAGTCTTTAGAGAAATGGCATTATTTCTTTCTGAAGATCATAGCTCCTTCTGCATTTCCCATTTAATAGCAGTGTAAAGACCTATTGAAATGATGCTAAAAATGGAGCTTAATCAGCATGGTTGAGCTACAGTGTACAAACATATGGTTTATAGCAATTTTTGTTATTAGTGTCCAGCTGAATTGAAATTAAGTAGGATTTCGTGGTATAAAGTGTTTTACTGGTCATTTATATGTTCTAACTGCAGGAAGGCAACTTGTGGACTTCTTTCTGAAATATTTCAGTACATCTAGTGTGCGGTTCTCAGTTGCCCCCCAATTTTTGGTTTATGACAAGATAGTGATAACAATTTGAGCTACTAAAAGAGCTAAAACATTTAAACAATCCAGCAGTCCCTATACAAAAGTATGATTATTTAAGTGAAAACATTCATATATCACAAAGAGGGTGTTTTGTAAAATCTTCATCTTTGGAGACAGACCACACCCAGTTCTGCTTTCTTTTTTGTCCTTTTGTACCTGCACACAGCAAAATATTTTTAAACACTCTGGTCTTCTGGCAACAACCTTTTTATTTAAAGAAGATAATGTGTATGCATCTATCCTTTGATTTGTCATTGTTGTTTTGCCTTTATCATTTACAAGAAAAACTACAATTATTAAAAAATCTCGGTCAGGGTCCTCTGTGCTTGTCATTGAGCTAAGCATCTTCAAATCTTATTTCATTCTCCCAGCAACTCTATAAAATACATTTATTTTTTGATAAGGAAATTAAGACCCACAAAGACTCAAGATCATACAACTCGTGATTTGCTGGACATGGTTTTAACTTATCCAACATTCCTAGGAAAAGACCTAAGGAATTGTAGAAATGTCCCTTATTTCATTATGTATATATTAAAGGTTTTCCCCTCAAGTGATTTTAATATATTTTATTTATTTTGTATTACTATAAAAATGTGGATCTTGGAGTAGGCAGGTAAATGACCCTGTTTTTACAAAGGAATGACTGCATCCTAAGAAAATAAGCAAATTCCCTAAATTCCACAAGGAGCATGTGCTTTCCTATGGTTAATCAGTCAGCAAATATTTGTGGAGGGTACAGGATAAGCCAGAGGCTGTGAGGCGAGGTGCCCCATGTCACTCCCTAGGGTAGTTGAGGCTGGTGGCTGACTCACACTAGAGGATGCCTGCTTCTCAAACTTGAATAATGTATTCCTCTCTTTTGAAGTATAAAAAATGTTTGTGACCTCCAGTGCTGTTATTTTTATTGTAGTGTTAACTTATCTTTCTTTTAATTAAAAAAGACTTTTTTTTTTGGCCGTGCTGTGAGGCTTGTGGGATTTTAATTTCCCCCGAGCAGGGATTGAACCTGGGCCCTTGGCAGTGAGAGCATGGAGTCCTAACCACTGCACTGCCAGGGAATGCCCTATAGCGTTAATTTAAGTGCAAAAATAAAACTACATAAAATTCCTTAAACTCTTAGACCATTACTAAAAAGAAAGTTGTACAAATTAAGCATGAACAGAACTACAAAACTAGTATTATTCAAATAAATAACACCCATGTAATCGAATGGATAGGATTGTCTAAAACTAAATCACAGATGTTGGATTTAACAGTAAAAAGATTTAACCTCAGATTTCTTTAATACATTTCTGAATTTGACTTCAATGAAAATAATATAGAGTGTACGTTTTTATAAGCATGTTGTACAAGCATTATTAATACATTTAAGGTTTTGTTTCCTACTTCAGAATAGTTAAAGTGATTAGAGAACTTTGCCAATGCCAATTTTAATGGCATGCCATTTGATAATCATTTAAAGCTCTCTTCATTTACTTGGAGATGAAATTAGTATTGTGGTAAAGATGTGTACCTAATCCAGTAAAAGCTGCAATTGGGAACTGAAAAACATTTTACTCTGGATTTTCTGTTACAGTCACTGGTAATAGTCCAGGTAAGTTGGACCCTACAAAGATAGCATCTGAGCCTGTTGTTATTTGAAGCTTTAATGTGCTACTGAGTGCTGTGCTCAGGTTCTTTTGGTACATCCTACCTTGTATGGGGGCCAGATTCTCTGATCAGTCTCTGTCCCATGGCAAAATATTTTGCATCCCATGCATCTGTCTATATTCCATCCCTATTTCAACTGTTATGCACTGAATTATAAACACAAAGGCATATATCAAAATTATATGGTTGTACTCAGTTAAAGGGTAGCCATCTAGATGACCTGGAACATGCTTATATTCTCCTTCTTAGGTTGTTACTGAACTGTAAGCATAGAAGTTTTACAAAATCTTGGAGCAAGCTCATGAATCTCTGTGGGTGTGCCCCTGGACACTTCGGGGAAGCACTCGTTTAGGACATAATGTGGCTCTGTGAATGCACATTCCTCCTTGCCTTTCATGTCCACCCTGCTGGATGCTGAGAAAGTATTGTTTTTCTAACATTCTGATCAAAAATGTACAGAACTGTGTCAAGAAGAACTGAAGAGGAAATTTTTCTTTCTCGGCTTGAGATGCCACACTCAGGTTGAAAAGGGGACAAGTTTTAATGACATCCATCTGTTGCAGATTAAAATAAGTGGAGCTCAGCATTTGAATGCCTTGTCCAGAGTCACACTTTATAGGCATAAGTACAATTGGTTTTAGGATTGAGAGTTCTAGGGACCTAAAGCAGCAAAGCAGAAAGAGGTTAGTCTATTTGTCTGAGACTTTTACCCCAAAGGAATTGCTATTGCCTCATTTTCTCTTTCTTGTACTTTTTATGTGTGAAATCTCCTGGTTGAGGCAAGGGACAACAGTCTATTTTGAAAGCATGCTTCTCCCCTACTAATACCTAATTTTAATTTTTAAATTCTTACTTTTGTCATACTCAGAGGGAAACATAGCATGGTAAAAATTGCTGCATCTCTCACCATGAGTCCCTGAATCCTCTTTTATCTCTGTGTTGATTGAAGGTAACCAGACTGACTGCTGTTTATCCTAAGCTCTTGTGTCAAGAGCTTTAATCACAGATTGACCTCTTTGTAGCATAGGGTTTGCATGTGTTTATGTGGGAGTAGGAAAAAAATATATACTTCCATGCTGGTCTATACTTTAAACCTTCAAAATGTCAATATCTACATATAAATTTTGAAGTCTCATTTGAATTTTGTTCTTGAAACTCATGCTCTGGAACCGTTTTATAATAACACACTTATTTGCATTTGCAAAATGCATTTCTAATACATTTTCTCACTTTGGGAAAGCTCAATCCCTTAATGGGGTTCTAGAAGAATCCAACTTATAGCAAAATCTACTGTGACTCAACTGTTGAAGAGGTCCCTGGCAGGATGGCTCAGATGTTACATTTCCACTGTCTCTAGCCCCTCCAAAGCACTGGGAGCATTTTTTGCTAAAATTCCAGGGACTGGCTGTAAGTCTTTGACTTACCTCTACTTTTTAGTTTGATTCAGAAAAGAGAAAAATAGTTATTAAAACTTGTTGTTATGTAACAGCAAAAGCAATCCTCAATGTCATGCCCTGTCCCTAGAGAAGGTTCTAAGAGGGTCTAATAGATTCCCCTCCGTGATGCCAAAAGCCCCCTTCAGACCAACAATTGCCTCTGTAAGCTTTCACAGGGTGTCTCCAGGTGTTTCTTCATCCCTAAAGGGTCAGGTGCTCCCTTCTGGCTCTACTTGTTCATGGCATTCTTTTTTTTTTTTACAAGAATGATAGAGCACCCTGATCTTAGTTCATGAGTTTAGTCATGTTAGACATGTAGAGAGAGACAGTCAACTGGCTTTTAAATGCAGTGTGTACTTTACCATCTCTTTCTTTATTTCCAAGTGAGTATGTTTCTAATCAGTTTGTCTCAAGCCAGCTCTTCATTTTTCTAGGTGCATAGATGGCTGATAAATTTGAGGCTAGGGCTATCTGCCAAGAATTACCTCTCCAGCTAAGACACTCTGTTTAGCAAGTGCCATGATTTTCAGAGTGAATATGTAGACCAAGGGCATACTGAGGTTATCACAAATGAAACAAACTTATAGCTCATAGGTTAGGTATTTGTACTAACATCTGCTTTGATACTTTGCAGGGATGAGGTAGAATAGCAGATAAGACTAGCTTTGAGGCTGATAAACATGGGTTAAGTCTTGAATCTTCACTGAAAAATTATGTGACCTTGGAAACTTGCCAAGCCTCTTTCCTCACCTATTAAATGAGCGTAATAATAGTTCCTTTCTCCTAGTATTATTGTAATAATGATAAAATGCATATGACTTCTTAGCTCTGTGCCTGACCCACAGTAAACACTCATAAGTGTTACGTATAATTATGAAGCCTCATGTATAAGATGGAAGTATTTTCTAGGCATCCTCTTTAATATAGTATAGAGCATGTGGATTTATTTTAAAAATCTATGGGAAATAACCTTGTCATACTTTCTGTGACCTAATATTACTTAATTTTTGTTGTTTTTTAGTAAATGATGTTTCTTGTGGGATACTGACAGAACATGATGCAGAGTTTAATGTTTTGCTTTTAAGTACTGCGGCGAGAAACCTGAAGGCGGAAAATCTTCCTGGAATTTAGAATTTGCTGCAAGCCGCAAAATACATTCATAGAATAGGCATTTAAAAATGAGTCATAATTCAGTCCCTGCAGCATTGCAGATATACTTGGGGCACCCTGCCATGGGCACAGCTTTCAGGAAGGATGGAGCGTGAGGCATCGTAGCAGGGCAGGCGGGAGGAGAAACAGTGCGATGTTAGTCATACCAGGACTCCGAGCGTGAATTCCAGATGTGTAGATTTCAGTCATACCTCTCAAATCCTCATAAATTACCTATATTATTTGTAAATTTATACGCCATTGTGGTTTTGGGTTAAATATGAGGTAATTTCGTCCTAGGGTTTTCAGCCTTCCCCTGTGTAAATCATTTTAATGGTATGCAAATAATTCTGTATTTGAGACTCCCAGAGAAAACGCTTACATTTCTATCTCCGTACGTCATCACCAGTCACAATAAATAGGCCTGACAGAGTGTGCCAAGGGCCCTGGCCAAGTCCATTCTTCGAGAGAGGGCAGGGCAGCCTACTGAGGAGAATGATGGATTAAGAGCTGCCCCACCTGAATTTTAATTCCTAGTAGCTCCCTTTTCGTGTTACCATTTTCTCTGTATCAGATGTTGTACCACCCAAAGAACTATAAAGTGATGCCAGTGTCTTGGAACCTAACGAAGGCTTATCATCATCCTTGTGTTAAGTTTTGAAAATCAGACTTTGTCAGCAAGTCAGAGAGGCAGGGCGATTGTGGCTACATCTCTTGAGAAGCCTCCCCGAGACTTTTTGTGGGGGAAATTCAGCTGTTCTCCCAGAATCAGATTTTGAGAGGAATGGGCGCAAGATGAGGACTTAAAAAGCAATTTGTACCCAGAGTGATCATCTTTACCAAGAGATTTGAGCCCGGTATTATGTCAGCTGGTTTAAATTTAATCTTGTTTTTCCAAAATCACTGGGATCACAAAATTTGCATCGGCCCAGTCCACACTTGCCAACTGGTGCTATCTGCTTTCCTCGAAGCATCCTTGGAGCTTTCTGTTATTCCCTTATAATGAGGACAGACTGTCAGGTGACCCATACACAGTGCTCTCCCTCAGAGGAAATCTGAAAACCAAACAGTAAAGGAAGAGAAAGAAGAAACCCAGTACCTTATTTCATTTGTTTTTTAGCTCGACGTTAGGCTCAGTATAAAGTCACTAGCTTCCTGAAGCTAAAATGCATGGATAACAGTGGATTTGGGGGTAGTGTAAATTCATCTTCAAATGTGGCTGAAGATTTGGAGTAAAGTGGTAATAATTATTTTTATTGTTCTTTTATACTCTTTAATATAGCAGAGTGTATTTCCTATTGACTTTAATGTCCTTAAACAACTCTCTAGAAATACTGTGAAGTTGCTGACTTGTACTGTGAATTATTATTCAGTGTTTTAAACTCAGGATTGAAATATTTTGCAGCTGAAGGTTTTCTTTGTTTTTTTTTTAACATCTTTAATGGAGTAGAATTTCTTTACAATGGTGTATTAGTTTGTGCTTTATAACAAAGTGAATCAGCTATACATATACATATATTCCCATATCCCCTCCCTCTTGTGTCTCCCTCCCACCTTCCCTATCCCACCCCTGTAGGTGTTCACAAAGCACCGAGCTGATCTCCCTGTGCTATGTGGCTGCTTCCCACTAGCTATTTTATATTTGGTAGTGTATATATGTCCATGCCACTCTCTCACTTCATCCCAGCTTCCCCTTCCCCCTCCCCGTGTCCTCAAGTCCATTCTCTACATCTGCGTCTTTATTCCTGTCCTGCCCCTAGGTTCCTCAGAACCTTTTTAAATTTTTTTTAGAATCCATATATATGTGTTAGCATATGGTATTTGTTTTTCTCTTTCTGACTTACATCAGTCTGTATGACAGACTCTAGGTCCATCCACCTCACTACAAATAACTCAATTTCGTTCCTTTTTATGTCTGAGTAATATTCCATTGTATATATGTGCCACATCTTCTTTATCCTTTCATCTGTCAATGGACACAGTGCAACTGAAGCTTTTCTGATGCATGGTGCAAACATTCTTGTGTTTCTGTCTTTGATATGCTTTCATTTTATCAATATTTCACTAAAGGTCTTTTCTTTTTCTCACAGTCTGACAGCAATGCAAGCTTCCTCCGTGCTGCCAGAGCAGGCAACTTAGACAAAGTAGTGGAATATCTCAAGGGGGGCATAGACATCAATACCTGCAACCAGGTAAGAGCACGGCCGCTGGCTCTGTATTATACATTGAAGACACTCTTATTACCTGCAGATACATTCCAAGAGCCCAGCTTTTTTCGTGTGCTTGTTGAATTTACTCAAATAGCAGCAATTCAGAATTATGAAAGTCCATTTTTCTTCCTTACCAACTTTTGAAGCCTCATATGGTTGTATCTAGAGCTAATAAGGCTGGCAAATTAGATAGATCAAAAATAATTGAACCTCAGTTTTGCCTATGAAATAATCTGGGCTGCCCTGAGCTGGAATGTTGACCAAGAACGATGTTTTACTTCTCATTTATCATCAACTAGTTATCCAGACTCTGGCTTCTTTTCTTGTTTGCTGTATGCCTTTTACTTAGGGGTAACTGATTGTTACAATTTGGGATAGAGAAATAAGAGGATAAAATCAAAATTATCCCTCCCTTTCCCCCTAATTAGTTTTTTATTTTTTTCAACTTTATGCCTTTATTTATTTTTTATGCTCTATTACACTGACTACGACCACCAAAACAATCCCCCCAATTAGTTTTAAAATATAAATTTGAATGAGAAGAGGTTGCAACTGTTGGCTTAAATGAGGTATTTGGATTATTTATTTATCACATCCATTCGCTAAGGACTTTAGACAATATTATACATTTGGATATTATTTGGTCCCAGTGATGTTGAGATTTTTGTGCTATTTTTAACTAAGATTTTAATGCCATGAATTAAAGTGTCTAGTGGACTCCAATATTCAATATAGTGTGCTAAATGTTGCACATCGGTGTGTGGGGTGTGTGTGTGTGTGTGTGTGTGTGTGTGTGTGTGTTTGTATGTGTGTGTGAGACAGAGCTGACTGGGAAGTGAATAATCCTGACTAATTTTAAGTTAACAGGAGATGAATTTCATTGGCAGATTCTAAATCATCTATAGAATGCCTGTGATATATATTGATATATATTCTGATATATATTGAGCCCAGTTACGTTCCATCTGTAGTCGCCTGAAATTGGTATATCTTTCAAGTACAGCTTTTCAAAAACAACCTGATATCTTTTCATACTCAAACTTACTCTCCTCTCAAATTCCTACCTGCTGGTTTCCTCACCAATATGTTAGTTCCAACAGCTCTCCACCCTTGTCTTCTCCCCTACGGCAGTCTAGCACTCCTTTTTCAGTTCATCTTCTATATCCACAAATTTGCACTAACTCACAACATGGTCACTTACCATGGTTGCAGTAACAGCCTCCTTAATTAGGTCCTGTCTTCATCTTGTCCACTCTGGTCAATCTCCACACTATGTCTTGAGTCATCTTTCTAAAATAAAAATATGATCATGGCACTCCTTTCACTACCAAACTTTCTATGGCTTCCAGTGCTTAGGTCAGTAAGATAGTTGTATAAAAATTACCTGAAGCCTTTTGCAAAGGGTGCAGGATTTTCCTTGCTCCTCTTGAGAGTAACTGGCTTAAGAAGTACTGTCATCGATGGCAGTATTTCTTATCCTTTAGAGGAGTAACTCCCGTGGCATCAAAAATATTGAGTGCTGGGCTTCCCTGGTGGCGCAGTGGTTGAGGATCTGCCTGCTAATGCAGGGGACACGGGTTCGAGCCCTGGTCTGGGAGGATCTCACATGCCGCGGAGCAACTAGGCCTGTGAGCCACAACTACTGACCCTGCGTGTCTGGAGCCTGTGCTCCGCAACAAGAGAGGCCGCGACAGTGAGAGGCCCGCGCACCGCGATGAAGAGTGGCCCCCGCTTGCCACAACCAGAGAAAGCCCTCGCGCAGAAACGAAGACCCAACACAGCCAAAAATAAAAATAAGTAAATTAAAAGAAGGTTCAACATTTAAAAAAAAATATATTGAGTGCTTGCTGTAGGGGATACCAGTCTGCTGTCACCCGGAGCATCCCTATATATTCTTTTGTGTGTGTCAAGAATGAAAGACCCTGTATGCTCTTTATCTGGAGCATTTCTCAGGGTAGTGATTGCAGTGAGCAACCTTGAGGGATTAGGTAACTTTTTCCTCTAGATAAGAAGTAGGCTTGTTCTTTCTTATTTTAAAAGCTGTGAATTCCCCAAGGTTAATGTTCTTCTTTAACATAACCCACGACATGCACAGGCATCCATCACTGGTCCTGTGTGTCACACGCATGGGATTGGGAGGGGGGCATAGGGAATTGGTGTAAGCAACATATTGACACTCAGCCGCTCCTTTTGCCATGAACTATAAAGTCCATTGTCTCTGATCCAGGAGACTCATGTCTTCTACCAGTATCAGGAAATAGTAGCAGTTAAGCTTTTTAGCTTGTAGGTGAGATAAAATCCCAGACCGTACACAGTTCTTGACCCTGACCTATGGAATAAGAGTAAATTCCTTTATCCCAATATATAAAATCTTCATATTTTACGTCTCTATTTCTTATCCATCTTATGCTTCATTATGAATCTCTTTTTGATATGTTTTTAGTGTTCTTTTGAACAAATAATTTGAAGTTTAGATACATTAGTTACGTTAAAAGAGAAAGACAACATCCAAATTCCTATATAGATTATAGATAAATGAAATTCTTCCAAAGCTACCTGTGAGATTGAATATGAAATATTTAAAATTTTTAACATGTTAATTTTATTTATTTAGTTACTTAGTTATTTGGCCGCATGGCATGCGGGATCTTAGTTCCCTGACCAGTGATCAAACCTGTGGCCCTGCAGTGGAAGTGCGGAGTCTTAACCACTGGGCCACCAGGGAAGTCCCTTCACATGTTATTTTAGACTTTTTTCGAGTATATTAAATACATTCCCCCAATTTTAATATCAACTCATTAACATTCTAAATTTGCAGTATGCTGGAAAATAGGCAATGAAACTGTTAGAACTATTAGTTCATTTGGTAAAATCATCGTAAGTGATACCAAAAGATGAACCCAAGGAAAATAAAGTTAACCTCAGTCAAACCAAGTCCACTTCACCCTAAAGTATAAGAAATATCTTAATCTTATAAAAGATCTTGGAGTTTATTTTTAAAGAAACATAAACTCTCAGCAGTAAATACTCAATTCTTATTCGCTTTATTGACCAACCTCACTTTTTGAGTTACTTTGAGAAGTTTTTAGCTGCCTAACATATTTTTCGTGTAGTGGCCGACTGTCCACTAGCATGTTACTATAAAGGGGAAGAACATGTATTTTTGTGAGAAGGCAACAAAATGTCATGAAACCACACAGAACTTAGAGCCCAGCAGTTCAAGTTCCATCTCCACTTTTGTTAAGTCATTTCAATTCAGAAAGTGACATTTTTCTAATCTCTAAAACAAGAAAGTAATAATACATTCAATCTTACACCACCGAGTTGAAGTGTAAATTAAATATGAAATATGAAAGGACTTTCCAAGGTGTACCTATTCTAATTGCAGTTACTGTGTATGTCTACCAAGAATCAGAAAAATTAAAATTGACCTCCACACAAAGTATGAGATTGACTCTCCTCAGTCACCTGAATTTACTAGGTAGAAAGTAAATGTTGTTGTCTGGTGTTGGTTCTTTATTATTACCATTCAAGAATGTACGTTAAATAGAGATTAGGGAAATGAAGTGACTAATGTTAACTAGTTAGTTGCTATGTATCAGGCTTTGTGCTGGGGGCTTTATGTGTGATGTTTCATCAATCAGCAGAGACAAATGTTATAAGGTAGGCATTCGCCTGAGTTTATAAATGCAGAAACTGAGTCCACAAGTGGTTAAGTGATGTCCCCAGGGTCACACAGATCTGTCTCTCACATACAAATCTTTTCTACTACAGGACGTCTTCCTGAGATGTTTGAATCTTATTTTTAATCTATCATTGCTAATATAAAAAGGACTTTATTCATCCTCAGATCAACATAATATGTAGTTAAAGGAACTTTTAAGTCAAAGAGCACCACCACCAGGATTACTACTAAAACTCAAATAAAATATAGAGCAGAATATAATTTCCAAACACCTAGGAGGGCAAAAGAGGCAACTCTTCAGCCAAAGTACTGCTATTTCTAAGTATGTGAAAGCTCAAAGCTAGTATGCATGTGAAAGAAGGAAAGAAAAAGTATTCTCTATTTTGCTTGTAAGCCTGAGTTTCTGGGGAGCATTATGTCATGTAACATAGAAAGCAGGATTTTCTGTACCCTGTTGTATTTCTCAATGAAAGGCAATCTGGGCTGTACCAACTTTCCAAAAATACCACATGTATTGGCGTGCTAAGATTCCTTAAACTGAAATTTGGATGAAAATCTTTTTCTTTATAAAACTGGTCTCGTAACTACCATGAGAATTTTGAAATTTAGTTGAAAAATACCATTTGACTTCTAATTGTTTAAATGATGTGGGAAAAATTCATAAATTTGACACAAGACAATATTCTTTAAAACAAAACTTTGTTTTCATATTTTTCCCAAATAGTTACAAATATGTTAACTTTCATTTTCCGTAAAAGATTAAGCTGGTAATGTATTTATTTATCTTTTAATCTCTTGTACATTCAGAAAGGAGAATAAATCGTAGTGTTTGCTCCCTATTTTTGAAACTCATATATACTTATTTTTTACATTTATTTAGTAATTGTTCATAAGATTACAATATTATAAACAAGGTTAACAGAGCAAGTATTCAATAAATATTAGCAAATATTTTTATATTGATTCTCAACCTAAGTTTTAGCAAAAGTGGTGCTGGTTCTTATAGGCAGGACAGAACATAAAAGGTATTATCACAGCCTGTGTCACCAATTAGGAAATATCACGTTTAGTAGCAATTTGGTAACAGTTACTGTTATCTGGGTTTCTTTAAATTAAAATCTTTTTTGGACCTAAAATCTTTTTTATAAATGCCATTTGGATCCATCTGGTCTGGACCTCTCTTTAAAAATGCCAGAAATGACATTTAAAAATGCCAGAAACAACAAAAATGAATAACTGAGAATTGAATTCATAGAATTAATGGAATATGGAATGAACTATATATAGTTTTCTAACAAGTTAAATGAGGTAAAAATGTTTGTACAAATAATCTTGTTATATATCTATGAGCTTATTTTGACCCCTCATTTAGAAGAAGTCAAAGGTGTTGCATCTGTCTAGTTCTGGCTATGTGTGCTCTTGTTTCTGGATTCTGCATTATTCTCTGATTTTTTTCAATACATTAATACCAGTTCTTGCTCTATACTGAGTAGCACTAAGTTGGATTTGAATAATGTATGCTAAATATTTTGAGAACTTAGAATTTTTAGTTTCAATGTTGATAAGTTATCCAATGTAAAGTAATTCCGGTAGGGACTTCCTCAACTACTTGTCCATAGCTCTGAAAAGTTTCACTTCTGTGTGTAACTACACAGGATTATGAAGATCTTCTTTCATTTAAAAATTGCCAAGGGTAGCTTCACTCAAATTTTTTTGTGACTTGTCTTTTTTTATTTTTTAAATTTTTTATTTATTCATTTATTTTTGGCTGCTTTGGGTCTTCGTTACTGCCCGCGAGCTTTCTCTAGTTGTGGTGAGCGGGAGCTACTCTTCATTGCAGTGCGCGGACTTCTCATTGCAGTGGCTTCTCTTGTTGTGGAGCTTGGGCTCTAGGCATGCGGCCTTCAGTAGTTGTGGCTCACAGCCTCTAGAGCTCAGGCTCAGTAGTTGTGGTGCATGGGCTTAGTTGCTCCATGGCATGTGAGATCTTCCCAGACCAGGGATTGAACCCATGTCCCCTGCATTGGCAGGCAGATTCTTAAGTGCTGCGCCACCAGGGAAATCCAGACTCGTCTTCTTAAGTACTCTGCTAATGTGATTTAGATTGAACAGAGCAATTTATATTCTAAGAATTCTCTTGAATGCTCTTTTTCTATGACTAAAAGATGTGGATTTTAAAACATAACTCCCAGGCAGCCACTCAAACCTCCTTAAGTCATCTCAAATTTTATCATCATAGCAGTCTTTCGGCCAGTCTGAACTCAGGCTTACCATTTGTTTATCTGTTTATTCAAGCATGTATTGTGTGTTTACTATGTGGCAGGCACTGTCCTTGGTGCCATGAAGAGAGAGGCAAAACCCTGCCCTCATATAGCTTATAATCTACAACCTTAGAGGAGAGAGACAGTCACCAAGGAAAAAAGTAAAATATCTGGAAAGAGAGATGGAAGCAAATGACAGGGAGAAAAACATAGTAGCGGGGGAGGAGAGGGAGGGGAAGGGGAGCAGCATGTTACTTGAGGTAGGATGGTCAGAGGAAGACCTGAAGGAATTGAACAAGGATGCCCTGCACTGTTTGGAGAGAGTATATCTTAGAAGAAGGCTTGACGGGGAGAAAGCCCCAAGGAGGGAGCATGCCTGGCGTGTTTGAAGCCAGTGTAGCTGGAGTAAAACGAGGGAGGGGAAGAGAAGTAGGAGGTCGGGGAGAGCCCAAGGCAGCACCAGAGAGCATGTAGGCTATTTTAAGAACTTTGGCTTTAATTCCGAGAGAAGAGAAGTGATTAGCAGAGAAGGGACATAAGCTGACTTAAGTTTGAATAGTCACCCTTAGACTGAAAGGGAGCAAGGGCAGAAGGAGGGAAACTTTTGAAATACTTTACCAAGACAAAGGAGTATTACACTTTACAAAGGAGTATTACACTTTTTGTCATATTTTCAGTGAGAGATGAGGTGTTCTATTCTAGGTAAGCAGGCAGGAGAGATGGTGAGAAGTGGTTGGATTCTGGATATATTTTGAAGATAGAGCTGATAGGTTTTGTTGATGGATTTCACGTAGTCTAAGAGCAAAAGAGAGGAGTCAGGGATGAAGGCTGGGGTCGCAAAGAGAATAATGAGGGTGGAAGATTCATTACCCGAGAGGAGAGAGAAGGTGTGAACTAATCGTCTAGGAGAGTGGGAGAGCGTGATTAAGTGTAACAGTGAATGATTGCTGAGTGGAAAAGGGAGGAGTCAGAGATGAAGGCTGGGGTCGCAAGACGAATGCAGGCTAACGTTTCATTAACTGAGATGGGAAAGACTGTGGTTTGAGCGGGTTTGAGGGAATAATCAGAAGGTCACTTGAGAACATGTTAAATTTGATTTGTCTAGTTGATATCCAAGATATTGAGCATGTAGTTGGATAGATGCGTCTGGCGTTTAGAGGAGAGAGTTTGGCCAGAGATCTATTATTTGGAGCATTCAGTGTTATAGATGTTATGTAAAACCAGGAAACTGGACAAGGTTGCCAAAACAGTGAGTGAAAAATTTATGAAAAATTGAAGAGGTCCAAGGACTGATCCTTGGGACCCTCCATCTCTTAGAGGTCAGGAAGATGAGGAGGAACCAGCAAGGGGAATGGGGAAGAGTTGCCCAGAGAAGTGGCAAGAAACCCTGGAGTACAGTGTCCCGGAAGCCAAGTGAAGGAGTTGTTTTCAGGTGGAGGAAATGATCAACCCTATAAAATGCTGTTGATCAAATAAGCTGAGGAACAGAAAAAATGCTGTAGTGAAGTGGTGGTAGCTAATGACTTGTTAAAGGCATTTTCAGTTGCCTGGTGGGGTGAAAGCCTGGAGTTGATTTAGTCGGTAATGAGCAGACCAGATACTACTGGAAGGTCTCTTTCTGTAACGGGAAGGAGAGAACAGGGGACGTAGCTGGAAGAGGAGGTAGGATCAAGAGAGGCTTTTAAAAAGAATATGAGATAAATTATAGCATTTTTGTTTCATTAATGGAAAAAAGAAGCAGAAGAGGGAAAAATCAATGATGCATGAGAGAGAGGGTAGACTTGCTGGATGGTGTCCTAGGGTAGGTGAGAGGGGATGGGACCTGGTACGCAACTGGGGGAGTTGGCCTTTGCTAAGAACATGGATAGTTCAGGAAAAAGAAGGGTTTAGGGATAAGAGACCAAGAAGTAGTGTGGGTGTGGTGCTGGGAGCTGGATGTGGAATGGAAATTCTCTTTTAATTGCTTCTAGTTTTTAGTGAAATATGAATGTCATCAGCAGAGAGCTAAGATGGGAGAGGAGGTGTTGGAGATTGAGGAGACAGAAGATATGAAATAATCATCTAGGAGAGTGGGAGAGAGAGTGATTAAGGGTAACAGAGTATGATTGCCAGGCAGTGTTAAGGGCCCACTTAAGGATTATGACGAGCGAGTACGTATGTGTATCTCTGCAGCCACATTCAGACATGGGATCAGTTGCAGAGATTGTGGTTGAGCTAAGCATGTGTAGTACAGCCAGAGAAGGGCAAGCCAACTGCGGATGCATACAAGGGAATGACTAAAATGATTATATAGGTTATGCATGGAATTTAGGCTGAATGAGGAAAGAAATGGACACAGTGAAAAGGTGAACAGACTCTAGGTGTCAGGGGCTGAAGGATTGTTTGATTGGGGTCAGTAGATTGGCAGGAGGGTAAATGGAAGTTAATGGCTCGGGTGCTTGAAGTTGAAATCCTGGAGGAAGATTGTATCATTGGAAATGACCGTGGAAAGAGTAGATGAGGTAGAGAGAAGAAAAATTATTGGTAGAAAAGTCAGGAACCTGAATGTGTAGAGTTCTGGGAAAACCACCTTCATATGTGTTGGAAAAGGTGGCAATGAACTAGAAGCTAAAATCTTCAAGAGATGAGGATGGGATCTAAAACATACAGGCTGGTGGCTTCTGGAGGTTTATGTAAAAGGATGAGGAAAAAATAGTTTTGAAGAGCAAGGAGCATTAGCTTAGCTCCACTGAGTCCAGTGGTTAATTGGGGTGTAGGGGATAAATATTATCACTTGAGTAGACTTCAGGGAAGCAGCGGCTTCGGGTTTCATTTAGAACAGAAAGGTTAAAAGGAATGCTCAGAGAAAAGATTTAAGACACAGATGCTGCTAATAACCACATTCATGTCTTCTAGAGGCCATTGTGTAAGAGTTTCAGGACATGGGAAGTGATCAGAGACATAGTTAGAAAAGGGGATAGCAAGGCGTACAGGGGTTGCATTTGGAGGGATGAGGATTCACGTGGTGACTGGCACAAAGAGGGATACAGGGTGTAATAAGTTTAGTCCATATGGTCCCAACCAGATGGTGATGGTGAGATTGTGAGAGTTGTCTGGAGAAAGATAAGAGGCAGCAGGGAGTCTAGCCAGGAGCCCATAGAGTTATGGAGTCTCACCTTGATTTCTGCTATGGAGGGTCAACAGAGGGAAGATCTTGATCCAAAC
Source organism: Monodon monoceros (assembly GCF_005190385.1). NCBI lineage: Eukaryota > Metazoa > Chordata > Mammalia > Artiodactyla > Monodontidae > Monodon > Monodon monoceros. The sequence goes on from NW_021703777.1 coordinate 110,223,347, forward strand.
ACGTATTCAGTACAGCTCTTCAGATATGCACTACAACCAAACACAGGTGGTGTGTGAGGTAAGAGGTAGATGCCATTTTTGCTTAGTCATTTTTCTGATTGGTTATTTTCTTTGTGCCATTAAAAATCAACCAGCCCCTTTGCAGTAACCGAGATTTTGTCCACTCATAGTCTAACAGTCTCTTTGTTTGCTGATCACTTATTCTAAACAGTCTTTTTCCTTTCTTCTATAGAAGTTTCCCAAGCCTCTCCCATCCCTCCCTACCCTCATAGATTTCTCCTTATCCTTTCATGTGTATGTGTATGTGTTTTGATGATTATAAGGGTGTAACCCCAAATCCTAGGATCTCTAGTCTTTTCAAGGCCTTCTCTCTTCTGGAATAAGGAGGAAGGAAAAAAAGGAAACCTTGTTTTCAGATGATACCTTCTTTAGATTCAGAAAAAGAGAAGAGAATTCAGCAGCTCCGTATGAAAAAGTGCTTGTCTGTTGAGATGGACATGATCAGGGGCCACCTGTCTCTTGATGAGCCTATATATGTACATGTGTATAACTTGATGTAGGCAACTGATTTTAGTCCTTTACTCAGTTTCTTTTCAGCCTCTTCCCGCAGAAATGAAAGGTCTTCAGGGTAAGATGAAAGAGTCTAAGATGCAGATGAACAAAAGCTCATAAGGGCACACCTTGGAAGAGGTCATCCCTGGCTCTCCCCACACCCTCATTCCCCTAGCTACCACCACCCAAAAAAAAAAAAAAAAAAAAAGGTACCATCAATAAAAAGAAGAAAACTTCTTTGTGCAGGGTAGAGGGGGCAGAGAGGACAATCTGAAATTAAACCCCGCACCTGAGTGGGTATGCAGACTCACTGCGGGGGTGAGAGAAGCATGCCACTGCCCTTGGGAAAGAAGTTTATCGGAGAACCTGTGATGTGATATTTCCCTTAAGGAATGAGGGAAGACAACAATAGTGCCCATGGGAGGCAGAGGAGGGAAGTAGAATGAGAAAGAAGCAATTTACCGGGGAGGCGAGAATATATTTTCTCATCCAAAGCAACCACCAGAAGTTATATCAAGAGATCTGTTATTCAAGTTCCCTTGAAATTATTAATTTAGACCTCAAACTGGAGACGGTCTCTACAGCCCCTTTTTTTTTTTTTTTTTGTGGTACGCGGGCCTCTCATTGTTGTGGCCTCTCCCGTTGCGGAGCACAGGCTCCGGACGTGCAGGCCCAGCGGCCATGGCTCACGGACCCAGCCGCTCCGCGGCATGTGGGATCCCTCCGGACCGGGGCGCGAACCCATATCCCCTGCATCGGCAGGCGAACTCTCAATCACTGCGCCACCAGGGAATCCTACAGCCCTTTTTAATGACTCCTTTTAGTGAGATTTCTGTGTCTCTAAAGAAGACATTAGATTCTTATTAACCATTTGCGTTCACAGCTAACAATTTAGCAATACACAGAAAGGAAGGCAAGATCCACAAACTGGGAACTTGGAACATCAACAACACAGGAAAATTAAGGGGTTTAAAAAGAAAGGCCCATGAAGTATACCAATCTAAATACGGCTACTAGCTTATATGAACCAGCTCACAATGAATGATTGATAAACTGGTATTTAAGCTTCAGTGTTTAGTGAAAAGGGCACTTTGCTGGAAGGAATAAGACCCAGGATTGGTACACAATAGCTTTCCAATTAATATTTGATAAATGAATAATTGAATAAACACAGACATTGAGCCAATCACTTAAATTATTCTGAGTCAAATAATCCATTCGTGAAATGGGAAGTAATAATACCTATGATATCAAATAATAGTTTCTTTATTTCATGCCTACTACATGCTCATCACTGTGTTACATACTTTATGTATGTAATCTTCACAACATACTTCTCTACCTTAAAGGGAGACTACTTTGAGCTCAAATGATACGTGAGAAAACCCACTGTGTTGCACACACTCATTCAGGAGACCAAATTATGGCTGTGACAGTTGCAGTTGGAGAGAAGTTAATTAACAAAAAGTTGGGCTGGCCACAATGGATGATTTCACTCAAGCTAGAGTAGCTGGATGGACAAATTCCGGATAAGTTCTAACAAGTTTATTCCTTCCAACTTAATCAAAATTGTCATTATCCCTTTCAGACAACTTGTTATTCTGTGGGAAATAGTAAAGCTTCTAATACTTAGGAAGGTTCTAGTGTTCCTTCCTCAACCATCTATTCTGCTTTCCAAATGGAAATACCCAAGTTTCATCAGGTTATGTTTACAGACCATCTCTTGAGGTAGTATTTCTCCTACTTAGAGAAGGAGATTTTGGGGGGAGCCCTGAGAATACATCTGTATGCTTCAGTTTCAGAAATCCTGCATTAAGATTCATGTTCCTTTAAATAATCCCTTGGAATCAATCAAGAACACAAGAACAAGAAATTACTAGATGATATTTAATTAAATGTGATTTACCCAGATGATCTAGCATATATGTCTATTATTTTTTTTAAGATTGGCACTTAAATGAAAATATCAGATTAAAAAAATTCTCAGAGAATTCTGAGATCCTCAAGAGCACATCCAAGGATTCCAGGCTGAGAAAAGCCACTTTATCTTTTTTTTTTTTTTTTGCGGTACGCGGGCCTCTCACTGCTGTGGCCTCTCCCGTTGCGGAGCACAGGCTCCGGACGCGCAGGCTCAGCAGCCATGGCTCACGGGCTTAGCCGCTCCGCGGCATGTGGGATCTTCCCGGACCGGGGCACGAACCCATGTCCCCTGCATCGGCAGGCGGACTCTCAACCACTGCGCCACCAGGGAAGCCCGAAAAGCCACTTTAGATTAAATCCTTGTCTCACGGTCTAATTTGCTCTTATACACATTAATATTAACCAGCTTCAGCCTCAGAGAGTGCACTTTTCCTGATTGTGTTTCCAAAGGCTAGAGGTGGACGTAGTTGTACCTGACTTGTCTGTGCACTGACCACATTTCGTGATAGAATGCACAGTGACTGGATGAATTAAACAAAAGCCTGTTTACCTCTGCATGGTACACACTATTCATTAGCTCATTCATTGCAAGAATATTACTGCAGTATCCTTCGCCTTGTGCTAGGTACTATATTAGGCGTAGAGGTTACAAAGGTGAATAGATTTGACTTTTGTTCATAAGAAGCCTTGTTGGGAAGATAAACAGGACACAAAATTCAATCAATTGTGAAAAGAACCAAATTTTGTGATTGTTCAGAGGATAAAGTGACTAAGCTGGCTTGTGTATTGCAGACAAACCTGAAATTGATAATGAATGCAATTTGCAGGAATCATTTTATTGGGTTGGCCAAAAAGTTTTTTCCATAACATCGTCTGGGAAAACCTGAATGAGCATTTTGGCCAGCCCAATATTATGATGGAAAGCAGAGTGATGGTGTGGTACTTGGAAGACTCCCATAAGCTAAGTTTTCTTGTTTGATGGCTTCCTCGTCACTCTTCCCATAGTCTTTTAGAGCCCAGCAAGCCAAATTTGGCTTATTTTTAATTAAAATTGTAAAAAAGGGGGATATTATTATTAATTATCTAATAACATTACTAGATTTTTTTATGGGTACCTGCAAATGTAAACTTGGTTCCTCGCACAATGCTTGGCATATAATACATGTACAAAAAAGTTTAGGTGAATAATTGATATTCAGTTATTTATTAATTATTGAATTTAAGCTTTCTCTAGTTTACATTAATTTGAAACTCTGTGCCATGTTTTTATCTGAGTTTAATATGGTGGACAACATTCTTGTGTCTCACTAGAAGTAGGCGGACACAGCACATACTAGAATGAGCGGTGCGGAACCTTTTTTAGGTTGCATGCTCCTGTCTTGCTTCCTTCCCTTTGAGGTCCTGCCGCTCTTTCACTCTCTCACTTCAATCTCACCCTTGGCCCTTGGAGGCACATCCACTTCAGGCTGCCCCACTAGAGGAGTTTTCTCGTTTCATTTAAAAAAAAGTTACTGGTTAATTCTGATATACATTCCTTCCCCTGCTTGCCAATCTTGATAAATTCTATGTCAGAAGAAGATCCATGTTTTTAATGCCCTCTTTTAAGATGAATTGATTGAAATATTAAATGAGTCAGTGATAAATATACAAAGATGAGACTTCGTCTAGTAGATAATTTCTATTATGTTTTCATTTTTTAATTTTTTTGCGGTACGCGGCCTCTCACTGTTGTGGCCTCTCCCGCTGCGGAGCATAGGCTCCCGACGCGCAGGCCCAGCGGCCATGGCTCACAGGCCCAGCTGCTCCGCGGCACGCGGGATCCTCCCGGACCGGAACACGAACCCACGTCGCCTGCATTGGCAGGCGGACTCTCAACCACTGCGCCACCAGGGAAGCCCGATATTTTCTTTAAATCTTCTGGAAATTATACTCTCATTACTTGTCATTTAAGAACCAAAGAATTTTACTACTGTAAGTAACTTATGGGATCAACCAAACATAACCCCTTTCCTCCATTTTTAAGTTAAATTAAAACTAACTAAGCTTGGCATGGACATGATACTATAACTGTCTAGAATTCGTTATAGAATTCCTTTCTAATTTTGACACTCTTAGAGATTGTAAGTCTAGAGGCCTAAAGGAAATAATTTTTCTCCTTAACTACTGACTTATTATCAGAGGCTAAGATATTTTTATTCTAAAAAATATCAACTAAGAGTTAATGAGAAATTGAGGTCTAAAGAAAGCGAAATAGAATTATAATGCAGAGCCCATAGGTTTTTTTTTTTGTTTTAGTGGTAGAGGTTAAGAGTATAGTTTATGAGCTAGAATCACCAGGTAGTTCATAACTTATAATGTTCAATTCAGGGTTAAATGAGTTAATGCAATTAAAAGCTTAGATCTAAGCCTGACACATGAGAATAAACTGTAATAAGCTTTAGGTTTTATTTAAATAATTTGCTGCTGACTTTTAATGTCTAAATCTCTTTAAACCATGACTATTATAATAAGTAGCTCAAACAATTTTCTGTCTTTGAGCTTCATGTTAAGTCAGATGTCTTGCTTTAACACATGTTAAGTCAAATACTAAAAAGTAATTTATATATCATTTCTCATAAAATTAACCAGAGAAATGAGACCACATGAAAATGACATTTAACTTAGGAGAGTTAAAACTCAGTAGTAAAATAACAGCTCTTTGAATTTTTGACAGGATGACTACTAAGAGACCAGGTTCCCATCTGCTTTTTAGGTTTCATTAGAATTCAAAATACATTTAAAAATAATCATTTCTGTCTAACTTAATAATTTTCCCAGCCCAGGTAAGCATTATATGTTAGACCCAAAATACTCAATTCAAGAGTGATTTGTACATGCTCCTCTGTGGGCTTTAACCATGGAGGAAGAGGCCACAAGCCAAGGAATGCAGGTGGCCTCTAGAAGCTGGAAAAGGCAAAAAGAACTGTTCTACCCTAGAACCTCTGGAAGGAATGCAGTCCTGCTGACACCATGACTTTAGCCCAGTGAAACTCAACGTGGACTTCTGACTTCAGAGTGCCATCTGCTTGTGGCCCCTTCCATGAAAGAAAAAACACTCAATTCAGCTCATCATCTTTATCCAGATCTCTGTGATAGAAAACAGAAAGAGTTAGGAATATGTGTGAATTTATTACTTTCTGCATCTAACCAGGAAATCATAATATCTTACATTTGTAAGAGTCCAAATAACATAAACATACATTACTTTATTTATATATTTTTTTACATCTTTATTGGAGTATAATTGCTTTACAATGACATACATTACTTTATATTCTTGTTTTTTTGCATTTTTGCTATTTTATTTTATTCATATTTTTATTTATTTATTTTTAACATCTTTATTGGAGTATAATTGCTTTACAAAGGTGTGTTAGTTTCTGCTATACATATGAATAGTGTGAATCAGCTATACGTATACATACACCCCCATATCTCATCCCTCTTGCGTCTCCCTCCCACCCTCCCTAACCCACCCCTCTAGGTGGACACAAAGCACCAAGCTGATCCCCCTGTGCTATGCGGCTGCTTCCCACTAGCTATCTATTTTACATTTGGTAGTGTATATATGTCCATGCCACTCTCTCACTTCATCCCAGCTTACCCTTCTCCCTTCCTGTGTCCGCAGGTCCATTCTCTACGTCTGAGTATTTATTCCTGTCCTGTCCCTAGCTTCATCAGAACCATTGGTTTTTTTTTTTATATATATATTCCATATATAAGTGTTAGCATATGGTGTTTGTTTTTCTCTTTCTGACGTGCTTCACTCTGTATGATAGTCTCTAGGTCCATCCACCTCACTACAAATAACTCAATTTCATTCCATTTTATGGCTGGGTAATATTCCACTGCATATATGTGCCACATCTTCTTTATCCATTCATCTGTCGATGGACACTTAGGTTGGTTCCATGTCCTGGCTATTGTAAATAGAGCTGCAATGAACATTGTGGTACATGACTCTTTTTGAATTATGGTTTTCTCAGGGTATATGCCCAGTAGTGGGATTGCTGGGTCGTATGGTAGTTCTGTTTTTAGTTTTCTCAGGAACCTCCATACTGTTCTCCATAGTGGTTGCACCAATTTACATTCCCACCAACGGTGCAGCAGGCTTCCCTTTACTCCACACTCTCTCCAGCATTTATTGTTTGTAGATTTTTTGATGATGGCCATTCTGACCAGTGTGAGGTGATACCTCATTGTAGTTTTGATTTTCATTTCTCTAATGATTAGTGATGTTGAGCATCGTTTCATGTGTTTGTTGGCAATCTGTATATCTTCTTTGGAGAAATGTCTATTTAGGTCTTCTGCCCATTTTTGGATTGGGTTGTTTGTTTTTTTTGATATTGAGCTGCATGGGCTGCTGTATATTTTGGAGATTAATCCTTTGTCAGTTGCTTCGTTTGCAAATATTTTCTCCCATTCTGAGGGTTGTCCTTTCATCTTGTTTATGGTTTCCTTTGCTGTGCCAAAAAGCTTTTAAGTTTCATTAGGTCCCTTTTATTTATTTTTGTTTTTATTTCCATTTCTCTAGGAGGTAGGTCAAAAAGGATCTCACTGTGATTTATTTCGTAGTGTTCTGCCTATGTTTTCCTCTAAGACTTTTATAGTGTCTGGCCTTACATTTAGGTCTTTAAACCATTTTGAGTTTATTTTTGTGTATGGTGTTAGGGAGTGTTCTAATTTCATTCTTTTAAATGTAGCTGTCCAGTTTTCCCAGCACCACTTATTGAAGAGGCTGTCTTTTCTCCATTGTATATTCTTGCCTCCTTTATCAAATATAAGATGACCATACGTGCGTGGGTTTATCTCTGGGCTTTCTATCCTGTTCCACTGATCTATATTTCTGTTTTTGTGCCAGTACCACACTGTCTTGATTACTGTAGCTTTATAGTGTAGTCTGAAGTCTGGAAGCCTGATTCCTCCAGCTTTGTTTTTCTTTCTCAAGATTGCTTTGGCTATTCGGGGTCTTTTGTGTTTCCATACATATTGTGAAATGTTTTGTCCTAGTTCCATGAAAAATGGCATTGGTAGTTTGATAGGGATGGCACCGAATCTGTAGATTGCTTTGGGTAGTAGAGTCATTTTCACAAAGTTGATTCTTCCAATCCAAGAAAATGGTATATCTCTCCATCCGTTTGCATCATCTTCAATTTCTTTCATCAGTGTCTTATAGTTTTCTGCATACAGGTCTTTTGTGCACTTAGGTAGGTTTATTCCTAGGTATTTTATTCTTTTTGTTGCAATGGTAAATGGGAGTGTTTCCTTAATTTCTCTTTCAGATTTTTCATCATTAGTGTATAGGAATGCAAGAGATTTCTGTGAATTAATTTTGTATCCTGCTACTTTACCAAATTCATTGATTAGCTCTAGTAGTTTTCTGGTAGCATTTTTAGGATTCTCTCTATATAGTATCGTGTCATCTGCAAATAGAGACAATTTTATTTCTTCTTTTCCGATTTGGATTCCCTTTATTTCTTTTTCTTCTTCTCTGATTGCTGTGGCTAAAACTTCCAAAACTATATTGAATAATAGTGGTTAGAATAGGCAACCTTTTCTTGTTCCTGATCTTAGTGGAAATGGTTTCAGTTTTTCACCATTGAGAATGATGTTGGCTGTGGGTTTGTCATATATGGCCTTTATTATGTTGAGGTAAGTTCCCTCTATGCCTACTTTCTGGAGGGTTTTTATCATAAATGGGTGTTGAATTTTGTCAAAAGCTTTTTCTGCATCTATTGAGATGATCATGTGGTTTTCTTCCTTCAATTTGTTAATATGGTTTATCACATTGATTGGTTTGCATATATTGAAGAATCCTTGCATTTCTGGGGTAAATCCCACTTGATCATGGTGTATGATCCTTTTAATGTGCTCTTGGATTCTGTTTGCTAGTATTTTGTTGAGGATTTTGCATCTCTGTTCATCAGTCATTTTGGCCTATTGTTTTCTTTTTTTTTTTTTTTGTGGTACGTGGGCCTCTCACTGTTGTGGCCTCTCCCGTTTGGAGCACAGGCTCTGGACGTGCAGGCTTAGTGGCCATGGCTTACGGGCCCAGCCACTCCACGACATGTGGGATCTTCCCAGACCGGGGCATGAACCCGTGTCCCCTGCATCGGCAAGCGGACTCTCAACCACTGCGCCACCAGGGAAGCCCTATTGTTTTCTTTTTTTGTTGCATCTTTTGATATCAGGGTGACGGTGGCCTCATAGAATGAGTTTGGGAGTGTTCCTCCCTCTGCTATATTTTGGAAGAGTTTGAGAAGGATAGTTGTTAGCTCTTCTCTAAATGTTTGATTGAATTTGCCTGTGAAGCCATCTGGTCCTGGGCTTTTGTTTGTTGGAAGATTTTTAATCACAGTTTCAAATTCAGTGCTTGTGATTGGTCTGTTCATATTTTCTATTTTTTCCTGGTTCAGTCTCAGAAGGTTGTGCTTTTCTAAAAATTTGTCCATTTCTTCCAGATTGTCCATTTTATTGGCATAGAGTTGCTTGTAGTAATCTCTCATGATCCTTTGTATTTCTGCAGTGTCAGTTGTTACTTCTCCTTTTTCATTTCTAAATCTACTGATTTGAGTCTTCATTTTTTTCTTGATGAGTCTGCCTAATGGTTTTTCAATTTTGTTTATCTTCTCAAAGAACCAACTTTTAGTTTTATTGATCTTTGCTACCATTTCCTTCATTTCTTTTTCATTTATTTCTGATCTGATCTTTATGATTTCTTTCCTTCTGCTAACTTTGGGGTTTTTTGTTCTTCTTTCTCTATTTGCTTCAGGTGTAAGCTTAAGTTGTTTATTTAAGATGTTTCTTGTTTCTTGAGGTAGGATTGTATTGCTATATACGTCCCTCTTAGAACTGCTTTTGCTGTGTCCCATAGGTTTTGGGTTGTTGTGTTTTCATTGTAATTTGCTTCTGGGTATTTTTTGATTTCCTTTTTGATTTCTTCAGTGATCTCATTGTTATTTAATAGTGTATTGTTTAGCCTCCATGTGTTTGTAATTTTTACAGATTTTTTCCTGTAATTGATATCTAGTCTCATAGCGTTGTGGTCAGAAAAGATACTTGATATGATTTCAATTTTCTTAAATTTACCAATGCTTGATTTGTGACCCAAGATATGATTTATCCTGGAGAATGTTCCATGAGCACTTGAGAAGAAAGTGTATTCCGTTGTTTTTGGCCAGAATGTCCTATAAATATCAATTAAGTCCATCTTATTTAATGTATCATTTAAAGCTTATGTTTCCTTATTTATTTTCATTTTGGATGATCTGTGAAAGTGAGGTGTTAAAGTCCCCTACTATGATTGTGTTACTGTCAATTTCTCCTTTTATGGCTGTTGGCATTTGCCTTATGTATTGAGGTGCTCCTATGTTGGGTGCATAAATATTTACAATTGTTATATCTTCTTCTTGGATCGATCCCTTGATCATTATGTAGTGTCCTTCTTTGTCTCTTGTAATAGACTTTATTTTAAAGTCTATTTTGTCTGACATGAGAATTGCTACTCCAGCTTTCTTTTGATTTCCATTTATATGGAATATCTTTTTCCATCCCCTCCCTTTCAGTCTGTACGTGTCCCTACGCCTGAAGTGAGTCTGTTGTAGACAGCATATGTAAGGGTTTTAGTATCCATTCGGCCAGTCTATATCTTTTGGTTGGAGCATTTAATCCATTTACATATAAGGTAGTTATTGATATGTATGTTCCTATTACCATTTTCTTAACTGTTTTGGGTTTTTTATTGCAAGTCTTTTTCCTTCTCTTATATTTCCTGCCTAGACAAGTTCCTTTAGCATTTGTTGTAGAGCTGGTTTGGTGGTGCTGATTTCTCTTAGCTTTTGCTTGTCTGTAAAAGGTTTTAATTTCTCCATCAAATCTGAATGAGATCCTTGCTGGGTAGAGTAATCTTGGTTGTAGGTTTTTCCCTTTCATCACTTTAAATATGTCCTGCCACTCCCTTCTGTCTTGCAGAGTTTCTGGTGAAAGATCAGTTGTTAACCTTATGGGGATTCCCTTGTATGTTGTTACTTTTCCTTTGCTGCTTTTAATATTTTTTCTTTGTATTTAGTATTTGGTAGTTTGATTAATATGTGTCTTGGCAAGTTTCTCCTTTGTTTTATCCTTTATGGGAATCTCTGCACTTCCTGGACTTGATTGACTATTTCCTTACCCATATTAGGGAAGTTTTCAACTATCATCTTTTCAAATATTTACTCAGTCCCTTTTTTTTTCTCTTTTTCTTCTGGGACCCGTATAATTCGAATGTTGGTGCATTTAATGTTGTCCCAGAGGTCTCTGAGATTGTCCTCAATTCTTTTCTCTTTAGTCTGCTCTGTGGTAGTTATTGCCACTGTTTTATCTTCCAGGTCATTTATCCATTCTTCTGCCTCAATTATTCTGCTATTGATTCCTTCTAGAGAATTTTTAATTTCATTTATTCTGTTGTTCATCATTGTTTGTTTGCTTTTTAGTTCTTCTAGGTCCTTGTTAAATGTTTCTTGTATTTTCTCCATTCTATTTCCAAGATTTTGGATCATCTTTACTATCATTACTTTGAATTCTTTTTCAGGTAGACTGCCTATTTCCTCTTCATTTGTTTGGTCTGGTGAGTTTTTACCTTGCTCCTTCATCTGCTGTGTATTTCTGTCTTCTCATTTTGCTTAACTTAATTTGTTTGGGGGTCTCCTTTTCGCAGTCTGCAGGTTCATACTTCCCGTTACTTTTGGTGTCTGCTCCCAGTGGGTAAGATTGGTTCAGTGGGTTGTGTAGGCTTCCTGGTGGAGGGGACTGGTGCCTGTGTTCTGGTGGATGAGACTGGATCTTATCTTGCTGGTTGGCAGGACCACGTCAAGTGGTGTGTTTTGGGGTGTTTGTGAAGTTATTATGATTCTAGGCAACCTCTCTGCTAATGGGTGAGTTTGTGTTCATGTCTTGCTAGTTGTTCAGCTTAGGGTATCCAGCACTGTAGCTTGCTGGTCATTGAGTGGAGCTGGGTCTTAGCATTGAGATGGAGGTCTCCGGGAGAGCTTTCGCCATTTGATATTACATTGGGCTGGGAGGTCTCTGGTGGACCAATATCCTGAACTCGGCTTTCCTGCCTCAGAGGCTCAGGCCTGACACCTGGCCAGTGCACCAAAAGGGAGAAAAAGAAAGGGAGGGAGGGAGGGAGGGAGGGAGGGAAAGAAAGAAAGAAAAGAGAAAGAAAATATTAAAATGGAAAAAAATTATTAAAAATAAAAAGTAATAAAAAAAAAGAGAGAGAAAGAAAGAAGAGAGCAACCAAACCAGAAAACAAATCCACCAATGATAACAAGCTCTAAAAACTATACTAAAAACAAACAAACCAAAACACGGACAGTCAGGACCCTAGGACAAATGGCAAAAGCAAAGCTATGCAGACAAAATCACCCAAAGAAGCATGCACATGCACACTCAGAAAGAGAGAAAAAAGGAAAAAAAAAAAATATATATATATATAAAATTAAAAAAGGAAGAGAGCAACCAAATCAATAAATCTACCAGTCATAACAAGCTCTAAATACTAAACTAAGATAAACATAAAACGAGAAACAAACTAGATGCAGAAAGCAAACCTGAAGTCTAAAGTTGCTCCCAACGTCCACCGCCTCAATTTTGGGATGATTCATTGTCTATTCAGGTATTCCACAGATGCAGGGTACATCAAGTTGATTGTGGAGATTTAATCTGCTGCTCCTGAGGCTGCTGGGAGAGATTTCCCTTTCTCTCTTTGTTTGCACAGCTCCTGGGGTTCAGGTTTGGATTTGGCCTCCCCTCTGCATGTAGGTCGCCTGAGGGCATCTGTTCCCGCCCAGACAGGACGGGGTTAAATGAGTGGCTGATTCAGGGGCTCTGGCTCACTCAGTATGTGGGGAGGGAGGGGTACAGATGCGGGGTGAGCCTGCGGTGGCAAAGGCCTGCGTGACGTTGCAGCAGCCTGAGGCATGCCGTGTGTTCTCCCGGGGAAGTTGTCCCTGGATCACGGGACCCTGGCAGTGGCGGGCCGCACCGGCTCCTGGGAGGGGAGGTGTGGATAGTGACCTGTGCTTGCACACAGGCTTCTTGGTGGCTGCAGCAGCAGCCTTAGCATCTCATGCTTGCCGGTCTCTTGTGTTCGCACCGATAGCTGCGGCTCGCGCCCGTCTCTAGAGCTCATTTAGGCAGTGCTCTGAATCCCCTCTCCTCGCGCACCCTGAAACAATGGTCTCTTGCCTCTTCAGCAGGTCCAGACTTTTTCCCGGACTCCCTCCCGGCTAGCTGTGGCGCAGTAGCCCCCTTCCAGCTGGTTCATGCAGCCAACCCCAGTCCTTTCCCTGGGATTCTACCGAAGCCCGAGCCTCAGCTCCCAGCCCCTGCCCACCCTGGTGGGTGAGCAGACAAGCCTCTCGGGCTGGGGAGTGCTGGTCGGTACTGATCCTCTGTCCATGAATCTCTCCGCTTTGCCCTCTGCACCCTACTGCTACGCTCTCCTTCATGTCCGAAGTTCCCCACCTCCGCCACCCACAGTCTCCTCCCGTGAAGGGCCTTCCTAGTGTGTGGAAACCTTTCCTCCTTCACAGCTCCCTCCCAGAGGTGCAGGTCCCATCCCTATTGTTTAATGTCTATTTTTCCTTTTTTCTTTTGCCCTACCCCAGTATGTGGGGAGTTTCTTGCCTTTTGGGAAGTCTGAGGTCTTCTGCCAGCGTTCAGTAGGTGTTGTGTAGGAGTTGTTCCACATGTAGATGTATTTCTGATGTATTTGTGGGGAGGAAAGTGATCTCCACATCTTACTCCTCCAGCATCTTGAAGGCGCCCCTCTATATTCTCTTTTAAATGACTATCTGTAGAAGGCAGAATGGAAACTTCCCCTTTTACTAGTGAAGAAACTAAATTATATTGCTAGTAATGGAGAGACAGAATAGGAACTCTAACATGTGTGTTCTCCACTATTCCACACTCCCTCTTGGAACTCCAGATGTGGATGTGGTTTAACCATGATTCTGCTAGTATTTTCAAAAGGAAGAATCCTTGTTTGTCCCAACGTTATTCATCTTATTTGCATCACAGCACTCATCTAAAATGAAAATTATTGATATCATAAAATTCAAATAAGCATATCATAAAAACCATTCCTCTCTTAGAGTGCCCTTTGTAAGCATTAGCTTTTTTACTTATTTGGTCTGAAACAACATCTTGTTTCCCCAAGATGCCCTCATGTCTTGGGTCTTGCCTAAACTTCCTTAGTTTTTTTTTTGTAATCTAGAGAAGCATGTGTGCTCATGCACACACACACACAGGAGCACACCACATGCACACGCACATGCAGACGTGTGTACACATGTATGTGTATGTAAAGTTACACCAGAAAAACCCTCCGAAACAAAATCTACACTTGCCACCCACAGTGCACTCTATTTTTCTTTGCTCTACTTCATGTTTTGAAATACACTGATTGGCAATCCATTAAACAGATTTTATGACGTACTTGTGCATGATGACCTACACTTTGAAACACTGGTGTGGAGCTTAATTATTTTAGCTTTTTTGAAAGCATGAGTTTGGAAATCAGATCTAAGTTTGAATTTTTGCTCTTCCTCTTCTTGGTGGTAAGGATCTTTGAGGCAAATCACTTGGCTTCTGAGAATTTTAGTATCTTCATCTATAAAATATAATAATATATGTAAAATATAAAATGTAATAATGATATCCATGTCATTAAGCTTCTCTTTCATTCGGTAAGTATTTATTTCTCAGCTCTCATAATCTTTCATCCTTCTTGGTAAGATTTTAAAGAATTTTCATAACTCTTTCTTCTCCCAGGCTAACTCATCATCATATTTAATGTCATTCTCCGTATTTGGGGGATTGTATGATTGAAACATTTGATGGGGTTAGACAGGGGAAAAGACCAGTGTCAAAAAGGGAGGTACCAGCCAGGAGTGCTAGATGGGCTTCCACTATGGTTGAAATGGAGATCCAGAAATAGACTATATAAAGTCGTATCTTTGAAGCAGTCTTATTCTAAGCTTTTTCCCTATGAAATGACCAATGAGCCACCAAATTTCAAGCCTCATTGTAAATATTTTTTAATTGATGAAGACTTAGCAAATCCTCATTAAATATTCATCATTTTGGAATTAAAAAGAAAGCCTCTAGGATTTGAGAATAACTCACTAGTAAAACAAGTTTCCTCTTGGGTCATCCATAGTTTGATTTATATATTAAATCAGAAATCTTTGGACATCAAAGACACAGTAAGATCAGTTCAACTGACAAAAGATGACACGTGCTTTGCTTTTCCCCATCTTCATAAAAACTAAATACATTCTTAGTTCCATCATAGTGAGTACTCTTAGTTTAGAGCAGCCACCATGAAAGAGGTGGGAAAGGTGCAGATACATTATGGGTGAGTATACTGAGTGGGAATTGGATTGGGAATATGTAAACAGGTCATTTTCATTTTGAGTTTGATTTTTTCCTCCCATTATATAGATGATTCCTTCCACCAGTGTCATTTATGGTAATGGCAGAGTGAAACTGTAAACTGCATTTCATAATTATTTGTATCTCTGTATGTGGGCATGTAGTTCCTCTTGAAAAGAGCTCCTCATTTAGGGTGTCTCTGACACAGGAGCCCCGTTATGAGTGGGGGTGGGGTGGAGGTTAGGGAACAAATTTCACTTTCTCTTCTCTATTATTTTCCCGTTGATATATCCATTTGCCCTCCATCTTTTTCCTTTAGTATTTTCAAGAACTCATATTTACAATTGCCTCCTTTCAAATATTTAAATTTTAATGTTATTAAGGAAGTTATATATTAAGTTAGTTGTACTTTTCTGACAGACTGGAGGACCCTTAATTCAACATGTAAGATTTGCAAAGTAGAATAGCGAAAGATTTGAAAAAATCATGGATGAGTATATGCTAGCACAGAGGTGATTTTCAGTTGTTTAATAATAAATATTTGGGGGGCTCTCTGGGGACAGAAACTATGTCACTGGTCCTCCCTTAGAACCTAGCACCTAGAGCTAAGTACTTGGTGGGTAACTAGCAAATGCTTGTTGATTAACTGATAAGTTTATATTAATTACAGATTTGTCCTAAGATCCAAAACAATTTAATGCATTTTGATGCAAGCATTTAAGTTTCATGTATGGTTAGCTGTATCTTCTTGAATCTGTTCCTCAACTTTTAAAAATGGACTAGTCTATACATTGTCCGTATGTGCCAGAAATGTAACCAATGCTCAAATGGTGGTATAAAATTTTTATTGGTTCTACCTCGGGTTTCATCCACTAGTTTTATATGATCATCGAAAAGCAGTCAATGGGCAAAATATCTCATAGAATCATCAAGAGAAATGGAGAATAGAGCTTATTGCAAAATTTGATTATAGACAAAATGTTATAATATTGCTTTATAAAAATTTAATAGAAGTGCTAAACAAAAAAGATAACTCTGTCCTTTAAGGTTGATTAATGTGCACATGGTTGTTTCAAAGTAGCCTTAAGATCTTATTTTTAAACTACATGGTATATTTAGTCATTTTAATGATATTATATAGAAATAGAATTATTCCAAAAGTTGTAGAACAAAGTGATATCTTGCCTGGGACTCACAGATCTATAAGCCCAATCAATATTTTGCTCACAATAAACCAGCTCAATGAATATTTCTTGATTGTTTCAAACGACTCAAATTCATATTCTTTTATCCACGTTAACTTACATAAAGCCAATATCAAAGACTTATCAGTAGTAGCCTGCTTTGGTTGGTCCCCATTCAGGATGCTGCCACAGTAATGATAGCAGGTGGCAGGCCAGCCCTGCGATCCCCAGGTGCAGGAGGACCTGTGTTCCTGGGCCCTGGTGCCAGCACCCGGGCAAGGGCAGCAAGGAAAGCTTGGAAGAGATGGAGGCAGAGACGGCCCTGTTTGAGCAGGAAGTTCTGGGGCTCTGGTAACCAGAATCCCAACTGCTATGCCTGCTGTACCCCAGTGCCCACAGTCCCCATGGTAGAAATGATGCAGTTCCCAGCAGTTCCTGTGCCTGCCCAACGATAGCGACCAACATACCAGCAGGTCCAACAGACTCTCCAGACCTGGGCAGCCACCGTGGCCACAATGGTTCCTCCCATGGTGGGTGACCCTCCCTTTGTGGTGTACCTCGTTTCCAGGTGCATTTGGCCCCCATGACTGGATTCAACTGGACAGTCCAAAGGCTGGAGAAGCCCTGTTCCTGCCATGAACAGCTCTCCTTATCCAGCAGTAGTCCCCCACGTGCTACAGAGAGCACATTCTGCTCTTTACTCTGCAGCAGGCAGTCCTCACCCCATGGCCCTGCTGCCCCCTCACCAGGCCCTCGTGGGCCCCCTTTTCTGCCTGGACCCCCCCAACCCCCTGGACCACCTCTAATGCTGTCACCAATGGCTTGGGGTCCTGAAGCCCTTCCCTGGGTTCCATGGCTGCTCTGAGGCCTCTCCCAGAAGAGCCAGCAGCATACCGAGAGCTGGGCGTCAGCCTGGGGTTGATTCTGGAAGAGAAGGAAGAGGCAGTGCTGGTGGCAGCAGCTGGGCTGGAGGAGGCTAGGGTGCTGGTGGCTGTGAGGGCAGGAAGCACCCCAGCTGGTCCTGGTCTTTGGGCCCTGGCCACCTACCACTGGCCCTGACCATGGATTTGCCTGAGCCCCTACCCCTCCTGCTGGAAGTAGTGTGCCAGGCTTACTGACTCCAGCGCACATTCCTTAGCTCCTGGCCCCTGCCCCCTTGCCCTGGCCTTGTGACCCTCTAGATCTCAGAGTGCCTGGGTGAGGACAAGAAGAAAGGAAAGCCAGAGAAATTGACGCAGCATTCGCACCGGCAGCTGAGAGCAGCTGGGAGGACCTCAGCCTGCTGGAGTGGGATGCAGATGGTTTCCGAATCTTCTGTGGGGATCTGGGCAATGAAATGGAGATGCCATCTTGGAACTCACCTTTAGCCCCTTCCCCTTCCCATGCTTCTTTAAGGCTAAGGGGATCTGTGACAAGTGCACTGGCAAGATCATAGGCTATAGCTTCTTCAGCTTTAAGGACCCCAGCAACTATGTGCGCTCCGTGTGTTGAGATGAATGCGAAGTAAGTAGGCTCGCGCCCCACCAAGCTGCGCAAGAGCACGTGGAAGGCCCGGAAACTGGGCCTTGAGTGCAAGAAGCAGAAGAAATTGGGACTGAGATAGGGTCTGTGGCTGAGCACCCGCTTCCTCTTGGCTGGGCGCTGGCTGCTACCCACAGTTCTTTTCGGAAAACCCGTAACTATCCACTCACCCATCCTCCCCAAAACCAGTTTCAATAAATGTACATTCATCCCTGCCCTGACCCCCCGAAAAAGGCTAAAGCAATGATGGGCACATAACAGGTGCTCATGAATGTTTATTTCTTTACCATCATCATCATTGTTTTTCATTGTCATCATTATAAATATTATTTGTAGATAAGACCATTAGACCACAGAGAGGTTAAGTGATTTGCCCAAATTCACACTTCTGGTTAGTAGTGGAGCAAGGAGAAGATTGCATTTCTTATTATACCCATCACCATGTTATTCCTGCAGTTGACCACACTGTCTCAAAAAAGAAAAAGAAAAAAAAAAAAGTAATAGTAGAAGAAGAAGAATTAAAAGATAAAAAGGAAGGGAAGAAAGAAAAAGGAAGAAAATCCCCACATTCAGTCAATCACATACAAATGAGAAATATTTAAACTTTAAAACCTTAAAAAGAAATATTTCCAGTATTCTTTAACTCAGTGATAAGGATGTTCTTCCAGTGCTCATCTAAATTCTTTTTACTGTGAATTTATTTATTTTCCACCAGGTTTGCTTCAACAGAATTATAATACCAATGTTTTTATTCTCAAACATACTGAGGATATTAACTCACTGCTTAGCCTACTATTTTTCAGATTTAATTAATTCTTGAATTTTTCTCTTAAAATTTTGTTTTTGATTTTTGAATCATTTAAAATTTTCTAAGTTTTTTCCACAGTGTTGGTCAGTATTTTGAGTCACTGAGTAGCTAATTAGAATCAGCAACTCTGTCTATCGAAGTATAATTGCTGTCTATAAATCCTATCAGGTAGGGAATACATAAAACTAAGTGAGAATAGCACTTGGCATAGTGCTGTTTTGAGATACAAAATCACTGACAATTTTTTTTTGCCATGAAGTATTGGTGGCACAACATATATTCAATATATACACACTCACTAGTATACTGTAATTCTGATATTATTAAAAATGAAACTAAACAAGACAAAAGCAAAACCAAGTAAAAAGACAAGAGGAATAAGGATGTGTGTTACTTAATTCCAATGGATACTGAATTTATTCTGTGTTTCCTGTAAACTTGTGGAAAAAGACAAACACATAGAATTATGCAATTTTCCTAAATTAAAGATTAGTGAGAATAAGCATAGTGGCTTTTCCTATTACTAAAATTTTTCCTGTTATTGAACTCAACAATAGTTCATCAAGATAACCCATCTAAAAATAGACACAAGTACATAAATATTGCTCAAATGGACATTGCTTGTATCTGCCTTATGTAAAAATCAAATTTGTAGTAACATTTTATGATTCCGTGAAGCCATTTCTGTAGAGAACAGAGATAACATGTCCCGGGTATGTTGCTTTTTGGTGATCTCACTGAATGTCTACTCTGATATTAATCTAGGAGAATGAATAGTTAATGTTTCTGTTAAATATGAGTTTGCCTCAGAACACTTTTTAGCCAGAGCTCAGTAAGCTCATCATGAGTGTCCTAATAAATGCAGAAAGTGACAATATCTTCTGTTTTGATATAAAAAAGGACCTATGTGCCTCAAATACCATATGTGTGGGAGGCATTCCTGGGAAAATACTAAGCCCTGCCCTGTATTTGAACCCAAATACAAAAAGTCTGACCAGTTTTGCATGTCTGCCTCCTTCCCACCCCACATCCAACAAAGTGAAAAATATCTAACAACAAAACATCCTTTGGAATGTGGGCTAGTATTGGTAATAGAGTGTGGAAAGCTAAAGAGCGTTAGTGTAGCTCCTGTAGGAAATTTGGTTTTTAGAAGCATGATCTGAGGGACTCACCCAAATGGGTTAACTACAAAATACATTCTCAAAGAGTTAGCTGAGCTGTACTATTAAATAGGTTTATTTATCACTTTCCATTTTAAACATGATTAATTTATATGTTAGCTCATATTCACAAGATCAAACATTTTGGTGTTAAGTCCAGTTGCTGCTGAGTTGCTTTTTCTGATAACAATGACCCAACATATTCAACTGCTAATTAAATATATTTTGGGTTAGAAATTCTAAGACCAAAACATTAACTTAAAGAAAGTTGCTTGTCTTCTGTTTCCTACAGCTGAAGGACATGAATTCAACGATATGATAGCAGTCCCAATTTGACTGTATTTTAAAAGAAGGCAGCTTAAGAATTTACAACATTTATAATTAGAATTTCACCTATTATCATCTGTCTTTATAATCACTCTAGTTTTGTTAGTATTAGTGTTACAGAAATCTTGAAGACATATGTATATCCTGAATTCGATTTACATATTATAGACAATTTTGTTTCTGAACTATTCCCTCATATAAAAAATTTTAATCATATTCTTAATGACTTTTTAAATAAATTGCAACTATATTGCAGTGATTTGTAGTAGGATCTTTGTGCCCGCCCAAAAAGGTACTTTGTCCTCATAAAATTCTTTTAATTTAGATCCCAGCCTTGTAATTAATTGAGAAGAAAGCTGGCCAATTATTGAGAAAATGTTCTATCCTGTTCTGCAGATTTAAATGTTTTCTGTTTGTGTTTTTGTGTGTGTGAAAATGAGGTAGGCTACATTTTGTATTCATGAAAAGAAAAGTATGGAGTAAACTAAGAGAAATAGTTTGGCATTGGAGTCCTCCTTAGAATAATGTCTCCTGAAATTTTTTAAGTTAAATATATATTTGAACTTCATAAGTTTTTAGATTGTGTCAACTATATTCTATTTGAGATGGTGTCTTGTTACCTTTGTTAACTTTTTAAAAAGTTTTTGTCAATATTTATTGAAACATGAACATAGTAAGTTTAGTGTTCTAACAGTGTGGTCTACAGCAAGTTAAAGGTTTCAGCTGAGCTGATGCTGTAGTGACGGGAGTAATATCTCCCAGATGGGAGATTGAGAAGAGTATCACAAATGCTCTAACCTTCAGAAAGTTGGTCACTCATGTAATCAAATAAAAATTTTCACCTTTAAAAAGTCTTAATTCTCAAACCTTTCTATTTTAAATTTCATAGAAATTTACATTCAGAATGCACTGTTGAGATCATTTTCAAGCCAGTCTAGGGTAGGAATTGAGGAAAAGGAAAGGCAACTTCTTACAAGAAACATCTTTAAAAAAAAGAAACATCTTAAAATGCAAAATTATTTAAATATTAGTTTGCTAGGCTATTTCAACAATTCCCAAGGATTGGAACATTTGATTCTTACAGACTGAAAGAATGGATCCACTCTCCAAAACATTTAAGCAATGGCTCATGATACAGAGTAAAAGATTTCTTCCTGTAAACAACGTAGGAAAATCAATAAATGTCATGCTGAAGAATATATAAATTAAAAAAGATATCGGGAAAGTTAAAGGCTCTTAACTATCATCAGGCTTAGTTAGCTCCTTAAAAATCCCTACCCGGGCTTCCCTGGTGGCGCAGTGGTTGAGAGTCCGCCTGCCGATGCAGGGGACACGGGTTCATGCCCCCGCCCAGGAAGATCCCACATGCCACGGAGCGGCTGGGCCCGTGAGCCATGGCCGCTGAGCCTGCGCGTCCGGAGCCTGTGCTCCGCAACAGGAGAGGCCACAACAGTGGAGGCCCACGTACCGCAAAAAAACAAAACAACAACAACAAAAATTCCTACCCAACGGACATACTGCTTTCCCTTCCTTATTTGTTAGAATGAGTTTACTGTTCGTGAAATAGATTACCTCTGTTTAAATCAAATACTTCCTGTTGCCAAGGAGACTGGGTGTTGAGTAATTAACTCAGAAAACAACTTTAAAATGTAACGCTTTCCTTGGTCTGGTAAAGGGAGTGAAAATTAATTTTCTTTGCGGAATCATTTGTGTACAATCAACACCATTAACATCATTTGCAAACTAGTAGAATCCAGGGGTCATAAAACTTCGTATTTTTCAAGTTTTTATTATATTGTCAATTCATTTGTTAAATGTTCTAGGAATATACATAATCATAAATTTCAAAATTTAATTTAATAAATGATAATAATAAATTTAATTCTTATCATTTTGTGCCAGTAAATATATGGAAACCATGACATGAATGTATTAATAGTACTGAATACAACTTTGTCAACTACTCAAAGTTAAATGTTGGTGACAAACCAGGACCATGTTTTGCAAAGAAGAAAAGCAAATATTACTTTATTTTTGAGTCACTTATAAAAGCCTGAATACTTTTCATAAGAAAATCATTAAGTATAAGATATACAATGACCACAAATAGGAAATTTGCCATGAAGCAATTTGTACTTGTATTTGGTTCTTCCTATATGTATGACAAGATATGCTTTCAAACTTTGTCAGTATAATATATGTAGATACCATATTTAGTGAAATTTTCAAAGAGTTTTTTCAATGCTATGGTGAGTAATGAATTTTTCAGGAATTTAGATAGATGGGAGCCAGGTATTTCAGTACTATCATAGATTATAAGATAAATTTTTGAAAAAAACCCTCAAGACAAATTAGTGACATAGTGCTAAATGTTTTTTTAAGTACAATGTTGTCCTTACAAAGTTGTTTTACCTTGGAATTTGTCCTACGACACTAATTACTTTTTATGAAGAGGACATTTCTCTCCCATTTGTTTAAAAAGTAAGATTTATTTAAAGTCCTTTATGTTCTAGAAACTACAGAATTTTATTTCTGGCTGGCACAACAAATGATACAGAGTTGCTCTTTTTCTTTCCTCATTGCAAAAGTATTTAGATATTTCTTAGTCTAAAAAGAAAGTTTGTTGAAGTTGCAGATCCACATTTCTAATGAATATTTACCTCTTTGCCTCTCTGAATCAAAATCACTGGAAATTAGTCTCTCTGAAATTAATAGCTTCAAGCTAATGCAAAAAGAAAGAGAAAATGAGGGGATCACAGTCTGTCCATCTTCTGGGTTATATACTTGCATAAGATCAGCCACTGTCTGCCTCATCATTACTCCACTTCTGAGGCCTTGTTTGTTTCTCTTCTCAGAATGGACTCAACGCTCTCCATCTGGCTGCCAAGGAAGGCCATGTGGGGCTGGTTCACGAGCTACTGGGAAGAGGGTCCGCTGTGGATTCTGCCACTAAGGTAGTGTTTATGCTAGTAGAATTTATTTCCTTGGAAAAGAGGAAATGATTTAAAGCTTCTCTTCCCAGGTTATACATTTCAGAGGTTTGCTGGAACACCAAAGATTCTTAACAATGCAGAACTGAAATTGAAATTCTGTCCATTAAACTTTGCAGAGTTTGAATGGTTTCGTTTAGGGACTTATCAGAGACTGAAGAATTCTGTATCTCTAGTTTCTAGTATTCTATCTTTTTTCCTTTGATTCACAGAGAGACTAGACTAATATAATCCTCTGTAGACAAAAGCACCTATTTTCCCAAGGTTAATTCATTTTTTAAAATAATTGATATAGTAAACTTCTCAATGGAAATGAACAAATAATTTTCATGCTTTCATTAAATTGTTATATCTTTTAATGTATTCATTTAACTTGGTAAGAGAATATACAGATCTTTTATACTGTAATGGAAAAGGGATTTGGGGATCATGGATTGAATTATTAGGGTAAAATTAGATTTTGTCACTGTAACGTGTGTTTGTAAAGAAATTTGACTCATTTTTAAAGGAATTTACAAGATGCTTGGTATACTACAACCTGTTACTTCCTTGTTGATACTTCTTTTGGTTAAATATATTTGAACCTTGTCTTTGGGGGATCATTTCAGAAGCAACAGGTGTTTTAAAAAAATATCAGTGGTGACAAATCTTTGTCTTTAGAAGGTGAAATTTTAATTTAGAAAAAAAACATTAGCCAATCAGAATCACGCCATTTGACCATGGCTGCAGTGTGACAGTCTGGTCGTGGGAGTTGCAGAGAGAGGTGGCAAGTACTCAAACCCCCGGCCGGGTCATTAGTCTAATCAGGGATAGACAGAAAGAGCCCTGGAGTAAATTAGGGATATGGCCAGTTAACCTGGGTTTCCAACACCTCATACATAATTGCCAAAATGTAGACTGACCCTGCTCACAGTATAGTACAGCAGTTCTAGTGGAAATTTAAAAACGAAAACAAACAAAGAACTCTTTGGCAGTTCCAAAGATGTTAAAATATGTTTGCTTTGCAAGAAATTGCTTACTTTAAAGAGAGAATAAATATTTTTATTAACATTTCTCTTGACAACATGAGATAAATGTTAAACAAATATTTAAGAATGTCAGTTTGAATGTGTATCAAATTATTTGCTTCCCCTGAGTTGCTCATATTAATATATTCATTAAACCAATCACTCTTTCTTGCTTAACTGTTTATTATCGTTTGTTTCCTTTCCTTTAAACTCTGTTGATGTTTTAAAATATAGGTTCATTTTTAATCGCAGATTACAATTGTAAAATTTTAGATCCAGAAAAATACCTCATTAAATCTCCTCATTTAAAGAGAAGGCAAGTAAGTCTTCAAAATAGTTCGAGTGGATAAAGACCCACAGTGAGGAGGTGGCAAAAAGAGAACTAGTGTCCAAAATCTATGGCTTTGAATGTATAGATTTGCTTGGTTTTTATTTTTCTTTTTGTTATTTGTTTTAATCCTATGATAGGCATCTTTCAGTCTCTTAGCCTATATTTTCTTTTCATGATAGGTTTAAATTATTTTTCATTTTTGTTTGGTACTGTTGATGATAAATTTTGACGTAGCAAATGGTAGAAATTATTGGTAACATTGTATAGCTCATGTGAAATTTATTATTTTATTCCCAAAATATTTTGAACAACCGTGTGCTCCAGTGACTCGAAATACAACTGTGAATTGTCAGTTTCTCTACAACTGAAAATTCCTAGGTTTCTCTGCAAGGTGAAATAAATTCAATGGTTCAGACAAACTTTTTTTTTTAGTTTATATTATCTTGTGGTAGGACTCTTTTGTTGTAATAACATGAATGGTAATATTGTCTCTCTCTCTCTCTCACACACACACAGACACGCATGTACACACATCCCAGATTATTTGATTCAGTAAGATCTCAGTCTTTTCATGTTCTTAACACTAAACTGGAATTGTGCAGGATAGAAAAGGAAGACATTGTATGGGATGGCCAATGTTTTGATGGTAAAAATTATCTTTTCCCAAGGGGGGGCTGCAATCTTGATAGAATGACAAGTTTTAACCACTTCAAATCATCAGCAAAATTGAAAATACCTGTACATTTTGATTTCTACAAGATTTGGAAGCCTCCAACATTTTCCATTTTGTTTCTCCAAAACAGAAAGGAAATACTGCCCTTCACATTGCATCTTTGGCTGGACAAGCAGAAGTTGTCAAAGTTCTCGTTAAGGAAGGAGCCAATATTAACGCACAGTCTCAGGTATTATATTCAAATTTTCTCTGATGTAAATGAATTTAACTTAGAACAGCCTTGTGAAATTGATTTAATGGGTTTAGCCATCTGTTGGGTAGATAGATTTACTATAAACACTCTGTGATTTATTTCAGGCAAGTTATTTTATTAACTCATGCCATGACATTTCTTATTTTCGTGATGTATCATCATCTCCCTCTTTTTTCTAGCTTCTTTTTTATTTTTAATTTATTTTATTGAAGTATAGTTGGTTGTGTTAACTTCCACTATACAGCAAAGTGATTCAGTTATACATATATATACATTCTTTTTCATATTCTTTTCCATTATGGTTTATCACAGGAAAACCATATAGAAAACCATTGAATATAGTTCCCTGTGCTACACAGTAGGACCATGTTGTTTATCCATATAGAGGTATAATGATTTGCATCTGCTCATCCCAAACTCCCATTCCCTCCCCCCACCACACCACCCCCTTGGCAGCCACAAGTCTGTTCTCTATCCTTGTGAGTCTGTTTCTGTTTCATCGATAAGTTCATTTGTGTCATATTTTAGATCCCATATATAAGGGATATCATATGGTATCATTTGATATCATTTGTCTTCCTCTTTCTGACTTACTTCACTTAGCACATCATCTCCTCTTAATATAACTGAAAATTTGACAAGTTCACAGTCTATCATTGTCTTTAAGTGCAAAGAAAAAAAGAATATATAGTGTTTTTTCTAGAATGACAGTGATGTCTGTGAAAGATGAATTATTCATGCAAGTTATGTTGCTCTATAAAAGTATTTTCTCTTCTTAAATTGAAAAAATTCTCAAAAGATTTGTATTCCAGTGGGAAATCTGCTATAAAGTGGGAATCACACTACTTTGGGTACTTCGCATATAAAATATGGTTTTTACAAAGCTCCTAAGGGAAAGGAAAATTCGAGACCCACAGCTTTATGATGCATGTAATAACAATTGTATAGAATAGGGAATGATATTCTTAAAATGAAATTAAGAACAGTTTTAAAAGAATAATCAAAATACATCATACTATAAATTTGATCCCTATTTTTTCTCTGGTTGAAAGGGGAAGAAAATATTGCTTTGCCCAAAGCTTTACTCTTAGTATCTTTTATATATTTATGCAGAAATTGAGGTGCATATCTTTATAGTCAAATCCATTTCTTCTATTTTTTAAAGTTTTTAGCCTTTCTAATAACATAGGCCACACCATGCAGGCTACTGGCAAAATAAACCAGTTCCTCTCTATCCATTCTTTGGGCCTTTGAAGGCCTTTGTATAGGAATATGTGTTACGTATATTGTTCATTCGTTCATCGTGCAGACATGACTCTACTTGTATAAATGGCACAAGTTCTGGACCCATAAAATACCAATGGGGAAAAGTAAGAAAGAGCCCTATTTTCTTTGACCTTAATTATAGGGAAGAATCTGTTTAAATTATGACAGACAAGAAATTATCCATTTTTATCTCTATAATATCATGCTGCTTTTTTCCCCTTACAACCCACATTTTTAGTTAAGTGTGCATCAATATTTTAACATTTATTGAGAATATGCCATATTCTAAAATCTTGGTTAAGTGAAATTCTTTAAAAAATTGGTATCATTTGTAAAGAACTCTGGTGTATTCTATAATGATAATGGCATCTTGGGCTTAGAGACACAGGATACTACAAAATTGACTGTTCCAAAGTAAGGGATAAAAACTTCTTTACAGCTGAAGAACATCTTTTTGCTTTAGAGCAGAGGTTCTCAAACTTTAGCCTGCATCACCTGCAGGGCTTGTTAAAACACATGTTTCTGGGCCTCACCTTAGAGTTTTTGATTCAGTTCTGGCTAGGGACCTGAGAATTTTCATTTCTTACAAGTTCTCAGGTAGTGCTGGTGCTGTTGGTCCAGGGACTACGCTTTGAGAACCTTTGATTTAGAGAATGTAAGAGAAAACTGAGTGTAAGAATATCGCAGTAAGATTGTTTAAATATAGATTCAACTACATGCATGAATCAGTAGTTTGTGTTCTTAAAAAAGCATGGCAGTAAAAGCCTCCCATTGCCTGTAGGAGGTTACTTTTGACAGGGAGTTCACATATGTGTTGGTGCTGTTAATATCTATAAAAAGAACTTGGTTACTTTCCTCAAAATGACTAGTTGAACATAGTGATTTCATAAAAGTTGACAGGTATCAAATGCTGCAAGGTAAAAACTTGTTAAAAATTGTATCAGTTGTTATACTGTTTTATTAGACATTAGATGCTTTGGAGACTTTTCAAGGTAAACAAGCTAAAACCATTTAATCAGTGATTTGCTTTCAGTGTCAATGAGGCTGTTCTTCATAGTCACAATCATGCCAGATAATAACAGATCTTAAAGGAAAATTTATATTATCGGTGAGATTAAAATAATCTTTATTTGTACTGTACTCAGTTAGCTCTGTTTAGATTTATATTGTAGGAAATCCTGACAGATAGTTTCACACTGATTTTTATATTGTGAGAAAGTTTTAATTTATACTGTAAGAACAATTAGTAATTAAAATTTAGGGTGCTTTTCTAAATGCATACGTCATTTGATAAGCCCTGTAACATCATTTGCTATTAAATTTAGGTAGCCATCATTAACAAGTAACACATTGTTATTACTTAGAATATTTTATAATTTAATAATTGAAATTAAAATGCAGGAATTTATATAAAAGAGGTTGATTATTTTGCCCTGTGTGTGATCAAATTCCAAAGGCATGGTTTTAAGGATTTGTTGAGGGGAAATGTGAACCCCTCTCCATGTATGATTCTTGTTGGTGGTGTCTTGTTTACGATACAAATTTCTTGTGTGACAACAATGAATGTCAGGTGAATGGTTAGGAGCCATGCTCGTGATAGTTGAACAGTCACTCCCTTTTGAGAACCAGAAAAAGGGCATAGGAATCCCAGATGCACAACATAAATTCTGAAGTTTGTACTCAAATTATACCTTCTCCTACATCTTTTTAAGAACATAATACAAAGTGGGTGCAGAATAATCTGTTATTATAGGAACGTGGGTGACTGCATAGTCGTTTACATTTGACAAACTTCCGAGTTACTTGGAAGTGGAGCACTAAGGTTATTGTTGAATTAAGAAGGTAGGAAACTCTCTGCAAAGCTCCAAGGAACAATCACTCAGTAAACATTTACAGGCTCCTAGGTTATGCAGATGTGTGCTTCTATGGAATTTTTCTGCATTCTCTACGTAAGCTATGGGATCCATAGGAGGCTGACCTTCAACATGGCACAGTGCCAATTTTGGTAGGCGGTGTGCTTAATTCATAAAGAATTCCAGGGCTTCCCTGGTGGCGCAGTGATTGAGAGTACGCCTGCCGATGCGGGGGACACGGGTTCGTGCCCCGGTCCGGGAAAATCCCACATGCCGCAAAGCGGCTGGGCCCGTGAGCCATGGCCGCTGAGCCTGCGCATCCGGAGTCTGTGCTCCGCAACGGGAGAGGCCACAACAGTGAGAGGCCCGCGTACCGCAAAAAAAAAAAAAAAAAAAAAAAAAAAAGAATTCCAGTATACTAGCAGGAGCAATTTAAGTGTTTTAAATAGAATTACGTGACTGATACAATGACAGTCAACAAATGTTTAAGTTTCTGTGCTCAATGGTGGTAGCAGTGTAGTCTCTACTGAGTCAGTTCTTGGTGTGATTTTAAGCCTTGCCTCGACCATGTAGCTCTCTGGCTTGGTTTTTTAGTCTCCTGGATTTAATGGTGTGAAGATCTCATCAAGATCTCAGTGAAAGCCATTTGGTGGAATAATGGGACTGGAAGTCAAATTAGAGTGATTTGAGGAATGTTATTTGCTTTGAAGGTGGTTGGTTGCTTTCTGAAAAACACAGGCACATTCATAAAATGTAAGCATGTTAAATTAACATCCTTTAAACAGTCCTATATAAGTAATGCTGGAATGCTTTCCAGCTATCTGTGCGGACGTTTGTTTGTCACCTTTGTAACCTGTAAACCTATTAGACTTGGAGATATGACTTTAAAAAAATTGTTCCTATTATATATTATCAAGGAAATTATACTTTGAGAAGGTTTTAAAAATATTCTCCGAGTGAGGAGTTTCTCTAAATTCTTGTAGCCTTTTTTGCCTGTTGATATTTGCCCATCTCAGGTTTATTTTTTAAATGTATAGTTACAGTTTCTGCAAGGTGGTAAACTTCTTGGGAGCAGATAATTTTTCTCGCACTTTATAGTTTTAGGATTTGGCACAATGCCTTGCTTACTTACAACTGGAGGCTAAACATATGCATGTATCCTCTTCACGTATAAGAATTAGCTTTGATGTGCATTCCAGTGATTCCTAACAGTAGATGTTAATTTTTTTGTTTTTGTTTTGTTTTTTTTGCGGAACTCGGGCCTCTCACTGCTGTGGCCTCTCCTGTTGCGGAGCACAGGCTCCGGACGCGCAGGCCCAGCGGCCATGGCTCACGGGCCCAGCCGCTCCGCGGCATGTGGGATCTTCCCGGACCGGGGCACGAACCCGTGTCCCCTGCATCGGCAGGCGGACTGTCAGCCACTGCGTCACCAGAGAAGCCCTAGATATTAATATTAATAATAGTACAAATAATATTACTGGCTGCCAGGCACTGTCTGTGGTGCGTTGTGTGCATTATCTCTTTTGATCTTCATTGACTCTCAGTATTGATGACAGACTGAGACAAAGATGGTTCATTTACCTGCTCATAATTTTCTTCTCCAGGCAAAACTGCTTCTCCTAGCTCCCATAACAGTTCTACCTTCACTACAGACCCCAGAGAATAATTTTTGAAATTCCTCTTTCTTTTGGCCCAAACCCTATTACGGTCCAAGTAAGCTGATTCTTCTGAAGTAGAATCCATGCAAAAGGTTTGAGGTGAAAATTTTTTACTTGGTACTTTTTGTGAACTATAAACGCTGTATCTCCGCAAAATGTTCAAAGCATGAACCAAGTGCTGTTGCTTCCAAGGAAATCTGGCCTGAGAAATTGCCCCTCTTTAATCATCTCTACCAAAATTTACTTCTTGTTCCTCATCTATGTGAGTATTGGTTTTAGATCTTTATTATAATGTCCGTATATAAAATTATTAAAATCAGAATGACCGCTGAAATACAACAAAGTGACTTAAAAATAGGTATTTGGTTTTTGATTTTACAAAGAAAACTGGCGTATGTTATTTATATTTTACCACAGCTTATAAAACAAACTGGGTCCTAGAATAGGTGATATCTCCGTACAGCTAAGTGAAACTGTGGAACGTGGGGAACATAGAACTTGCGGTCAGCTGTAGCTCTCTATCTTTTACCTTATTCAGTGGAGCCTATGATGTTTGAGTTCTCTGACAGTTATAGAGAGAGAGGAAAATGTGATTTCATTAGAAGAAAGGATGGGCTAGAAGCTCTCATGAGACTGATTTAGACGTATACGTCCAGGGAGCTGAGTGTTTCTTGGAATAGATTCCAAATTCCACAGAAATACAGCCCAATTGTAATATCTTGCACTTAGACTCTTAATTTTTTTTTTAGACTCTTAATTTTAAAAAGTGTTTTTATGTGCTCTTTAATCTCATTTTATCTTTATAATGATGTGAATCAGCAGTGATTATTCTCATTTTGGATATGGGGAGAATTGAGGCACAAATAAGAAAACCAAGGTCTTATAAAAAATTAGCAATGGAGCCACAAACCCAAATGGCATGGACCCCTCCCTTCCAAAAATCCTCAGCATACTTCACTGTTTCCCATTAAGCTGTCTCTACACCTTCTGTCTCCTCTAGGGAGGTCCAAGACCCTACTTACATCCCACAAGAGCCAGCTCTATGGCTTAAATGCCATCCATTCTCTCCTGGTCTGTCCACTCAGATGCTGGGAATACTAAAAGCATTTCACAGAAGCTAGACAACTAGCAAGTAAGGGGATTCATTAGCACTGTGACACTCAGCCATCCATTTCCTTGGAGTGTTCTCTTACCAACAATTTTTAACACAGGGAAGACTATACTTTCTGAAATGTGGTTTGTGATTGTTTTCATTCGTTTTTCTTCTCTATGTCTACATTGTTCTACTTTTTCTTGGAATTTCTTATGTTTTCAGTCCTTTTATGAGGATTTCAGGAACACTATATTTTTCTTTTTATTTTATTTTGATGGTAAGTGAGTCCAAATAAGATATTCTGATTTGGTATTCTTGATACCATATTTTACTGAATTTACTTCTATTTTTCTTGAATCCTTTTGCCTATTTTATGCTCACTACTCTGTGTTCATTTACTCCTGGAAATTGTATTCCAGAAGAAGATTTTCCTATTTGTAACACAAACATGATTAGGCTGTTATTTTATTAGCTTTC
This sequence comes from Monodon monoceros, assembly GCF_005190385.1. Lineage (NCBI taxonomy): Eukaryota > Metazoa > Chordata > Mammalia > Artiodactyla > Monodontidae > Monodon > Monodon monoceros. The sequence goes on from NW_021703777.1 coordinate 110,254,879, forward strand.
AGATGTTCAGATTATGACCAGTAATGCCAGTTGCAAGATTACATGACCATTGATTACACCCCCAGAATTTTAGAGGTGCATACACCCACTGTATGCAATGATAAATGTCTTTTCAGGTGTAGCTTCCAATAGTTTTTTCTTCATTGGCACTCACCCATTGTCAAACGTAATTTGAATTGGGTTGTGAAGAGGACGAAAGCCTACACAGTTGGCCAGCATGCCCACTACACAGAATCGCTTCCATATGGCCGTAGAGCCATCCTTGCCTCTCAAAATAAAAACTCATAATGGAACATTCCGTTCTGTTAATGCACACACACACACGCACAGTATAAAATGGGATCCACAATCACAGATTCCAAAAAAGGTTTTGTTTTCAGCTTTTTTTCCAAACCTATACATATGGTTCTTTTTTAATAAGGTTCTTCATTTTTTAATTGGGAAAGTTACTATTGTAATACAAATTCTCTAAAGTTAAGATGATGGCATCTACTTGCATTTGACCAGAGATACGAGAGAAGTCAGGATATTTTTGTTGTATTTTTGACTCGGAAAGTCAGTTTATTGGGTGATTACAAGTTTGCAAGAGTATCTGCCTTCCTCAGCATTCCAAATTAAATAAAGGAAATATGCTTTCTCCAGTTCTCCATCCTCCAATGTGCTTAGAGAAATGATGAGAATTGATATCTTTAAAAATTGAATGAATTAAGGCATAAGCATCATCAAATCTATTTCTTTGGTAGATGTCCCATTTATTTATCCCTTCACAAGCCTATCCAAGTCCAATATTACTGCGTTTTAAAGGAAATAAATTTGTAGTAAGGTAAGACTTGTAGGGAGAAGAGTAAAATGTCAAAGATAGCTCCAAATTTCTGTTAATAAATATGGAGTTCGAATTTCATACAGAAGACCATTCCTTCTCTCTCCTTCTGAGTTAGTATAGAGGATAAGCTACTCCGGCAGCAAATAGTAAGAATAGCAGTGTAGCAGTCTACCTCTTACTTCAGATCTCACAGCTTAACGTGTTCATTCCACAGCAACCAAGATGTAGGTGAAACCATCAGGAAGACCTCAAAACAATCATCCTTTAAGGCAAAGACCACAAAACAAAGCAAAATTGGAAAAATATGACACTAAATAAAACTTCCCAGTAGAAAATTGTCAGAAGTAATCATTCATTCCCTCCCTCCTTCCTTCACTCACCTAGCAGGTATTTGGGAATTTAATGTGTGCTCTCTAATAGGTTGGGGTGGTGGAGTCTGAGGAAGTGATGACTAAACTGCTCTCTTTTTTAAAAACTCATAGATAATTAAAACAAAAATTTTCCCCAAATTTATTGAGGTATATTTGACAAGTAAAATTGTGAGATAGTTGAAGCATACAACGTGATGATTTGATACACATATACTTTGTGAAAGGATTCCCCCCCATTGAGATAATTAACAATCCATCACCTCACATCTTTCCTTCCTTTCTTTTCTTTTTTCTTTCTTTCTTTCTTTCCTTCTTTCCTTCTTTCTTTCTTTCTTTCCTTCTTTCCTTCTTTCCTTTCTTTCTTTCTTTCTTTCTCTTTCTTTCTTTCTTTCTTTCTTTACATTTAAGTTCTACTCCCAGCAAATATCAGTTATACAAGTGTTATCGGCTATAGCCACCATGTTATACATTAGATCCTCAAACTTTATTCATCTTATAGCTGAAAGTTCATACACTTTACCAATCTCTATTTGCCTCAACCCCCAGCCCCTGGCAACTGCTTTTCTATGCACTGTTTCTATGAGTCTGGCTTTTTTTTTTAGATTCCACATATGAATGATACCACCTGATGCTTGTGTTTCTCTGTCTGACATTTCATTTAGCATAATGACCTCCAGTGACCTATTCTCTTAAAGAAAGGATCGATATGAAAACTAGGGGGTAAGAGGAGATAAAGTGTGCTATGGGAAAATGATATAGTACGTGCAAGGGCCTAAAAGAAATCTGGGAGTTGAAACATGAGTGGGAAATGTGGTGTATATGAGGGCTGAGAGAGAAAGTCAGATCCTGTGGGACCTTGTGAGCCACATTAAGGATTTCATTTTAAGATGTTTATCCTAAGCCCAGTATGAGGTGGAGGTGGGAGGTACAGCAAGACAAGATTTGGATTTTGAAAAGCTCACCTGCTGCAGTTCGGAGAACAGCTTGGAGGGAGGCCAGGACAGATGCAAAGCAAAGTATCTGGAGACTGCTACAGAGGTTGACTCTAGACAGTCGGTGGTATTAGTTAGAGTGGAGCGCTTGCTGCTGCTTTAGATGATGGAGAAAGGGAACCGCTTTGGGAGACGTGTAGGACCTCTTTCAGAGCACTTGGTGATGATGGCAGAAGGGAGGCGAGAAGGGGGTGGTACAAGGATGACTTTTGGATTTCTCCTCTGTCAGTATGGATGGTGATGTAGTCCATTGATATAGAGAACATGGGATAAGGACAAGGTTTTGTTTTTGTTTGGGTGGGAAGGAGGGTAGGGAGCATGAGTTGTATTTTAAGTGCTTGTTAGACATCCAAGAGGAGGTTTTAATGGTAGGTCTGAGCTGCAAGTCTAGAGCTCAGAGGAGAATTCTGGAATGAAATGAAGACATTTATGGGTCATCTGACAGAAGTGGTTATCGAAGCAGTGGACTTGAATGAGACTGCCAAAGCAGTGAAGCCAGGGAGAAGTGGAAGAGGGTCTAGGTTTTAAGGAAATTTTTCAGATTGGAGAAAGTGAGGTGATAAAGAAAATTTAAGATATATGGCCAAAATTTTGAAAAATTTATAATAATTGTCCAGAGGACTGTGGATTCTTTTTTTTTTTTTTTTTTTTTTTTTTTGCGGTACACGGGCCTCTCACTGTTGCGGCCTCTCCCGTTGCGGCGCGCAGGCTCAGCGGCCATGGCTCACGGGCGCCGCCGCTCCGCGGCATGTGGGATCTTCCCGTACTGGGGCACGAACCCGTGTCCCCTGCATCAGCAGGTGGACTCTCAACCACTGCGCCACCAGGGAAGCCCGGACTGTGGATTCTTAATGTACAGTGAGTGAAAAATAGCAGGTCTGGAAGAACTAGAATGAGAACCAATCAAGACCAGCGTAATAAGCAGTTGATTTAAACTTGGACGGGCTTCAGTTTAGCAGTGGTTAAGAGCAACATCTCTGGGGTCAGACAATCTTGAATCCCGAATCCTGCCCCCATCACCCACCTCCTACCCTTGTGATTTAGGGCAAGTTACTTATCATATCTGTGTCTGGATTTACTCCTCTGTAAAACAGGAGTAATTATAGTACATAAAATGTAGGGCTGTTGTGAGGATCGAAGTATACAGCACAAACCATGACACATAACAAGCGCTCTATGTTAGATGCTGTTGTCATTTTTATTCTTTTTGTGGACCTAAGGTTAGAGTCAGACATTTTCTTGTTGTTAAAATAAGGGAACTTTGTCCCAGCTTTCAACAAGAGAATCCTGAGTTTGACTGATTAGACTATCTTAAATCTCTTGCCCAACCTTGAACCACTCATTGTATCTAAGAGAATCGAATGTGTTGATTGGCTTAAGTTATCTGATGCTCTTCCTGGAGCTGGAAGCTGAGAAGTTCAGCTTTGCTGGAGTTACATGAACTATGTGAGTAAAGACAGATACTCTAAGGAAAAACCAGGATGCTTTCAAAAAAGGAGGAGGGATCCTGGGTAGGCATCAACCAATACCTATTACTATATCTTGGGCCCTCCATTTTAAAAATTCATTATAGATTATATTAGTTGTATACTACATCTGTTTATTTGTTGTTGTTTTTTTTGACTCTGAATAAAAAAACAATTCATTTGCTTTCTTCAGTTTTAAAATTTCATTTACTTTTAAAATTCATTTGCTTTCTCTATATTTGTTTAAAAATTCATTTGCCTCTCATTTTTTGTTGACAAATCCAAGGAGATTAACTATATAGTTAACAGTAATGGCTTAACAATGTAATGAGGCATTTATTCATTTTTGTAAAGTAAAACACGGAGATAAATGTTTTCAGTATTTTGGAGTTATGTGAGAATGAATAGAACATCACCAGCCATCTCATCTCCTTTGTAGAATGAACTGGTGGTAAGTCACCTGTTAAATTTAAATTTTAAACGAATAAAGGAGAGAAGCATAAATCTAAGTTATTCATCATTGTCAGGAATTGAGGGTAAACTGTTAGAAGCTGTTTATTGGGTGCTTACTGTGTACTCAGCAGAGTTCTCATTGCTGTGGAGGATTCTAAACAAGTGTCAGGCAGGAAGCTGCTTTTAAAAGTACATAGGCTACCTGCAAAGTCAGGACAAGTACACCAGGAACAAAGACAAACAACAGAAGATGGTAGATGATTTCAACCTTCCTCTCTAGACTATATTCTAGAGAGGAAGGTTGAAATTGGCCAAATTCTATTAATGAAAAATTCTCAGAGGACCTGAGCCCATCACTGAAAGTTCTGCAGAGGGGAAATTGAAACAGAAGACTTTCCACATGGGAAGATTAGTTACAAAAGTGATGGGAGGTATAATTGAGCTTGGTGAGTGTAGAAATATTGGTGAGACAAGCTGGTCTGGAACAACATCAGAATGTGCATTGAAGGTTTGTTCTTAATATGACAGTGGAGCTAGGGTATAAAAGGTCTTCATCTTTAGCCATGGTTTGTGAAAAACTGATGTTTAATTATGGTCAGTAAGATGACAATCAATTCAGGAAAGCGTTGAAAATAGTTTTAGGAAGATTAGTTCAGGTTGATGTATAGGGTGCACTGGAGTGAGTAACTTGAAATATGTTGAATAGTTCACATGTTTTCTTGGTAATTTATCCATGAGGAGGTGAAAGCGGTGATTATGGGAATACAGTATTTTCAGTGGTGTTTCTGATTGCTGGCAACACCCAGACATGATAAAATACTGTCTGCCAAATTTGCTGCTAAAACACATGACAGTATAGTGTAGTAGAAAGAACATGAGCTCTAGAATTAGTTATACGTGAATTCAAATCCCAGCTCCACGTTGTAAGTGATGTGAAACTTTAGGAATGCTTCCTAATCCCTGTGAGTGTTAATTTCCTTAAGTCATGTAGAGCTATATTACTTATTTCACTGGGCTGTTAGGATTAAATAACAAATATAAAGTGTGTAGCTTTCTCTCCTCACTACCACCACCCCAAATTTCTTAATCACTGGAAATAAAGACTGGAAGAATCCTTATACCTAAGAGGGCACTTGGACATTCTTCATTAAGCAAGTCATGGCATTTCCAATGCTGTCATTTCTAGTGAAGAGCTTAAGAAAAGGCTAATTGTCCAATTAGTGTTTGTTCTCTGAGGTAATCTGATCCCGGTTGAAGGGGACAGCTGAGGGGAGTGGAAAGAGCACTGTGTTTGGAGTCCTTCAGTGTCCAGACCCTGATCACATTACTTATGGGTGTACCCTTGGATGAATGACTATGAGCTGTAGTCTTAAATGGCCCTAATAGCATAGGGGTGGGGATGAAACACGATGTCATAGTAAACACTCCATAAAGTTTAACCTTCCTAGAAAGATTTAGTACATTATTCATTTTAATGTCATCTAATAGTTTAGCTATAATCCTTTAAAGAGGACCTTTAGAGAGAAGAGGTTAAAATAACTTATAATATCCTAACCCTGGTAAAGAGTTGTCATGTTCTGATTATCTGAGAAAATTTGTATGACATTTTAATTAATAAAATGCCTTCTTAACTTCCAAACAAGCTTATAATCTTGCTTTTGTATCTTTTGTTCTTTTGCCCTGAGCACACCCACAAAGTACACAAAGTAGTCTTTATTTTTGTGACTACAATTAGTACCCATTGGTTTTTTTACATCCTTTGCAGCTGTGCATTTACAGTGTATTTAGGGAAATAATTTGAATTATCCTGACCTTAAAGCTGTGTGATAACTTTGGGATGCTTTCCAAACTTCTCTCTCATAATGCTAATTCAAAAGAAGAAAATGATACATAGTATTTGGAATAGAAACTAGAGTGGTAATTCCCAACCAGTGCTAACCGGTGTGTGACAAAAAGCCTACTACATTTCATAGCTAAGGCTGCTGAAGAATTCTGCTTTGTGAAAAAATCTATATCTTAACAGTGACCTTCCTGCAAAAGACAAGAAGATTTCATCAAAAGGGGAATTCTACTTTTGCCAAGTTTAAACCCAGAGCTATCTGTAACCATTCCCATTTTCTACTGTTGGGATTGATTGTGTAATCTGTTGATGAGTTTTCCAGTAGATGTGGAGAGTACATGTAATGTTCTTATTAACTGGCAAATGGCACAGGGAATTAAGGGTATTATAAATACTTAAAGCTGCAGTTTTCAGACTCTCTTAGATATAGATTGCTCCATCTAAGCAAATATGCACAACTACCTACTTTACTCATTCCTTCTTATTAATGGAAAGGCTATATCATTTTTAATTGCAAAAAACTAAAAGAAAGGTAACACATGATTACCATGTTAGGCTACTCTGTCTTTGTGTTTTCAAACAGTGATAGCTCCTAAAACTCACCATTCTACTAGAAGGATCCCTGATATACCTCCTTGGAACACAGCACAGTTTACAAACGATTGTCCTGGTAATTTGGGAATAAGGAAGACATTGCTGAAAGTTATAACTCATTCAACATCAAACAGAGCAGCAGTGTTTAATATTTTATTTTCAGAGTTTTTAGGTTAGATAGTATTTGAAGAGAGTTATATGACTAGAAAATTTGAAAAAATAAAACTGTCTAGGATATGAATGTCTTTCATAAACAGAAAGGAAGTAGAATAGAGTAACAGTGGTAAGAGATGTGGTTGGCAAGGTAGGCTGTGGCCAGATCATGTATGATCTTGTTAGACATTGTGTTAGTTATTGCTGCGTAACAAATTATCCCAAACTTTAGTGGCTTAAAACAGCAATAAACATATATTATCATCATAGCTTCTGTGGATCAGGAATTCAGTAGTAGCTTAGCTGTGAAATTATGGCTCAGAGTCTCTTATGAGTCTTTAGTGAAGATGTTGACCAGAGCTAAAGCCATCTGAAGGCTTTCCTGGGGCTGGAGAATTCACTCCCAAGGTAGTTTTTTTCACATGGTTGGCAAGTCGTTACTAGCTGTTGGTGGGAAGTCTCAGTTCCATCTCATGTGAGTCTCTGCACAGGCTGCTTGAATGCTAATATGGCATGGCAGCTCATTTCCTCCAGAGCAAGTTACCCAAGAGAAACCTAGTAATAGGACAGTGGCTTTGAACCCTAGCTTCGGGAGTCACACATCATCGATTCCACCATAATCAATGCATTAGAAGTGAATTACTAAGTTGGTCCACACTCTGGGGAAATGGAGTTAGGTTCCACTTTTGAAGGGAGGAGTGTGAAAGAATTCGCAGCCATATATTTTTGTGTGTGAAGTTTTAATTTTTATTTTGATTTTTTAAGATGCCATTTTGCCAACAACACAATTCTTTCCCAGAATTCTCTTCAGAATTTATACTTAGGTTTTGAGCTTTTAGACATATGCCTTGCTCTTTTTTTAATTTTCATTTTATATTGGAGTATAGTTGATTTACAATGTTGTGTTAGTTTCAGGTGTACAGCAAAGTGACTCAGTTATACATGTACATATACATATGTCTATTCTTTTTTGGGATTAACATATACACACTACTATATATAAAATAGATAACCAACAAGGACCTACTTTATAGCACAGGGAACTCTACTCAGTATTCTATAATAACCTTTATGGGAAAAGAATCTGTAGGCATATTTTAAAACCACCACAGATGTAGAAAGAAACGTGGATCCTATTTCACTTTATTTATTCATCCATTTAACGAATATTTATTGAACACCTACTATGTGCTAAGATTGTTATGGGCACTGAATAAGGCCTCCCAGAGAGGGTGACATGTGTCAATGCCTGAAAGATGAAAAGAAGAGGGCAAAAGTTTCCAAGCATCTTTGCCTCTGCTGTGTTCATTTACTTCCTACTAACTTCCTGTTCCCTCCTTAACCTCTGTTACTGCCCAGTCCACTTGGAAGTTTACTCAATCTCTGGGTTAAAATTTCCTCAGCAGTAAAAGGATGAGTCTCCTTTTAGCTATAACATTTTCATCTAGAAAAATAGGGCAATTTCTTTTAATCATTGAAATATACTTAATAATTTTAGCAGCGTAGAACTGAAAGTAAGAACAAGTGAAATAACAGTGAGCAGTTACAGAGAAATTAATTTATATACCATTTGAAGTTTCTATAATCAGTTTCTACTCTTTAAGCTTACACTCGATCTATGAAATTACCTAAAGTATATCTTTAGCTGGGTGGTAATATGTTAGACGTGAATTAGAGATCTTTGAAATTAAAAAAAAATTTTTAGACCTGTAAGAATTCCTTTCAAGATGCATTCTTGCATGAGATTTTACTCATGTTTGGTAAATTTACTTGAAGTCCTTTTTTTAATTCATTAGACTCAGTATTGTGCTTAGAGAACAGAATTCCCCAAGTGATATATGCCTGCAGCAAATACACTCTGACTTTTCACACAAACACCACATTTCTTGAGAGGGAGAACGAAAGAAGAATAGAAAAAAATGGCAAAGCACATTTTCATTTCTTTAGATCTACCATCTTGATTTCATTAAGGCCTCCTGATTTCCTCTCAGGTCTGTGTGCTTGGGCCTGAGAAGCCTTTCTTCATGGTATCAGTTGCTGACTCTTTAGTGCTCTGGCAGCATTTTACTCATGCTTCGCTTTCGGCAATTATAGTGTGTCTTGTGCTATGGTTCCATATACGTGTAGTCGGTGAATCTGTTATATTTTCTGCTCTTGAGGGCTGGAACAGTATTATGTCCATATTTGTTACTTGGCATCTAGTCCAGTGTCAAGGAGAAAAACTTTAGAACAGATTTGGTGCTATAAAAAAAGACCTTTTTTTGAAGTCCCCATTATAAGAAAAATTATTTATGGTGATAGATGATAGCTAGACTTACTGTGGAGATCACTTCTCAATATGTACAAACAATAAATCATTATGTTATACACCTGAAACTAATATAACATGTTAATTGCATCTCATTTTTTAAAAAGAGACCTTTTGAATTGAATAGTAACATTGACTTTTTTTTTGAATTTTATTTAATTTATTTTTTTATACAGCAGGTTCTTATTAGTTATCTGTTTTATACATATTAGTGTATACATGTCAATCCCAATCTCCCAGTTCATCCCACCACCACCCCCCGCCCCCGCCACTTCCCCCACTTGGTGTCCATACGTTTGAACATTGACCTTTATGTTAAGATAAAAGTGATTTTGTATGGTCATTTCAAGTCATCTGACTGATGAATCTTAATTTGTGTAATAGAAGAATAAGGTTATATGTTCTGGCAAAATTATGTCTGAAAAGTTAAGATTCTGTAAAAATAGGTAATATTGATACTTCTTAGAGTTTTGATCCTTATCCAAAACATTGATTCTAAACCATTTATTACTTTTCATACTGACATTATTTGTCTCTATATAATTTCTTTGAAATGACGTACAGATATCAATAGGTTTATTGAATTAAAATATTCCCCCAAACTGCAATAAATCTAACATTTGATAGGAAGATTATCAGCTCATGTTCATTCAGTTTTCCCAGATAATCCAATTAGCAAAAAAAAAATTTTTTCTCCAGTGGCTAAAACCTGATTACTGGTTCATATATCACTAATGAAAATAGGAACAACATTTTTGGTAATATTATAAGTGTTTGCATTCTCTAAAATATGATATAATTTCTAGATTTGAAGAAAAGCATTTTAACTTTTTAATAAATCTGAGAAATGTTATCAATAACTAATAACTCATGCAGACTGAAACCACTTCTGATCTTTAAGTGGAATATAAATACATGAATACTAAATGACATTTCAAAATCTCAAAACCATTTTAATGTTTCTAATCCTCACTTCTCATCTGAATTATTACAAAAACTTTCTTTTTACTCCTGCAGACTATTCTCTGGCCATTTTCTAATTCATCCTCCCGTCTCTGGCAAATTAATCTCTTTAAAATGCAAATATGGCCATGTCAAACCCTTGCTTAAAACCCTTCAGTGACACCCAAGAGTTCAGAATAAAATTCGGGTGCCTCAGCGTGACGGATGGGGGCTGATCCCTGCCTGTCTCGGCCTGCTCACCCCGCTAGTCACGGTAAATTTTCCAAAGATCCCTATATGCTCAGGGTTTTCTCTTCTCATGGGGTTTCCTCTATTTGAAATACCTTTCCTGCCTCTGTGCCTAAATTCAGTGTCTTCATATCTTAGCTCAAACCGAATCACTCCCAGTGTCTTCCAAGTATCACTCCCAGTGTTTCCTTCAGATGTAATTTTTTATCCAGTTGAGTTCTGTGTCCTTTTATGTTCTCGTTATACCCAACACATAACTTTTTTTTTTTTTTTTTTTTTTTTGCGGTACGCGGGCCTCTCACTGTTGTGGCCTCTCCCGTTGCGGAGACGCGCAGGCTCAACGGCCATGGCTCACGGGCCCAGGCGCTCTGCGGCATGTGGGATCTTCCCGGACCGGGACACGAACACGCGTCCCCTGCATCGGCAGGCGGACTCCCAACCACTGCGCCACCAGGGAAGCCCCATAACTTTTTTTTTTTTTTAAAGAAACTAACAATATATGCGTTCACTGAACTGTAATACAGTAGTTTGGTTACTTGCCCATCTCAGCCTCTGGACAGTGAGCTCCTAATAAACAGGGAGCTTTCATCTCTGAATCACCAAAGCTGAGCACAATGCCTAGCAGTGGAGAGTCACCAAACGCAGTTTTAGTGAATAAATATAAATGAATGGCAAATAATTAATAATTTGCCATGGAGAGGGATAATGTTCAAAATATTTAATAACCAGTTGGTAGAGGCACCTATTGGTCACCCTGGAATTACCCTAACAACAAATAATGCTGTTCTTGTACGCATCCTTCCAGTATCAACCTGGGCTCCGGATCTCTTTGACTTTTTTATATCAAAAAGGAGAAAATGCATATCCTTTCATACCTACCTGCCGCCAGACCATTTTAGAAAAACGTGGAGACATAATATATTGGAAAGCACTTCGGTACATGGACACAGGAGCCAATAATCCTGTGTGGTTGACCTATTTATGTGGGAAGATAAAAGCTTTCCTATAAAATTTACAATGGTGTTAAAGTGCTGCCATGCCCTTCCCCAATTACCCAGAGGTGTGCTTCACATTCTCTGGTGGACTAGTTCTTGTTAAATAGCATCAGTAAGTTAAGGAAGGATAATTTCCCACATCTTTAGGACCTGTAGTAAATCTTTACTGCCTTCTCACTCCATACATTTAGTAACAGTAAACAGCTCCCCCTTCTTCTAGCCAAGGTGTTGTCTTAGCTCATGTTACCTTCATCACTTAAATACACTATCGCAAATATTGCAAAAGCTGATTAATCCGTTACTTCCATTCTTGAATCCTGCCATCCCAAACCAAGGCATCTGTGGTCACCAGAGTGAACTTTCCAAAATGCATATGTGATCCCTGCCCAAAACCATTCAGTTGTTCTGCATCACCTAAAACTATGTCCTTGGGTCAGTTTTTAAAATTGGAGCTTTTTAAAAAAATGCATGTACTTTGGCTTCATGTATGGAGACTACAATTCAGGAGAGGCAAGGTGGTCCCTAGGCATTCTTACAAGTTTCCACAGGAGATTCTATAACACAGCCAGGCTGCGAACCACACATCCACATGATCAAATCCCAACTCCTTTATGGGGAAGAAGGCTGTCCACGTACTGGCTCCTATCTGTCACTTCCAGTTCACTTATTAGCTGGGAGACTTTGGCCAAGTTACCTAAGTGTTTGAGTCTCAGCTGCCTTATTTCAAATGGGGATAATAATACCAATGTTACAGCACTATTCTAAGGATTAGAGATGATGTTGGGCCATTTAATTTATCATCCAAACTGAGATACTATTAATAATTACTCCAAGCTAACTATGCATAAACTTAGACTGTCCTGGGGAAACCGGAGCATGTGGTCACGGTGATTTGAAGCAGTAGAGTCAAAGCATTTCCCACAGTGAATGGCATAGAGCAGAAGTTCAATAAATCATTTTTATTTTTATCATTCTTTATACGTGCATCCCACTCTGCTGGAAGCCCTTGCATGCTGAGGTTGTGGCACAAGGAGCGCATGGTATTCTTGATGCCCTCTAACCGAGAGCCTGATCATTTGTCACTGCCCTTTCCCCACCAGATACTATATGTTGTCAGCCCTGACATTTCTCTATTTTTTATATTTTCCCTTTTCTTTCTCTATTACTCTAGCCCACCATTAATGCTTGCAGGGCCCAGGACAAGACTGCAAAAGAGGTCCACTTACAGTATATTTTTAAAATTAAAAGCTATATATCAAGCTAATAAACTATAAAATAAGTTTCTCCTATCCTCCTACCTTGATAAATATATCTGTCTAGCAATAAGATAGGTCTAAATTTAGACTTCTTAGAAACCTTGGAGTTCGTTCCATGCAGGATTGCAGCTGATTTTGCACTCTGGCCCCTCCCCTCTCCTCATCCCCTGCTCCATCCACACCACAAGAGCATCATGTGTAAAGGTGTACACACCCCAGCCTGAACGTTCAAGCTCTGTTCATCTCCTAACTTCCACCCTCCCTCACAAACGACTCTAAGAGTGTGTATTAGACACCTGTTGCTGCTGTAACAAATTATTACAAATTCAGTGGCTTAAGATAACACAAGTTTATTCTTGTATAATTTTAGAAGTCTAAAGTCTAAAAGCAGTCCTACGGGGCTAAAACCAAGGTGTTGGCACTTCTGGTTCCTACTTGAGGCTGTAAGTGAGAAGCAGTGTGGTATCTTCTCTCTGACCTCCTGCCTCCCTCTTATAAAAACCTTTTGTGATTATATCAAGCCTACCTGGATAATTCAGGATAATCTCCCCATCTCAAGATCTTTAACTTAATCACATTTACAAAGTTCCTTTTACCATTAAGGTTACACTTACAGGTTCCGGCAATTAAGATGTGGGCATATTTGGGGGCGTTATTCAGCCTACTGTAGGGTATGCCTACCCGTGGACCCTTGGGAGGATGAACCCAAGGAAGAAATCTGAGCCAGCACTGGAACCACACTTGGGGCTGTGTGGGCAGGAACTCTGGGTGGTTTCATGTCTGGTGTGTGATCTGGAAGCAGGGGAGCTGCAGGGTCAGGATGGGCATGCCCCCTTGGCCCTCTGGATCCCTTGCCCAGCTCAGCTAGAAGAGGTCTCTCTAAAGTTTAGGACCCAGGACAAGAGCCTAGGGATGGCACATCTCTCCTTTCCCCTATTCATCTGGTAACCACAGTCTATTTCCCTTTCTTCTGATCTACACACAAGATTCTGTCAGAGGGAAACACGTAAGCAAATTGTTTTATTCTGTTCAAAGTTCTTTTTGCATCCCTGCCTTTTACTTGTCGTGAAAGAGCCCCATTCCACACCCACTCATTGTTTTTAACCATCCTCACTGGCTTTCCCTTCCTTTGAATCTCTAATTCCATCCTTCCGCCACCTCTTCAGTTCTTAAAATACACAAGGTTTCACCTATTTTCTGTGTTTTAAAAAATATGCTCTCCAGCTAGCAAGTTATTCCTGAATCCTACAAAATTGTCAGTTCATTCCGTTTGTAATGTTTCTTAGTTTTAAATTTTCCACCATCATTTGAAACCTACAGATTTTCTTTTGTAATCAAATTTAAAGTTACTTTTCGTGTTCTACTTGTATACTCTGTATTTTGCTCTATCTTGACCATTTTGAATAATGTTTCCACACTTATACAAGGTATACAGAAGAATTTTTCAAAAAAGAAAATAATTTTTCTCTCCTTATAAATTTTTGGAAATACCTGAAGGTTCATCTATGTTTTTACTCATTCTCATTAATGTGTGGAATTTTTAAAGTAATCAACTGTCTTTAAGACTCTGACATAATTTTAAGAGAATGCTATGTTTTGAGAGTTGATGAATTATTTCACAAGTTTTCTTTTTTAAATAAAGTTTTGTGGGTTTTTACCTTAATGAAGTATTATATATTGCAAAGGATCTAATGAAAAGAAAATATGCCAGTTTATACTTAGTTTCAAACTCATGTTACAAAATTTCAGTGCTTTAAAAAAAAAAAACTATGACTACATAACGTTACCATATTACCGTAGTATGTACTCCATGAGGGCAGATGTCTGTCTTGTTTATTATTGTTTCGCAGTGATGGCCCAGCTACCAGTGCTTGGATTTATATTAAATAATTGAATAAATGAATATGAGAATTAACGAATGATAGAATTTCAGAATGGCTTTTAAAAAGTAATGTAAAGATGTTCAGTATAAATCATGCTACCTCAAGCAGAACATTGAAATACGGATTTTTAAAGTTTTCAATCAGCTTTGCAATCTCTCAGCTTATTCTGATATGAGTAATATTTTATACTTTTAAGGGTGTTGAAATGTATATATTCAAGATAATCGTCATCTGTTTAAATAGTTTATGAATTGATAAATATAGGTGATACTACATAAATATTACAGATATCTTTATATAGATATTATATATAATGAATGATATATATTATAGAATTATATAGATATTAAGATACTAAATATCTTTAGTTTTTAACACAGTGTTGGGTGATAAGAAATGTGAATCTCTGGTACTGAAATGAAGGCAGGAAATGAGGGGGATATTTCTTCCCTTTCTCCTCATTCTTTCAAAAATTGTGGGTGGGAATTGGTTAACTTTGATTTGTCTAGTTTTCTGATGGTAAATGCATGTATGACTTCTTCAATGTGAAGGTATGCTATATGTTTCACAATTTCAAAGTTTTGCTTCACAGTATTCTCTCTTTCTTTGTCATGTATTCTTCCCTGGTTTAAACTTTACAAATGGTTGAAGATACCTTTTTCACTGTTTGTCCTCAGAATGGCTTCACTCCTTTATACATGGCTGCCCAAGAGAACCACATTGATGTTGTAAAATATTTGCTGGAAAATGGAGCTAATCAGAGCACTGCTACTGAGGTAAGACACTTGAATTCTTTGACCTTAATGTCCATGTTGTTTGTATCCAGATGCAAAGGGTCTCCATTACCTTTATCCTACGAGTGTTCATGTTACTATTGTAATCTACAACAGTGGCCATGAACGAATGACCCAGTGCACACAGTTCAATGAGTTTATGCCCTGATTTGGGATTCATGTCAATTTATTCTTACGTGAAATCACGCTTCCATCAATTTGCCATTCTCTAGCTTTTGGGAGCTTTATACTATTGTAAAATCAATTTATAGTAAATTTTATCCATCTCTTTTCATCACTGTTTTATCTTTGTTAGGCTCTAATGCAATTCCTTAAAGGAAAGTTTTTTAATGATTAGCAAGAATTCAGTTATTTATGTTCACACAATTTCATGAGAAATATGTCATCAGAAAGCTGTTCATATTTTATGAAGTACAAATTATGACATGTGGTGGTGTGACTGATTATGGCAACAACCGAATAGAATGTTCAAAATCAATCCAGTCTCAAAACATTCAGGCCATCTAGGCATAAAAAGGGGTTGGAATGGGCCAACTTAGCATCACTTTCCTTTTCGTGTGTGTGTTCTCCAATAAGCCGAACCTACTTTGTATTTTCCTTCTCATTTCTGCCTAAGCAGATTAAGGAGGGAGTTCAGTGATTGTTTGGAACAGTGATTTTTAAGTGATGCTTAGGATGCTTTAGAGCTTGGAGAAAATGCCTCAGGGGCCACTAGAAGGTTGGGAGTAGGTGACACAGTAGAGGAGGGGAAGAGAGCTCCATTGGGACATGCCTCTCCTCACCCCAAAGCAACCAGGCTTTAGTTTTCCTATTTCACGTTCTGTGGCTCCACTGATAAAATTTTAAAACTCCTGCCCTGGAGTGAAAGATGACTGGTAGATAGATGGCTGTCACCCAGAAACTATCCTGATAACTTTTAATGTCTAATATGGCCTCCTTTCTGGACAGTTAAGTCTTTAGGTGAAATAAACATGAAATCCCTTCTACCCTGCACTGTGGAGAGAGGTCATTTATAATCTATTAAATTCATGTCCAGGCCCTTTGAGAGAAAACTTTTTATGGAGCCTGGCGATAACTTTCTGACAGCTTACTCTCATTAGTTAAAAACAATCCCAAGACATCACTATTAATGGGACCACATTTCCTGTTTATGACTGGAAAACACGACTGCCTAGTATGAAACGATTTCACGTTCTCTACTAAGCACACACAGATTTTACACTCTTACCACATGAGTACAGCGTGATTTTTATGATTATGATTTTATGACTTTCTGAGACATTAATTCTGGCAATGAGTGGCACGTGAATATCCTCAGGCAAAGCTTGGATAACAGTACGAGACTATATCTCTGCATTAGGACCTCTAAGAAATGTACCAAACCATGGAAATATGCATTTGTTTTACTTTATTTCCTTGAAAGCAGAATCATTTATCTAGAGAAACCTTTACACTACAGAGTTCTACTCACCAAATAGACTTTTCTAGTGTATGATTTAGGGAAATGCTGCCTGACAGCATTGTCAGCTTTCTCAAGACTCCTCCGATCTGGACCCCTGTAGCATCTCACTCTGCTTCCAGAAATACCCTTTTATGTATGTTGCATCAGTGGAGTTCGTGTTACACTCTGATTCTCAGAGAATTATAACTGTCTCTTATTTCCACAAAGAAATATGACTGTTGCAAGTAAATCACATGAGGTTTTGAATCCTAGTTTAGACACATATATGCCTCTAAACAAACATATATCTATTTTGTTTTTTAATCATTTAAATAAGTAAAATTAATTTTCCCTGACTGGATATGTATAAACTTAGTTGATTAATTCCATACCACTGGCCCGAATGGTTATCAGGAAATACACTAATGGAAAAATCTTGGCATGTTCCCTTTTAGTCTATCATTCTGTGAATGAATAACATCTTCATAGGGCTATATGGTTGATTACTATTTGATCTTTTAGGCTATATTGCTAAATACCTTCTACGGTTGTATGTACATGTATGAATATACCTAAAGAAGACACTTACCCTGAACCCATTAATAGCCCTAATTTGCAAAACTTAGTTACTAATCAAGACATTGTGACCACTTTAAAAATCAGATAATTATGAGATCATTCAGTATGGCAATGAAACTCATGTTTGAAAAGAAATATTTAAAGTGTTGAAATTTTCCGTAATTATAGCAATTAGCATTGGTAAATAAATGATGAAAAATTAAGCTACAGAGTTTTAATATAGGTTTCCTTTTCATAGAGTTGGTGAAGGTACTTCAAAAAATCATTTCAAATCTTTACCCTTCTCCCATGAAGTGTAGATTAAAATGAAATCCATGTGGTGGAGGTCCAAAGTTAAATTCTCTCAAAGGAGTTCTCTGTCTGTCCAGTACCATTTTTATAATTCTCTGCTTTCTTCCTTCTTCCTGAATGTTACCAAAATTGAAGGCTAAAAACTTTTTAATTAGGTTCTGTGCTGTCAGCAATGCCTTGTCTCTAAGAAGTTCACATTCTTTTAATATAAACTATCCCAGTGTTGCAGGGGGGAATCAAATTAAATGTGTGCATGATAATGAGCCTGTTCTTTCCTCCTTCACAGAGGGCTTAATTTGTGCCAAACAAAGTTCTAAATTTAGGCTACTCTCTTTCATCTTACAACACTACATGCTTTACTCTTCCATTCCGTTAAGTAATGTATTTATTTAAAATTCAATTCTAATTTAAAAAATTCAACTCTTACTGTGGTAGTGCATATATGATATGATGCATTTGAGGCAAATGATTTTCCCTCCGAAGTCTACAGTTACCTTTTAAAAAAATACTGTTGAAAACAAATGGAGTAGTTAGATGCTGATAAATTATCATTGTCTCTGGAATATATTCAATAGATGTACCATATCCAATTGCCCTCATCTCTTCTGTGAATGGAAACATTTAACTCTGAGACTTATTTTCAAGCTTTTGTGAATTAAAGGAGGTTTTCACATTAACAGAGCCTAGAATATATACGTATATTTTTTCTACTTATTCATCACCTTTCCGTTGCTGAATACTTGTTTCTAGAGAGAAAACATAGCTTCTAATTTTTCTAATGTGGTTATCCATCTACCTCTAAGGCTCCTCTAACTTTGATGATCTTTGTTATTATTATTTTTTTTTTTTTTGCTGCACGCGGGCCTCTCACCGTTGTGGCCTCTCCCGCTGCGGAGCATAGGCTCCTGACGCGCAGGCCCAGCGGCTATGGCTCACGGGCCCAGCCACTCCGCGGCATGTGGGATCTTCCCAGACCAGGGCACGAACCCGCATCCCCTGCCTTGGCAGGCGGACTCTCAACCACTGCGCCACCAGGGAAGCCCCGATCTTTGTTATTTTTTAAATTGTTTGTTAAGTTTCTAATTGAAAGACTGATTTTCTTTACATTACTTAGCACAATTTTATATCTAAATGATTTAAATAATATACAATTCAACTAAGTGAAAACTTAATGAATTAGCCTTATTTTCCAAAGAATTTTAGATCATATTATGTCCTAAACTTCCCAAATTAATTGGTAACAGACCATTCCATTAACAGTTGTTGTGAGATATTTAGCACCTTGCATAGTTAATCATGTAATTTATTTCCCTGTCTTGGCTACCATATCTTTGATTCTCAGTCAGACTTGTTCTCCATTATTTCTACCCTTCCCACATTTTCCTTTCCATAAGCAGGCATTACTTAGGGTTGGTTCTAATTTTTATTTTCATATTCAAAACACATTTGAATACATCCTGTGTGCATTATGCTTTGTTAGGAAATGCAGATGTTTTAAAAATAAATAGAATGGGTATTTAAAAAAAATCTGATGAAGTCAGTGCATAGTACAACAAGTGATGATAATTTGCTTTAATCTTCACAGTAATAATTAATCTTTTCATTTTTCTTGTCAGTCTTAATCATTAATGTGAAAATTAGATGCACTATTTCTTGAATCCCAGCCTTCCAAAAGTTGATGGAAGATTTTTTCTTCTGTTTTACCAGGATGGCTTTACGCCCCTAGCAGTGGCACTCCAGCAAGGACACAACCAGGCAGTGGCCATCCTCTTGGAGAATGACACCAAAGGGAAAGTAAGGCTGCCAGCTCTGCATATTGCAGCTAGGAAAGATGACACCAAATCTGCTGCACTCCTGCTTCAGAACGATCACAACGCTGACGTACAATCCAAGGTAAAAGCTTCATACATTTGTGGAAAGGCACTCTTCGGCCACCAGATTCCTCCTGGGAGATGATAAAGAAGTAGGCCATGGTGATAAGGCAAAATTATTTCTGGTCATCAAAAGAGATAATTTACTTTCAGAGGTATTTCAGCAAAAAGGGGGACTGTCTGTTGAGTACAGTAAGAAAACAGAAAAAAACCTCAAGATAATTTTCTATAAAAGGTGAGGTTCAGTTTTTTAGAAATCTGCTTATTCATTCTATTTCTATTTGTGGTAAAAAAAAATAATAGAAGCAGAATTAGAAAGATATAATTGTATAATGTTATAGTTGTCTTTTTTCAGTAGAATGCGTTTTGGCATGCTGGAACGGTATATTCAACTGCAGAGAACAGATTGATTGTTTCCTTAATTTTGCACTGTGTAATATCTTCCCTCTTTTTCCCACACAACACCGCTTCAGATGATGGTGAATAGGACAACCGAGGTACAGTATTGCGGTTATATCAAAATATACCTTGTTTTTATTTTATTTTTTCTCCAATTAGAATAAATGCTCACTAATTGATACTAATGATTGGAATTTTCATTATTAGGAAATTAATTAATTTGGAAACTTTGCCCATAATTAAGGCAAGTGGATAGATAATTCAAAAATTTTAATATAGCATGTATTTGAAGCATTATTTAATCAGTGAAACGTTAAGTAGCTTATTAGAGTAGAGCATGAAACAAGACTCTTCCATAATATGTATTTTACTAAGTGAACTTTATTATTAACTTTTGGCCAATAAGAGATGTGACCTCCTTTCTTAATGAGAACTCTCCATTTAGAATTTAGTGAAGTGTAATTTAAGGAGGTTTCTCTGCCACTGTTTCATCCTCTTACCTAATTGCAGTTGCCCTTCTATTCTGTCTTTATTTTTACCACGCTGTATATAATCAGTAATGATATTGAGCCTATCATGAGCAAAGCATTTACTTTTATCTTGCTCTTACAATAGTTGTCATGAAATCATCTATTTTCCACATACCTAAATAAGTCCCATCAGTTAACAAAATCAACAGGAGTATTTGGTTCAGAAGCCTCTGAGAGAGAGAGAGAGAGAGAGAGAGAGAGAGTGTGTGTGTGTGTGTGTGTGTGTGGTATAAGAGGCACTAACACAAACGTTGAAAGTATATTATAAACATTAACCTGTATTATAAAAATTAACTTTCAAAGGCAAGCGACTGCTTATGTAGGTTGATTTTCACTTTGCTGAGGGAATTCTTTAGACTAACATCTCATATGATCACTGGGTTGTGGGCCTATGGGGGTTTTGAGCATTCACACTTAGTATTTACCGAGAGTAGTGTATTTCTAAACCTAATATCTTGTTTATTGACAAATTTACCCATTGAGATGTGAATATACTTGAATTATTCATATCATTTCTTCTGTTCCATATCTGTGTGTGGAACTTAGATCACAGATTGTTTTTTAAAAGCCCAACTGCTTGGTGAAATTGCTCAAGACTGGAATCATACAAATTGATATATCTTAATTACTGATTTTAATACCTTTCTTTTGTAGGTGATTTTTGGTAATCGTTGACATTTTTTAAAGCAGTATTGGCTCTAATCATTATGCTGAAAGCAGCTATTTGAGTAGATACAGACTGAGTTAGAAATATTTCTTCGGGGACAATAGAATAACAAAGAGGGAAAACCCCTCCATCAATAGTCCTGTAGGAGGATGACCTGAGCCTTCCACCTCCACGTTATTCAGGAAAAAGTTCCTCTGAGGGGCTTATACCAGCGTCTTGTTGCTCCAAGAGTCACAGCCTGAGGCATCATCATGGATTTTCAATGAGGCTGTGTCAGAAGATAAATTAGTTTATTTCTGCAAATAGGAAAAATAATATTATTATACTTGAATAGTTTGAAAATGATTCATCAGCAGTCACTATGTTTTTCTGAAATTAAATTGTAACTTGAATAAAAGATGCATATTCATGATATAACTGGGTGACAGGAAATATCAATATAAAAATGAAAAACATCTAGTGAATTATTTCCTAAAATACTAAAGCTTGACATTTTATAAAATAACAGCCAAGTTGTAGACTGATTTTTTTCTTCTATATTGACATTAGTATTTGCCATCATGTAGACACAAAATAAAAATATCATGACCACAAGAGTAGGATTTGGATTGATAGTTACTATTCTTATTTTGTGTCTTGATTTGCTACAGTCAGAAATTATTTGCAGCTAATTTGGCTGATAGCACAGAGGAATTTCTGTTACCTAAGGTATCTGGATGCTTCTTTAGGCCATTTTAAAAATAAAGCCACCAAAATCTATATATCAAGTGAATAGAAAAATAATGGTTGTGATTTAGATAATGTTTCTTAGAAACAGTATTATACACATCAAAGTTCATTTCAAATAAAAGAAAACAATGCAAAATGTCCTCAAAACTGCAGGATTTGATATCCAGTTTTATAGGAACAGTGTTTATTTTTCCTATAACCTTTTATTAAGCAATGAATATTATGGAGAGCAAGAATAATGCCTCTCTTCATACTTTAATAAGAAAAGAATTAATATGCTTCTACTGTGAAAATGGCAGATTTCTAACTAAATTTTCATTAGAAAAACAAAGAAAGGAAATATGCTTTTCTTCCATTTAAGATTTTCAGACTCATTTTTAAAACATTCTGATAGTAAGCTGTTCTCTAATGCTCATGTAATTGATTCAACTTGCTTATTTTATTCTACATCAATCTTATTTTATTGATAAAGTTTGGTTTAATTAACATTCAAAATTGGGTTCCACTTAATTTTTTTCTTTATTTTATATTCATATTAATTCCAAGTATATTGTTTAATTTTTTTTAACTTTTTTTTATTATAACAATATAGTCTGACTAAACATAGTTGTTAAAGAGGATAGAAATGTCAGGACAGTGTAAATGATGTAAGATGAATTGTATATGTTCTGTAAGAATTTCTCACAATATTTTCATAGTTCCAAAGATACAACATCAACCAATGCTGTTTTTCATTTTAAAAAACAACCCAAACCAAAACACAAACAAATGAAAAAAATAGAAGTTTTGAGATTTTCTCTGGAGAAAACATTTTTTATTCATACTATGGCTGAAAAAACATGCTGTTTAATCATATCATTTTGTCCTAAAGCTAAATCAACTCAAGAAACATGGTTTCATACAGATAACAAATCTCATAAATAGATAAATTGTTAATGTAATTGGAAATAATGTTGCCAAGAAATGTAGGATATTTATTTACCTGTTTATATGTTGACTTATTTACCACTAAATTTAAATAATAGCACTGAAACTTAAAAAGTCTTATAAAGCATTTATGATCTGAATTGCATTGTTCACGTATTAGGTAGATGTGATTTTCTTCTCTAATCCAGTGACTGCAACATACAGAGGTGAAGTGCTTTACTGACTGTCATTTTCTTTGCTTTCCACAGAGTGGTTTCACCCCTTTGCACATCGCTGCCCACTATGGAAACGTCAATGTGGCAACTCTTCTTCTAAACCGGGGAGCTGCTGTGGACTTCACAGCCAGGGTATGGATTAAAATAGTTTCTTTTTATTTTATTTTATTTTATTTTATTTGGCCATGTGGCCCAGCTTGCGGTATCTTAGTTCCCTGACCAAGGATTGAACCCGGGCCCTTGGCAGTGAAAGCGTGGAGTCCTAATCACTGAACCACCAGAGAATTTGGCATTTTACTAAAGTAAAAGTTAACAATGATAAAGATTTTATTTCCTTTTCCTTGCCTGGATTTATCTGTGCTGGAGATATTAGATTTTCCATTTTTTTCCCTTCAAATCACAGGAAGTCGTCACAACACAACACGTGAAAAATAGTGTGTCAGTTCACATGCATGCAAATCATTTGCAATAGGGAAGATGTTGATTCTGACATCAGTATGAGCAGTTACATTTAAAGGTCACACCATGAACAAGCAGCTTCAAGTCGATAAAAAATTAAACTGTTAAAACATTAGGTATAAAATGTATAACTACATTTATAGTATGTCCTAAGAGTGACTATAGGGCATACAATTTGACAGGGATTTTTTTTTTTTTTTTTGGCTATGTTGGGTCTTCGCTGCTGCATGCGGGATTTCTTTAGTTGCAGCGAGCGGGGCCTCCTCTTCATTGCGGTGCGCGGGCTGCTCATCGCCGCGGCTTCTCTTGTTGCCGAGCACGGGCTCTAGGCGCGCGGGCTTCAGTAGTTGTGGCACACGGGCTCAGTAATTGTGGCTCGCGGGCTCCAGAGCACAGGCTCAGTAGTTGCAGCGCACGGGTTTAGCTGCTCCACAGCATGTGGGATTTTCCCGGACCAGGGATTGAACCCGTGTCCCCTGCATTGGCAGGCAGATTCTTAACCACTGCGCCACCCAGGGAAGTCCCAGGATTTTTTTTTTTAATAAATTGAGAATTTGCTCATATGAGGAGTCTTACTGAAATAGTAAAAACATTATGTTGTGTTATAGTTTTAATGGTATGCTTTCACTGGAAAGAATTCACTTACATGACTGTTATAAAACTCAGTGTACTTAATATGAATCAGTAAATGCGGGACTTGAATATTTGCAAAATCATAACACACCAAAAAATCAGGTATACATCCTTGACCTAATGATGGTATATGATAGCCAAGGAAAGAAATACATATAATTCATGTATACAGTATTTTTGTCCTTAGAAGTCTTCTTCTCTGAAACTACATTGAGTTATTTTCAAGTTTTTCATACTGAATTATTCTGAAGGTGTTTTTAAGAATCATTTTTCCATTGGGTATTGATATGTATATGTGTACTCTATTTTTAAGCATAGTAAACTTTAGGATCCCAGAATCTTTAAGTGCATAAGTGTTATAATAAGAAAGATAGACTTTAGCCTAGGGCTCTATCTAGGTAGGATCTGAAATTTTGTTTCCATTGAGTATTATGCCAAAGTGCTCCCTTTGTCTCTTGACTGTGATGTGTACATTCGGTACATATGTTGTAGTTATTGACTAACTTAATTATGCAGTTTCATTCCATTTATCATTCTCTACAGTGCTTTGTGGTTTGTGTGCTTTTTTTGTTCCTTAAAAATCAAAAGCATTGAAACCATAGAAACCTCAGATAAAATTACAAAATAGGTCACAATCTCCTTTGTGCTGATATGAAGCCATCACCATCATGCCCTGTCATACCCAACATGCTCTTGTTTGGTCTTTCCACGGTGTAGAATGGAATCACTCCTCTGCATGTGGCTTCCAAAAGGGGAAACACAAACATGGTGAAGCTCTTACTGGATCGTGGTGGTCAGATCGATGCCAAAACCAGGGTGAGTGTCTCTGTTCTTTCAACTTCCTACCAGTATTATTTTTTGTATTCTTTTAGCAGACACTTTAAAATACCAGTCCCTAAACACAGGCAATGTGTTTTCAAGGAAATTGCTTTCTTGGATTCGATTTAAACCTCATACAGCATTTAAAGGTTGCACATCATATGTAAAGTGGAATTAATATTTGCTCATAAGTGCCTGGAGAAACAGAATGCTAGCCTCTCTCAATGAGACAGTTTTTCAAGTCCTTGCTTATTGATTTTCATGGAACAAAGATCAAAGATTGAACTTACTCATCTCTGATTTGGCTAGCTGTAAGTATCAAGAACCCAAACTCATTTGCATACATTAAGCTATGAGAGTGTGGTGTTTATGTAAAATATTTTAATACATGTTGAAAATCTTTTGCTTCAAACTTTTCAGCTCCTAAATCATTTTTCTTAAGTGGCTATGCTATAGGGATCTGAGCAGGAGATCTCCTATTATGCTTACGGAAAAAAAGGCATACAGTTATTATGTTGCACTTTTACTCATGTCAGCTGGCTAAGAGGCAGTGCCCTTCATTCATTTCAAACTTGTTGAGTTAAATATAATTCTGAGTCTTTACGTACTCCCAACAAATAAATAATAAGATAGGCAGGACAGTACACCTGTTGAAAGTGCAGACTTTGAATGCAGATTACCTAATTTCAAAGCCTGCTTCTACTGCTTACAAGCTGAATGACATTGGCAATTTACTTGCCTTCTCTGAGCTTAGGCTATAATACTACCTACTTCATCGGGTCGTTTGAGAATCAACTCTTAGGTATTTTTTAAGTGGCGTTAAGTAAATTACTTAGCTACTCATAATTTTTTATTATGTAATGGAAATTATGCACAATTACTTGCTTAAACTAAACTAGTATTGTACTTTAATATTAATCCTCTGGAGTAGACTTGATTAATCATAGACTTAAGTAAAACTTTAAACATTCCTATTATATAAAATTTTGAAATATATGGTGGAAGAAGTCTGTGGAAGTTAGTAGATAGAGTATGTCCCTTGTGATATCTTATCTTCACTTTGTTTAATTCTGGGACTTTGCATTCTCATAGTCCAAGGAATAAGGATCTAATTTAATTACCTTGCAAATCTTGAGGCTAACAAATATTTTGTTTAATAAACCTTATCATCTTTGAGCTTCTAGAAACTACACCAGTCGCAGACTATACATTTTGGGTTTTAATGACCTCAGGAAATGTTGCTTTCTTAATCTCATTTCTCTAAGACATTTGGTCCAGAGCACTTGTGTCATATTATCATGTGGGAGTTCTGGAGTGGTTTGCTTTGTCTATCAATATCTTTGTTGTGGTGTCCATTGTCTTTGCATCAGAGTTTTATATGGTTTCTACCCTTTGATTTGATGGCATGCCTTTTCCCTTGCTATGCTGTAGATGTGCAGAATTTGGAACAATTATATATAATGCTGCATGCTTTGCTTACTTGTTCTCTATATTTAAAGGAAACAGTTTGTGTACCTCCTCCTTTAAGTACATTTCTAACATAATGAGTCCCTTTACACTCACCTTTCTGTTTCTCTTGAGACTCCCTAATAATTGAGAGTACCAATGGAAAGACAGCACTTTGTAAATGCAAAAAACTTTTATCTTGGTCAAAGTCTTAAGGATGCACATTGCTCTTATTAATGCTTTTCTGGAGTATTCATTCATTATTGAGGCAATTGATTTTGTTTTTATTGATCGTCACAATATTTTCTTTATTCTTTACAAGATGCTCTAATTTGCATTCCCTGCATACATTTGCATATACAATTTAAAAGTCTAACTCCAAATAGACATTGTTTTTTCATGAAAGAGTAGTAAGAAATGGAGAGAAATGGATTCTTATGCTAGTTCTGCCATTAACTAATTGTTCTTGAGCAAGTTAACAATGAAATGTAAGCCTTGGTTAATTATTCTTGAAGGGAATATTTGGACTGTATTTCATCAGGTGTAGCCTTTAGATATAGCAAATAAATGGAATTTCATTCAAGAATTTATAAAGTGAAAATGGATTTTCTAATTATACATTGTACAGACATTCTGTTCATTTCTTCCTTAAACAAATAATTATTGATTTCCTACTTGGTGTTGTGAGCCCTAGAGATAACAGTAGTTAACAAGACAGACTATATCCCTTTACTCAGAGATGCAAATCAACAGTACCCAAGGGATTAGGTTAGCAGTGTACTGGTAAAAATTTAATAATCAGCTCTTCAAAAAAATAAAATAAAAAGCTCTGATTTGTAACCTTTGCCTTTGATGATTTCCATGGTGTAAATACTTACATACTTTCACCATGGCTAATTGGAGCTACCAATATGGTATCACTGAATGCAGAATTGGGAAAAGATGTGCAAAAAATTGACTCTCACTAGTGTGTGCAAACTGGTTCCAGTGCACCCTAAGGATCAGTCACAATAATGAAGGTGGTGCTGAGCCTTTCCCTGTAAGTGAAAATACTTCCTCATCTCTAAGGAGGAGGATTTTAAAAACAGTTAGGTTCTTTCAGTTTTGGCTATAACTATCAGACCTGTATCCTTCTTACCAAAAGTAAAATCAAGTAGGAGGTAAATACTGAAATGCAGTACTGTGGTCTGGAATCAGGAGGCCAATTCTGGAACTATAATATATATATATTTTTGGAACTATAATATTTGATTACTAAGGGAATATGGTTTGCTTTTTCTTTTGTCCTTTAAAAGTATATTTTTAAATTAAAAAATGTTATACTTGTTTTTGACTATCTTTTTAGGTAACACGATAGTGTGTCTTTATATGGAATTTCAAATAATATTATTGTTTCATTTTTTTCACAGAGGTCTCAATTTCCCCTAGCAGTCAAATTAGTCATAAACATTCTAAATTTAGTATGTTCCATCAAAAATTTTCCCTTGGTCTTATTATTTTCTCACTTGTAATGTTTTCATTATTAGGAGAAGAGCAAGATATATAAAGGCTTTGGGGTAATTAAAAAAAAAATCATACCCGTAGTTTCTGCACCACTTTCACCAGCACTATGTCAATCACTGAGACATTTTGCATCTCATTGGCATTCTCATCATTGACTAGAATCTAGTGTGAAACTCTGAGACATTTTCACCAGAGCCCTGGTTTTCTGGTATCTGGAAAACCTCATTTTAATGTTAAAACAGAAACATTATAGCTAAAATGATATTATTAATTCAAGTTTTATTAAAGGCATTATTCATTTTTTATTTTTAAACTTATTTTTTATTTAAATGTGGAAATACTTCCTATAAGGATTATGGCTAAAATATTGAAATACATATTTCAATGAAAACAATAAAAGTATACAAAAAACATTAAAGGATGATGAATGAAAAACAATACATCAGAAAAAGGGATCACCCTTGCTATTTGTTATTAGGAGTAATAATTAAAATAATAACAATAGTGGCTACCAGTTGTCATATGCCCACTATGTTCTGGGCACCCTGCTAAGTACTATACAAATATCATCTTAATTCATCTTCCTAACAACTTACAAAGTATTATTATTTTCTTGTTGAGAAAATATAGAGGTCTCCATTTGAGAAATGAGACTACCAAGGCGAAAAATGAGTTCCAGAGGAGTTATATAACTTAACCTAGGACACACAGCTTAGTAATTAGCAGAGCCTATATTAGTACACAGAATTCAGGGTACATTGCTGGAAGAATAATCTAAGCTGAGAGGGGAGAGAGGAAAAGATAAGGAAAGAAATGGTCATAAGAAGCTAATGCTGTGGGTTACCAGCTAGATGAATGGTGTCCCTTTAAGAATTACTGACATCACCATGTGATTTGAACTGATTCCAGCGAAGAAAAAGAGAGAACACAGGGAAGGGGACTCTGGAGGGGAGGAAAATGTAAACTTCAAACGCAGTCTTAAGAATTTAAAAAAAGAAAAAAAAAAAAGATAATGAACAGATCATAGTCTCTAAGAGTAAAAACTAAATTAAAAGAGTAAGTTAAAAAGTTCTTGAATACAAAACCTTTTGATAAAGATTTTATGGGGGACAATAATGAGACACTGCACTTTGTAGAAAATATCCAAAATCTACCCAGATTGAGCATGTTGGGCAACTTGAATTTGATATAACTCACATATCCTTTTTAAGAGCAGATAAACTGCATCGCTGAACTGTAAGATTTAGACCCAATTACTTAATCCTTATTGTTACTTGATGTTCTTGCAGGTTTATTAAGTGTTCTCCATATTTTCCTATTGTTGTTCTGAGAGCATTTTAGAGGTTTCAACGTGATTACCCAATGAATATTTCATGTAATCCATAGAAAACAATACTCTACCTTTTTAAAAATGATGTAAGGCAGCATCCCCTCATTTTTCAAACAAGGCTATAAATTAAACAGGGTAAGAAAAAGCATCCTCATTTGAAATATCGTGAAGCTGAGCCTCAGAGAGCTTCACCCATGATGGGCTGATCTGAGACTCACACCCAGAGCTCTGTGATTCCAGGGCCTACCCGCTGGATTGTGCACATCATGCCTTCATTCGCTGTGTTGGATTTCTCAAACTCTAGATCTCAGTGAAGCTCCCACCAAGAATATGTTTGAGAAATCAAGCTGTATCTAACTGCTATTTCACTTATATAGCAACCAATGCTCTGTGTTTCCACCATAGGGCACTGAGGACAAGATACAAAAGCATCATCATTTTAATCACTTTGCCCGCACAGTTTGTCTTTTAAGCTCCTTTTGGCAAACTTTAAAATAACTTGGCATCCCAACTACAGTAGTTACATACTTTTTTCTCAAAAGACAGTCTTTTCATGCTAATTCCCAGGTAACCAAAACTGCAAGGTCTGTTTTGGTTATTTAGTATCTCAATACTGGCTAAATAGGTTTAACAAAGCAAGGAATAATTATCATCAAGGTCCTAGACAAAAACAGATGACACACTCAAATTTGATAATTTGAATAGAGATTATTAAAGGGCTTATTTATACCATTGTGGCTGGACTGAAGGGGAGGCACAAGGGATAGTGGGGTATCCTTGGGGCTAGTTAACAGCAGGGCTCATTATCAACCCTAGACCTGAAAGGTGAGAAGTAGAAGAGGTTACCATCCTTTCAAAGGAGAAAACTGTATGGAGAAGGCTGCTTTGGCAGGAGCGTAACCTTGGGCAAAGAGTCACAGCCAGATCTAGTAGATCCTTCAGGGAGTTGCTTCCTTGTCTTGCTGCAGATCCCATTGGCCAGCCCCAACCAGAAGCCAGAGGGCAGGGTAGCCCACTGATACAATCGAGAGAGATCAGACCAGCTGAAGAGAAACAGTGGAGAAGGGAAGAGGATGGATCTGGAAGGGCAAATGGAAGATAGCTAGCTTAGAAATCCCAGAATGTTGGATCGGGAGGAGTGTTGTAATCCAGGTGAATTATATTTATTAGGAGGAAAGCATAACCCAGAGATATGGTCCATTAGAGCTCTGGGTAAATCAGAAGCTTCTAAAGTCCTCTTAGCTGCTTGTCATCCCTCATTTTCTAGACCGCTACCTACCCTCTCAACCATTTTCCCTGAGACAGTCCTTTAAGTCTGAAATCACCAGTTAATTTATGTAGTCATGATTTTATTTTCTGTTTCACTTCTTGCCCATTGTTCTTATATTTTGCCTCATATTTTACAGCTATTCTGCTTTTTGGCCATGAATAACAGAAATAAAACCCAAAAGACAGAGGGTATTTGGAGATTGCTCTAAAGAGAGATAAAACCCAAAAGACAGAGGGTATTTGGAGATTGCTCTAAAGAGAGAGAAAACCTAAAAGACAGAGGGTATTTGGAGATTGCTCTAAAGAGAGAGAAAACCTAAAAGACAGGGTATTTGGAGATTGCTCTAAAGAGAGATAAAACCTAAAAGACAGAGGGTATTTGGAGATTGCTGTAGAATCAGAAACTACCTGTGAGGTTATCAGGGTCAGAAAGTTTTATAAATAGCATAACATACAGTTGGGCCTCCCATTGCAGAGCACAGGCTCCGGACGCGCAGGCCCAGCGGCCATGGCTCACGGGCCCAGCCACTCCGAGGCATGTGGGATCTTCCCGGACCGGGGCACGAACCCGTGTCCCCTGCATCGGCAGGCGGACTCTCAACCACTGCGCCACCAGGGAAGCCCTAAATTTAATTTTTGAAAAATAATTATGTATTTTGTAAAATGATGAAAAATATGAGTGGAAACCTTTAGAAGAATGTGAAAAAATAACCCTTCCCTTTTACGAGCCTCAGGGAGCTCAAGAGAATTTATGGAAATAATAGCAATTCAAGAGAGAAGATAGACAAATTAGATTAAGAAGAATTTTTAGGAGTTGTGTTAGGACAACCAGAAGGAAAATAGTATAACAATATAATCTCTGGGTGTGGCTCCAGGCAGGTAGGGCTTTCAAGTTCAACAAATGCAACACCCTCTGCTTTTCCATCTTCCTAAATTTGCAAACACATGACCAGCCACGGTGTTTTTTACATTAAACTTCCACACATGGGATTTCTCTTGCTCTCTCCCTCTTTCTGTTTTGTCTCTGTCTTTCTCATTCTCTTTCTCTCTGCCAAGATCTCTGTCTTGTTTTCTCTCTTACTGTTCTTAATTATTTAACTGATAGCAATTCTATTACTGATCTACTGAGTCACTAGGGCTGAGTTTCAGAAACCCTGTCTTCAAGGTGGCAATAGATACAATCTTGTTTTTTTTAAAAAAAGTGAACTCAGGCCTATCTTTCATTCTTTTGGCAGGATGGCTTGACGCCCCTTCATTGCGCTGCAAGAAGTGGACATGACCAAGTGGTGGAGCTTCTGCTGGAGCGGGGGGCTCCCTTGCTGGCAAGGACGAAGGTGAGTCATTATGAGGAAGATGGGATCCAACAAACTCTTAAAGACATTTTTTTGATAATCTCTGTTCTTCTTGAAATCAAAGCATCAGCCAAGCATATTCTAGTTGCTCAATATTTGTGTTCAAGGAATGAGTAAAAGATATCAAACTTTTTAAATTATTTAAAATAAAAAAATGCATTAAGATGTATTAAATGTATAACTTCAAGTTCTTTCTATATTTTTACCTGCTATTCTCTCTGCAGATGGAAATGTAAATATTACTCTATTATACGTGAATGAGAATATTATATATAAGTGAGAAATTTCTTACATTTTATTAGTCTACATTTTTATGATTCTCTGAGATGACTATAAAATATATATAAAAACTGTCTTTTATAAAACTGTCTTTTAAAGAAGCACAAGTAGCAATACAAGATAAGTCTTTTGGCTCTCCAATCTTTATCTCTCAGACAATACTAGTAGAAAGAATTACTCACCGGTGGTGTTGGTTGATTATAATTGGGATTAATAGGTGATGTGGAAAGCATGAGTTAGGATAGACCAGCTACAAAGAACCAATAAACAAGCATACTGTTCTCTATGGCACAGTACATCTAGTATTTTTTGTCTCATTTCATCAACATGCCCAACCATGGGGAAAACTCTTATCCATATAGATAGAAACCAAGTGATGAGCTGATTTGTTGGAGGTTTTCTTTGGGTTACCAGAAAATATCATGAGACGAAATTTGAAGATAATCACACAGAGTTATTTAATGGGACATGTAACAACCCTTGGATCCTTAAATACAACAAAAATTTAGACAAGGGACATGTCTTAATATTTTCCCCCTATTTCATCTCCCCCATCCCCTGAACATGATTCATATTAACTGATGCTGTTACTAGGGTAAGGTGAGAAAAATAAGGCAGCAAATATTTTTAAATTTATGTTATATCTTAATTGAATATTTAGTTGATATCATTTGGAGCAAAACTGGCCCACACATTCAAAATTTGTATAGAACGAACTCAGTCTTTAGAGATGTGCCACGCAGATCATGAAAGGGTGGCTTCAAACCAGAAATATATGAAGATGAGAAATAAATCATCTGTGTCATTTTTATTCTCATGCCTATACTGAGAATGTTGTAGAGATCTGTCTTTAAAATGTAACATTTTGGGCTGGGTCATGCAAAGATAATTATGGAAAGTTTTCTTGAGGAAACGGATTGAAATTTAAGTGGAAATAGCAACATTTCAGACTAGTCATGTTATAACCAGTAAAAGGCCTATCTCAAATTGAGGGTAGGTAGATATACTGTTGCACAAACCATAAAATAATCTCATCTACAGAATCTGCCAGTAATTGTCATATCACTAATGAAGACCATGGGTTACCTAGATGGAACATTTTTAATGGCCTTCTTGTAAAATCAAATATCATTCATATATAAGGTTACAGCATAAAGCATTAATAGGTAAGCATACAGCATAAAGCATCTGTGGCTGCATAATCTGCGACTGTCCTACACTGTTGAAATCACCTTCCTGGTTGAGAATGTTGGGCCTTTGGCCTATTCTGGCTTCTTTATCCGGACAGTTTCTGCTTCTTTGAATATAATGACTGCCAAACTAAATCCTTGGTCAACAGTTATTTTCTAGTGACTGTATTTGCATTGATTAGTAAGAAAGGACAATAGTCCCCTTCTTTTAATGGGCAAATGTTTTCTAATTTCGCTTTTTCCTATAAGCTTGTTTATTAAATTTTTAAAAATGAGAGTCTCACCTAGACTAATAATTATCAGTGAACTACTTGGCTGTCTTGTATCCCTGCTGTTGACCTTCTCTGAGGATTAAGTCTAAAGCTGTTTTTGGCAGTATCAATGATGATAAATTTAGATTATCCTCAAAATTTTAAAGTTGGGAGGTCATTGACACATGGTCCATACTTGCCTTATACTTTTCTAGCTCTTATCTGACTGCTTTCTCCAAATCCAATTTACGCCTCATGACAGAAAAAAGAAGTTGCAGAATTTCCGAGCAGTGTGGATCTAAGAGATGATCAAAGTCTCCTTCTCTCCCTGATCCACCCACTTGCTCCTCCTGCATCCACTTTCCCCTCCATTGAGAAGTAAAGAAATTCATGCAGAGAGATGAACTGAATGTAGATTTCTATGTATGGAACTGGATACAGATAATTTGAGCATCAGCTATTACTTGTTTTTGTACATCTAATATTGCCCTGATAATTGTGGGCCAACTGAATTGCTACATGTACTATATATTCATTCATGAAAGACCTGTTAATTTTTGCCTAAGAATATCACAGTTATGAAATTAAACATTCTCTTATCTTTCCTCTCTGCCAAACATAATCTGCTGTATGTTTAGGTGTCAAGTGGAAATTATTTTTCTCTGCTACCAGTGGTTCCAGTGATCAAGAATTGTTTGTCGTGTTTCAGAATCTGAAAGTAATGACTAAAATGTGGTCTTGGTTTGGTTTGGTTTTGATGCGCAGAATGGGCTGTCTCCGCTTCACATGGCTGCCCAAGGAGACCACGTGGAATGTGTGAAGCACCTGCTCCAGCACAAGGCGCCTGTTGATGACGTCACCCTGGACTACCTGACGGCCCTCCACGTTGCCGCACACTGTGGTCACTACCGTGTAACCAAACTCCTTCTGGACAAGAGAGCCAATCCAAACGCCAGAGCCCTGGTAAACCTAGCCCAGTCCACATTAACTGAATACAGATCGACATAAGCAAACCCGCATTGATTGACCAATGGTTGTAGGCACAGCAGTGCATGGTTATAGATGTGTAGTTAATTCTAAGTTTGTCACCTCCCACAAGCTGCCTGCCTACTTCATGCCTTCACAGTTTGCTATTAAATGATAGCAAGGATAGATTTAAGAGAACACCAGGGTAACATTTCCATAATTAGCAACTCATAGGTATGAAACCTCTGGAGTGATAGCATTTTTAAACGGAAAATAGAAGTTGAAAAATAGGCAATTATCAAGTAAGTTCTAGACACCTCTATATAGAGTCAGAATAAAATTGTAAAAAAGTTGAACTTTATTAATTTCTTTTTGACAAAGAAAGTTTTAAAGTGGCGAATAGATTTTACTACGTAAGATAATGTAAAATGTAAGCCTGTGAAGAATTCACTTGGAGATATTCCTTATTGACCTGATTACTCAGCCACAGGCTAATGGAAAAGTAATGCTTAGGGTCTTCTTGCTTCAGGAAGCATTTTATATAAACTATTTCAGGAATTGCTCAGGAGAAATCTGCAAGAGGCTGTCCCTAGAGCAGCTTCTGTTTCTCCCAAGTTCTAATATTGAATAAATCTTCTTGCTTCACTTATATTTTAACCATAATCATTGGAAGTATTAGACATGTACTAATTTATGCCTCTTGTTTCTTAATTCTCCAACTAAAAGCAAACCCTTTTTTCTGTTTGTTAAATGGTTTATGTAAGTTAAATTAGTCTGCAGATCTTTTAAGTGCTGCACATACATGTAGCTATTTATATCTGGCTTATTACACAGCTCATAAATGGGAAATCACTTAACAAATATTGTGAACAATAATGTCATTAGGTTAAAGAAAGTCATATGCTTTCCTGAGAACTGCTAGTGTAGAAAAATATTGACTGATAAACAGTCCCTATTGGGACATGCAACATTGTTAACTAGCAGAATAGATACGATTCTATATAGAGACATCATTGTTCAGATAAAAATATAATACTTAACTATAACACATGAGGATTAAGCATGGGGCTAGTTAACGGATTTTTATGTAGTTTCCCCTAATTGCTGCACATTAGCGCAGTATGGAAAGTCAGAAAATACCTTAAAGACTTCTCCACATTCCTTTGCTTCTAAGAGATACCTTCTTCCAGTTATTCCAAAAATTCTCCATACTTATTTTGAAAATATTTGGGAACTTAATAATCATTTCTTTTTGAAACAAAATGTATGTGATTGACATCAGTTATAAAAAATATGTTATATTAAAATATAAGAAATATAACTTCTGGGTATTAAATATTATCAACATAAATAATGATTTCCACTAACATGCAACAACTCCTCATAAAAACTTTTTAATATAAACATAACTTCTGGATATAAAAAAATTATCAACACAAATAACGATTTCTGTTAATTTGTAACACCTATTCCCTAAAGAAAATAGTAGCTAGGCTGAAACATTTATTATAGTCATGTTCTTAGATTTTTGAAGTAAAACAGGTAATGATTTTTCCCTTTAAGAAATAGCTCATCATCAGAAAAACACATGCTTATCTTTGATGCATCTTTAAGCCATTCCATAATCTGACCAATCAGTATACTTTAAAACATTTTAGAACTTGTAAAGTATAATTGCCTCCATTTTTCCCTTCTTGGAAGAGTAGGCCCATGTAATTTTCTTCCTTTTTGTTTTCTCTGTAACCACGCGAGCAATGCCATACCTGCCCACCACATATAAACCAAGTTCAGAACCTCCAGGAATACACCACCACTTTCTCTCTAAATCCAACACCTACAGCACTTGAAGAAATGGTCGCACTACATGAGGATGTAACATTACTGCCTGCAATGTGCCAGCATGGAGTTGTGTGAGAATCATTTCTGCATGTTTTCAACTAACTTGATTGTCTTTTGCACAGAATGGTTTTACTCCACTGCACATTGCCTGCAAGAAAAACCGCATCAAAGTCATGGAACTGCTGGTGAAATATGGGGCTTCAATCCAAGCTATAACAGAGGTAGAAAAATGTTTCAGCTTGTCACGAAACATTCCTTCTCTTACTCCTTCTTCCCCTTCCTTCTGCCCATCTTCTGTCCTCTTCACTCAAGCATTATTTATTTGAAGAAGCCCCAAAGCCCCCACCAGTGCAGAGGAGTAAAACTGCTGTCGCTTTGTTTCGCAGTCTGGCCTCACACCAATACATGTGGCTGCCTTCATGGGCCACTTGAACATTGTCCTACTTCTGCTGCAGAATGGAGCCTCTCCAGATGTCACTAACATTGTGAGTATGGCTTGGGTCAGAATAACCACAGGGAGAAAGAGAGGAAGCCTGTGGGTGTGTAGGGATGTTTGTGTGTGTGTGTGTGTGTGTGTGTGTGTGTGTGTGTGTGTGTGTGATCAAAGCTCAGTGGCTGAGCTTTGAGAAGAGCCCCCGTGATAACGTATTATTGAAATAATTGCTAGAAGGTCGCTGAGAGGAACCTCCATAGGGTAAGAAATGTTTTAGAAAGTAATAAAATGGAAGCTGTGGAATAAGACTGTGTCAGCTTCCTGGTGCAGATAAATTGAACATGCATCTTAAATACACTTATAAAACAAAATACATTTTAAAAGCTCCTCTGAACGTGAAGAAATGATTGGAATAAAATGTTCAGGATTCACTCTACTTGCTTGAGTGAATCATATTCCAGGAAATTTTGGTTAAAATATTAAGTCAGTACCATAATCAATTCTATCAAATGATTAACCAGAGATAGACCAATATTAGAAGATTTTTTACTTGATATCAAATTCTCCCTCCCTCCTTCAGTTACATGGATTTTCCATTTTCTAACCTTACTTTGATTTTTCCTTTTGATTTGGTTGGCTGAATTAGTTATAACTTGCAACTTTTTCATGTATCCTGAAATCCATGTTGGTCTTCAGACAACTTTTGTTCTGACAATAAATGCTGGATATTCCAGAATTCTTCTACCTAATATAAATTAGGATTTTTACTTCCCATTTCTTTATATTTCTCTCATTTTCTTGGAGTCAGCCCAGTTAAACTTTGATCATTGAATACAGATTTTCTCCTGAGCAAGAGAACTTGCTCTGTACAAAATACTGTCATGTGTTTGAAGCTCACCAGGACCCACTGGAATATTGAGATTTTTAAAAAAGTATTCAACAGAAATAACTCCCCAAATAAATCTTAGTGCTTATTATTAAAATGAATCATATTTTCAAAAGCAATTGGTTTACTATTGTTGCTAATTTTTGGTATTCCATTCCTTTTGAGTTGTGAAATGGAATGTTCAATTTTACTTTTTATTCATATTCCCTTTCATTTTCTCATTTCCTTGTATTTTATACACTGTTTCTGTGCTGAAGTTTCTGATGCATGGACAAAATCCATGTGAAATAAATTTATTTGATTTTAAATATGTGTTAATACCTCTCTTCATATTATTCACAATTGGAGTATAAAACCATCAAAGAATTGAAATATAGTCTGTATTTATACACCCCCCTAATTACAGCTTATGGATCCTAAAGTAATAATATATGCTAATTTTAAATTTCTCCACCAAGGATAAGAGTAATTTCACAACATGCCAATTTGAGTTTAATTTATGGTCACTTCTTAGAACTTTAAAAGAAATCAATAGCATCCTTTTTCTGTTCAGAGATGACCACCTCCCTTTTTAAAATTGAGAACTACACAAACCAGTACCTTTTAAAAGAAGTTCTCTGAGTACTTTCCCACTGTACTGTATTTTCCTTCTTTGCATTAAAATGCCTACAGGATCTCAGGAGCAATGGTAATACTATGTGAAATTATATTATCATAGTATGATAGACAAGTATATTCTATGCAATGCTTGATTGAAATCCCCCATGTTAATTTTTCTGAGGGGAGATTTTTGCAAAATCATCAAAGAAAAGCCACATGAAATGATTGTATGATTTTGCGGCACTCTTAATTTGCTTCTTAACTGACCAATTCCAAATTATTTGATGGTTATGTATTTGCTCCATATTGATATACTCCACTCCGCAAAAAAAATGAAAACAAAACCAAAAAACTATATGGGCTACATATAGATTTTCAAATAAAAAACAAATTTTTATTTGTTAAACAAAATATCAATTAAAACAATAAAAATGTTGACATATTTAGGTTCTTGAATACTCCCAAATTTGGCAATTGCTATATTAAACTTTAAATTCCACCTGTTGGTCATTATAAAGTTCTTCATTTTGTTTTATCTTCTCATTCGTCCATTACATACTCTTTCTCTTCAGCCTTCTCAAAACAAATACTTGAGAGCCACCTGCCAATGTAATCCTCTTCTCAAATGTGTTTCCTAGTTGCTTTTTGTTTGTTCATTTTAATTTTTGTATGATGTGTCCTTCAGAGAGCAGATACCATGTACATAGGGTTACCAGATAAGATACAGGACTCCTGGTTAAATTTGAATTTCAGATAAACACCAAATAATTGTTTTTAGTATAAGTATGTACCATGCAATAGTTGAGACACACTTATACTAAAATAATTATTCTTTGTTGGTCTGGAATTCAGATTTAACTGTCCATCCTGTATTTTGATATGCTAAATCTGGCAACCCTACATCTAGAGGAATTTAACTTTCTCTAGCAGTGGGATGCCTGTGAACTGGTGTATTCTCAGAATGTGAGGATATAGCTGCTACATCCAAAACTCTTTGCAGGTTGATTAAGAAACGGTGTGAACACTGACTGCCTGCTTGCTGTGTCAGAGTTGGTCATTTCCTGACCCCAAAGTACCCTACCCTTGAAGCCTTTGTGTGTTGCCTGAAATCATGTTGCATTTTTGAACGCAGTGCTGTCTGTTGTGCTTTGATGCTTTACAACTGATGCAGCCAAAGTGGAAGTCAATGTAGCTGTCAGCAGAGTCAGTTTTAACAACTGGGGGAGGGGCATGAAATGTAGTACCTGCTTTGGACATGAGCATACCCATTCTCCTGCCAGTCTTGTTTTTGTCTCAAAATTCACTCCAAGTGTGAAGTGTACCAATAACTCAATCATGTGCAGATATTATTACCGCAAATCTCCCTTTCCAGAAGGCTCACAAATGCACTTGAAAACCTAGAAAGCCAGTTGTAATACATCTATAATCCAAAGTATTCATTGACAACTGTGGGAGTAGAAAACCCAGCACTTTTGGAGCTGTCCACAATGCAAAGTGGGGGACAATCGAGTTTTTCTCTTCTTACAGCAAATCAACGGATTCATGACTAAGTTCACACTTCATATTATGTTTAAGAATTTCCCCTAATCCTTAAAGTTAATGAGCTTAAGATAAGGAAAACAGGGCATTGAATAAGATGAGGTGCCCAGTAACTAAGAAATGGAACCTACTGATTAAAATATATATACCCTCTTTCATTTTCTTATTTATACTTATGTATAAACAAGGGTAACATAATATAAAAAGGTAAAGGCAATTTACATAAAGGTCAATTACCCAAAAATCATTAAATAAGAATTAAACAAGACCATTGTTTTAAAGTAGAGAGACCATTTGCATATATATATATGTATATATAATGTTTTCTTTGTACATAATGTTTAATACTTTAGATTAGGTTTTATATCTAACTTGTCAATTTCAAATGTGTAAACATCATAAAAACAACTTATTTTAAGCATAAATAAAGGTACTAGAAATACTAAGACTAGTATTTGAAACCTTTTAGATTTTGAAAACCCCTCATTGATAAAGTTTGGCTTGTAAGCATATAAATTCATCGTTGAGTAGGTACTCCTGAGGCCTCTGATTTAACTTCTTATAAGGAAACTCATTTTTTGTCTTCATTCTACTAAAATTAGTAAAATTGTTGTACTATTATAAGACTTAGAAATGGAATAAAGATTTGAGGGGTTTTTTTTTAGAGGCAGGTTTTAAGTGATATAGAAAAGTTAGAAATCATGGCTGTCTGAAGAGGAAAAATCTTGCCATACATCCAAAGTCTGAAAAGTACTGCTGTTCCAGTCATGTTATTTTATGTAATAACATACTCCAAATACAGTTACTCTACAAAAGTCAAAAGATGTCATCAGAAAATAAGGCCATTAGAGGATAAATGAATTATCAACAAAAAGAGGATTAGCATAGACATCCAGTTTAATGCTCTCAAATTCAAATCATTGGAATTGAATTTCTCATAACTTCATAAGGAATGGGTCTCTGAATACTAGCAAAAAATGAACTCTGAGCTAAGTACCAAACTAAAGTTTGTCTTAAATCTGGGTTTAAGGGTTTGTTGTGCAAGTAATCAGAAGAAATTATTCACTGGAATTTGTCAAACGTTATCCAGTTACCTCAACCAACGTTGAAATCAATTTAGTTTATTTGGACTAGCTTACCTGGTTGAAATCAACCTTATTTTCTAGTATAGTTGTGGTGACTAAAATAACTTTTATTCCAATATCTTATTCTTTTATAACTGTAAAATTGTTTGAAAGAATGAATCCCTGCTTTCTTTAGAACTACATGTGGTTTTAAAATACGCAGATTGAAAAAAAAACCCTTCTCTTAGAGGCAGTAATTAACAGGCTTCCCAATGAGAAAATTCTCTGATGTCTAACCATCATCCTTCATGCTGCAGGTTAAGCTACCTTTTTCTGATAAGTGTGTCTTCCTTGATGCAGCATGAAGCTACTTGAGGAGACACCTGAAGCTCAGTGCTGCCCACCTCAACTGATGGCACTGTTAACATTGCTTTACTCATCTCTCAGTATTTCTCTCGAGTAACTGTCTGTAATTAAATACGCTCATCAATAACAAGCAGAGGACCTCCTGGGCAAATCAGATTCCTCGTATGAACAGTCTTTATCTAGTCTGACAACACAAAGATAAAGCCAAAGTAAAAAAAATAGTTTATTT
The DNA here is from genome assembly GCF_005190385.1 of Monodon monoceros. Classification (NCBI taxonomy): domain Eukaryota; kingdom Metazoa; phylum Chordata; class Mammalia; order Artiodactyla; family Monodontidae; genus Monodon; species Monodon monoceros. The sequence continues at coordinate 110,296,100 of NW_021703777.1, forward strand.
CAGAAGTAAATTTTGAATTGTGAAAAGAAATGACATGTATGGTAACAGATGATGTGATTTTTTTGCACTGTGTTGACTAGATTGGCAGCATCTAGAGTTTCTCATAAAAACGGGATAGAGCTGTAATCACATATTTAAGTGTGACAGATTTTAGATTTGAAGGATGAAAGGTAACTTCATACCACCAAAAGCAATTTAGGTTATGCCACGTTGACTGTGAAGTTAAACCTCAGGGTATCCTGAATGTTTGGGTAAGTTCACTGGTTTGTCATGAGTGAAAAAAAAATTAAACGCTTGTCTTATCCTTTTGAAGATGGAGAAGATACTGTTTTTCCAGACTAAACAATTATGGAATAATTATACCTTTTCATAGATTTCTGAAACTTTTGGATATAATGCTATCTTTCACAAAAAGGCACATTTTTATTCTATGCCATGCAGAGCAGTGGGTTTACTTATGATTGAATGATCTTTGTTTCCTGGCAGCGTGGGGAGACTGCACTGCACATGGCAGCCCGGGCGGGGCAGGTGGAAGTGGTCCGATGCCTCCTGAGAAATGGTGCCCTTGTCGATGCCAGAGCCAGGGTAGGTGCTGGTGCTTGCGGTTTTCTTCTGTTACGTGCATGAGTTCTATCCTTAAGAGATGCCGCTATTCTTCATCTCTTGATGTGGAAATGCCAAGGACTGTAAGTGAAAACATCAATTCAGTGATAGTTTTTCAGGCAAAAGTGAAATGGTACGGTAAATATACACAATGGAAAATGCACTTCAATTTCAGAAACACTAGCGTTTGAAAAAATAATACAATTTAGTATCTAAGAAATTTGGCATTGACTAACATTTTAATAAATTTTTTTTACCTATGAAAGCCCTTCCACATATATCTTCATTTTCATGAATTTTAACATTTTAACCTATATTATATAGATACTATATATATTAAAATTTATTTCTTACCACCAAAGCCAATCAAATTTCCATAGACATTCCTTACTAGTAACTTAAAGACAAACCATATTCAAAGTTTTAATGTTTCCCTTCATCTGTTTTACTTTCCTCATTTCTATAATGAGTTCTACTTTTCTTCTTACTTTGATTTTCCATATTTAGGCATTCTACCCTTCCACTATTCCAAAATAAATGAATTTTGGCCCAGGAGATTGTGTGATTGGATTCTCCTATTTCTGATTCCCACAACTTGACTTTTTTTCTTCTTCTTTTTAAAAAATGTCCCTTCCCAGTTGCTTTTTTCACCTTCTTCCTTTACACTGAATATTTTATCAATATCTTCTGTTTCCTTTTCCACGCTGTTTCATTAACTTTCACACTAGCACCTTTGGGATTCTCATGGAATATTTAAACACTTTCGCTTCTTTTTCAATATTTGATATATCTAAGCTAGAACTCACTTCACCTTGAATCCTACCGTAGTGAGTCCATTTTCAAAACGGTATTGTATTGGAATGAAAACATTCAGCTGGAAACATACAAATTGTCATTTCAGACAAGTCATTTCACTTCTGGGTCTTTATTATTAAAATATAAGGGTTGGACTTAGAAACCTTGAAACTCCTTTCCAGACTTCTTAACATTCTCTGACTCTATGAATTTTATAGCATTTTTTTCCACAGACCTTCATGCAGAATCCAGTGATACGTGGGCCGCCTTCATTACTCTAGTAGTTTTAATTTTTTTCTGCCTTTCTATCCATTGTACAAGTAGTGTAATTTATGTTCTTTGGTACTCATCATTGGCTTTCCAGACTTCTTAACATTCTCTGACTCTATGAATTTTATAGCATTTTTTTCCACAGACCTTCATGCAGAATCCAGTGATACATGGGCAGCCTTCATTACTTTAGTAGTTTTGATTTTTTTCTGCCTTTCTATCCATTGTACAAGTAGTGTAATTTATGTTCTTTGGTACTCATCATTGGCATTTTATGCTCTTATATATTGAATGCTTTTGTTATTCAAACTCTCTTCTTCCCTGCCTTGACATTTTTCTTGTTTCCCTTCCCCACCCCCTTAAAGACTATTTTTTAAAAGCAGTTTTAGTTCCACAGCACAATTGAAAGGAAGGTGCAGAGGCTTCCCATAGGCCCCCTGACCCCATAGTCTTTCCAGTTATGAGCATTCCCCACCAGAGTGGTACATTGGTTGTGAGTGACGAACCTACATTGATACATCATTATTCCCCCAAGCACCTAGTTTACGTTAGGATTCACGCTAGGTGTTGTACATTCTATGGGTTTGGACAAACATATAATAACATGTATCGATCCTTATAGTATCATATAGAGTAGTTTCACTGCCCTAAAAATCCTCTGTGCTCTGCCTAGCCTCATTTCCTTTTAAGTTTACCTGGCAATTCAGCTGTTAAAAAAAATTTATGGTCCGTCAATGCGCTCTGAATATCTTGAACTTCATTAATTTTACCAGAAATTGTGGTCGTGTTCCTGGTAAATATTTTGTAATCCATACTTAATAATAAAAGGGTTTCTCATGAATCCCTCTTAATATAAAATAAAACTTAATAGTTTGTAGTCAAATTCCCACATGCATGCACTTCTGAAAACTCCCTCTCTTAACCGAATACCATTGCTCTACAATTCACTCTCTTCCAAAGGGGAGATAGTTAAAATTATACCTAGTACTACACTGATCTCCAAGGTCAAGATCTCTGGGTAGTCTGTGTTCTTCTCTATCAGGTGTAGAAATAATACCTCATGGTTATATAGTCATGGGGCTAAGTCATATTTATGCCTACTCCCAATATATAATGAAAGAAAAGTCATATCATCACAATAATATCTCTCAGTTAAAAGTGCAAGCAGCATTCTCTATTCACCAGTCAAGAGCATAAGACATATTTTGCTGTACAGACTGGAAGGCCGGGGCTGCAGTGGCATAAGTTCCTGGGTCAGCCAATGTGCTTGTCCCCAGGGTCCTGCCCTCAGGAAGGTCCTTTCTTGTCCAACGTCCTCCATGGACATAGCTGAGAGGGCCGCTGGGACCTGCCCTTTTAGGAGTTCTCTTGCTTTAGGTGCCCGTATTCTGTTGGCACAATACAGGGGCCTGGCATGTGCTTTAGGGATTGAGCAATCACAGGGCCCCTAGTCTTAAACTCACTTGAAACTTAACTCACTTAAAACTTTAGTTAACTGCTGGTATATATGGTTCCTGGGAATCCTGTTAGCTAGTAACTTATAGCAGAAATTTTATCAAACATTTGAACCCTGTCCCAGCCTTTGCTATTTCTGTCTTTTGGTAAAAGGAGTTGGGGCTCAGCAAGTTTCCCTAATTTTGGAAACTAGCAGTGATGGTAAGGCAGAGCTCACGTCTTCCTGGATCAGGCTGTATCACTGTCAGTGATGCTTTATGGTGAGAGAATTATTGCCCCTTATATTTGGAAGAGGTCTAGAGGATCAAGCTGCCCACATTTTTTTCTTTAGCTCTTCCCACGAATATTATCTTCTGTGATTTCCCAATTCTTTGCCTTGGATTGAATTAGCTTTAGCTTGGGGTGGCAAATTCAACTTTTGCAATTCTACAGGGAAACAATTACCCAAGCCTCCAAGGTCTTATAATCTCTGATTACAGGTGGAAAGACTTTCTTATCAAATTTGTAGGTTCTTCCCTTTTCCACTTTCAGATAGGAGCGTACCAAAAGTTGAAGAAAATGGGCAAAACAGCTTATTTCTTAACTTCCTTTTTTTGAGAAAAACAAGTACCTTAATGCTCTGAGAACCAAGAGGCACTGATCGATAATTTAACCAGTTACTTGGCCACCACCAGTCAAGGACTGCTGCTTCTCAGCTATGGATTAAGGGGTCACCATTGCCCTAACGCTCCCCCTCGCTCACTGAAAACACATGTTAGAGTGTGTCACTTGTAATACCCACCTCAATCAAATTCTGCTGGGCAGAAGTCCAAGCAGGAAACCCAGAAACAACAGATGTTCATGATAGCTCTCCTCAAGTTCTTTGGTCTTTGATTGTGTTTTGCTGTCCATTTATTTTTGTAACTTTTAATTCTCTCCATTCCTCTCTTTTCTCCTCTGTATTTCAGAGAAAGTTGTATCTTTCACGTGTTGTCTGTCTCCCTTCCTATTGAGAGACCTCTTGTCCTGTTAGTTTTCTTAGAGGCCATCATATTGTATCTCTTTCTGTGGAAGGAATAGACAAAGAAATGTCTTTAGAATCCAATGCCTGAATTCAAGTTCTGTTTTCATAGCTGCGTAACCTTGGACAGTCCCGGAAAGCTCATTTAATTCCTCTTAATCTCTTTTCACTGGAAAATGGTTGAATAATATATGTTACGCCTTCCTTTCAGGTCTAAGTATAGGACTTGTCAGGTATGCATCATACATGAAAGAAGTTTATAAGGTGCAAATTTTTCTAAAATTCCAATTCTATTGCTAAAATAATTGTACTATTACTGTTTATTATTTAGTTCTTACCACCCTGAAAGGCATACAGTGCTATTTCATCTCTTCCTGTACCTTCCACTTAATACTTTTTTCCTTATAACTTTAAGATAAAGTGCATTTATTTGAACAGTTCTCCCTATTCTGTTCTACCTTCTCCATTCATTCTTAGCCCTGGAAGTTGGCCCAGCTTTTCCTTTCTCACCTTTGTTATGACATGCCCTTGGGCAGATTATAGAGATATACCTCTTTTCATCACTAAGGTTACACACAATTTTCTTTTATCAAGACAGTGGTTTGGCCTCGTTTTCTTAACACTGAAAACATTTTCCTGACCACACATTAGAGTCAGGTGATTTCTTAAGCCTTCTCCAGCGTGTCCTTCCTGTCCCTTATACCAGCTGCCTCCTCTCCCTGTTTTTAAATGAGAAGCACTTGGCAAATACTTAACCCCATTTGCTCCTCGCCAGGCTTCCATTTCATCTTTGAAGCCCTGGATGTAAGTCCCAGACCCATCTGCAACGTTTCCTGGAACAACATCTTTTTAAATCAGATTGCAACATCTTCTTTATCCACAGTCTCTCCTTGAAGAAAATAACCAGCATTTGTATCCTTGGCTTGCTGAGTGGAGTAAGAACAAAGTTTTCCCAGCATCCCTCTTTTTTTTTTCCTCTTGATACAGTTCCCAGAATAAATACTGTCTCTTAGTGAAAGCTTTTGGATGAGAATCTAGGTCTTAGGGCTTCTGGACTAGATTTCTTTCTTATTCAGAACCATGAGCTGGTTTATATTTAAACATAAGTGAAGGCTGAGGCCTTAATGAGTTGAGAAACATTTTGGCATGCCCAGAAAACAGTGACCAAGTTCATGGAAATATCTACTTTTTAAAAAATTGAAGGAAGATTTTGTGACCAAACAGGTCATTCTATATAACAAGATATAAATTGTAGTCAGAGTAGCAGTAATTTCCTTTTGGGTGGGTTCCTGGAGATTCCAAGAAGACATCATGAAACATCTGAGTGAAATGTATTACTAGTGACGTTTGGTCTGTCCTGGCACTAACTTTTTACTTGATCTGAGTTGTAGGAGGAACAGACGCCTTTGCATATTGCCTCTCGCCTGGGTAAGACAGAAATTGTTCAGCTGCTTCTACAACATATGGCTCACCCAGATGCGGCCACTACAAATGGGTACACACCACTGCACATCTCTGCCAGGGAAGGCCAGGTAGACGTGGCATCAGTCCTGCTGGAAGCAGGAGCCGCCCACTCCTTAGCTACCAAGGTAAGAAGAATGGTTTCATGCTGGCACGGACCAGGAGCAATCCCAAATCATAGAGTGTCAAGAAAGGTAGATCTCCTGTAGGCCTCCGACTTCTTCCTCTTTGAATGTTTTAGATTCATTTTCTAAATGACCAAGGGGGGTTGTGAGATTGCATATAATATCTTCAAAAGGAGGGCTGGATTCTCTTCTTCCAATTAATGCCGGTGTTGTTTCTAGAACTTTATTATTATTATTATGACTTGGCCACGCTGTGTGGCTTGTGGGATCTTAGTTCCCTGACCAGGGATCGAACCCGGGCCCCCTACAGTGGAAGCACAGAGTCCTAACCACTGGACCACCAGGGAATTCCCTCTAGAACTTTAATTAAGATGACTTCCATAAAGCAAGTGTTATTTTCTCTTTACTTTCCATGATAAAAATCTATAATATATTCCCATGAATATATTATAGAAAAAAAATACAATTCCCAAATACATTGCGCTAGTATTACTACTGAGGAAGATAATGTTGCATTAGATTGGCAATACTGTATTTGTTGAGTTTTAGTACTACGTTCACTTCACATAATCTTGCATTTTTCCATCCCTGGTGTCAGCTATTACGCCCTTTCTGCTCCCTACACTTTACCAGCTACACAGTGTCTAAACAGAACTGGGCTGGAGAGTCACACTTTATTAGTTGTATTAGTTGTCATCTAACAAAGAATTTTACTTATGTTCAAAGTTTTGAACTAGGGCAGAGTAATTTTATCTCCACTTGATGCATTATATTTGCGATCCCCTCTTTGGACATGACTTAGAATAAAACACAAACACAGCTAGTTGGAGCAAAAGAAATTGGACTAGTACAGAAGAGAAGAAGAATGAGACAGATTACAGCCTACAACAAGTGAATTATTCACAGGGCAAAATAATTCCCACAAATACAACAGTGATTCAGATTACTAAGGAACGGGCACAAATACTGCATCTGGGGGAGAAGGGAGTTTGCAAGTACGAACTGAAGTACTGTGGTGGCATCTGTCCTCTTAGAGGTAGGAACAGCCTGCTGGCTGTTACGACTTACCTGGTTGCCTATGGCTGTAAAACATGCTTTGATGTAAGAAGTTGGTAATTATTCAAATGCTGAAATCAGAAGAGTTGAAAGGATTTTTAAAATATTTTTTTTAAAAAATCATAAACTAAACAACAAACATAGAGTTGATCCTTAAACAATGAGAGGGTTAGGGGCGCCCACCCTTCACACAGTTGAAAATCCTCATATAACTTATAGTCTGTCCTCATATCCACAGTTCTTCTGTATCTTGGGTTCCTCATATCCATGGTTCCACATCCTTGGATTCAACTAACTGCAGACTGTGTAGTACTGTAGTATTTCCTATTGAAAAAAATCCACATATAAATGGACCTTCACAGTTCAAACCTGTGTTCAAGGGGCAACTGTGTAATGATAATAGTAATAATAACCCAAGAGAGACTGGGTGATTGTCTCATCAGATGAAGGTAATAAATAAATGAAATTTAGATATATAAAATACAGAAATAGGGAATAAAACATAATCCCTTGTCTTCCAAAGATTTTTAGAATTAAAAATATATCTAAAGCAATAGTAAATTAGGACAGTTAAATGGAAGAAACTATTAAACAAAACAGTTCCACAGTGGAACTGACTGGGGTTCTGAAGGGTAGCTGTCTCATCATCAATAAAGCTATTTAAGTGTTGATAAATATCAGAGGGTAAATGAAATCCTGATGAGATTAACATAGGGGAAGAAGGAAGACATGTGATTCGCGAGATGCTTCCCGACCACTATTTTGTGATTCTGCAGTAAAGATTCTATGTAGTTTTGCCTAAAAATAGTTTCCAAATTTATAAAGGGGCTGGACTGCTATTCCAGCAAGACTTTAAGGATAAGGAGTTTAATTTTTCTTTCTTACCACATGGCTTGTCTCAGGGAACTCGACTTCATCCTGAGTGTCACTCCGGTCATTGTGTGGATTGAGTTAGAGGGAAGAGAGCATTAACAACAAATGTTGGCTTAAATGGACTTCCTATATTTGCCCCACACTTGGAAAAAGCAGAAGGTTTACTCTCCTCCAAGGACTTCTTAGTACCTAATGTTGAAAAAAGAGCAAAAAGAAAAATGACATCTTAGCTAAAAATAATTTGTGTAGTGACACTGTGAAAAAGCAGTATTGCTTCTTGAGGAATATTCTGTATTCTGATGAAGGCTTAAATGGTTTGAAGGATAAGCCCTATCTTAGACCACTTAACCCAGGCATGTTTGCTGTGTGTGTTTTGCAAGCCCAGGTCAGCTTTAGAATTCTCCCACTCCCAATATAGTGCCAGAAGAACATGTGATTAGACTGTCTGGCCAAGAGGATGGATTTGAGATCATGGTGTAGGAACTGTGCCATCCTTGAGATCTGAGTCCAGGGACCTAGCTGTATTTGTAACACACTGCTAATTACAGAGAGTGACATTGGTTAGGCACACAAGACATTGAATCTGTACGTGTAAACATGTGTAGGAGAGCAGCAGTTTAAAAGTTTGATGTTAATCAGCTCAACATCCTGCCAGAAGTAGAGTGTATTTTCCGAAAGGAATTGGTCTTATATAAAGTATGGGTCTCTTGAGACAAGGGATAAAAGTCAGGATGAGAGGTGCTTTTTAAACGGTGAACTGTTTTTGTTCTGTCCACCATTTTATCTTGCTATTTCTGCAGAAAATGCAATCAACTGAATCACAGATAATTTTTTTTTAATCATTGCTGCTGAAATACCCTAAACCTTAAATAAAGAAATTTGGAATTCAGGTATTATAAAAAGGATAGGAAAAACGAGAAGGCCTGGACAGGAGGTACTACTGTCTCAATCCTATTAATTTTAGAGGCAAGAAAAAGACAGGGTTTGTTTTTTTTTTTTCACTCACAAATCAGAGCCATTTTACTGACACATAAATTCCAAGCCTAGAACGTCAAATTTCAGTCTCTAAGCCCTAAAAATAAAATTTCTTTTGTTCAGTCTGTCAAGCCAAACTCTTGCTTGTTAAACTTTATTCTTTGTCCTAGTCCTTGTTTATGGCTAACATTTAACACTCCCAGTATTTTTCCCAAATGGAGAATCAACGTAAGTTTGCTTAATATGTTAACCAGTAAAAAAAGATTTTGTTAGCCGTCACAAAGAAAACTGCTACATTTTACTTTTGTACTTCACATTTTCAGAAGGGTTTCACACCCTTGCACGTAGCAGCCAAGTATGGAAGCCTGGATGTGGCAAAACTCCTCTTACAACGCCGTGCTGCTGCAGATTCTGCAGGGAAGGTAAAAGTTTTCAAGCATATATGTTTGTTATATAACTCGGTCAAGTTGGAAGCTTGGGAGATCTGCATTTCAAGATATTTTGCTCACTCTTCTTAAAGGAATATGAATGTAACGGATGAAACTATACCAAATAGATATGATGGCGGTGTCCATGACCTGCCCACATATACACTGATTCAGAAGGTGTTTAAAAGAGCTGTGCCTCAAATGTGTGTTCCTGTCACAACAGGGCCCAGAACTTCTCTATGTTAAGAAGAATCCTTGGAATGTTAACGTAATAATCCTTACATGGCATTTTAGACTTTTAATTATGGTGGAATCAAGATGCCCTGTGCTAACTGAAAGCTCAACGTATCATTTTCAGTTTTAGTTACGTTTCTAATAAGAAAATCATGAGGTATTTATTTTTATGTTTTCCTATTGACTATATTAATTAATTAACATGGACTTAATCGATACCAGTTTCCTTGCATCCTGGCAGCTTCAGGGCCTCTAATGCTAATTTATTAATACTGAAACTTCAACACACCCATTACAGAATGGCCTTACCCCGCTCCATGTTGCTGCTCATTATGACAACCAGAAGGTGGCGCTGCTGTTACTGGAGAAGGGTGCTTCCCCTCATGCCACTGCCAAGGTGAGGACCACAGAAAGGATTTACAGACTGTAGGGTGTAACTCTAATCTGACTGGACATGGGAATTGTTTTTTAAGCACATGGTGCTGATATAACTGTAACCAGTCCTCGCAATAGTAGCTTTTGGTATTGTCCTTTTTTTTTTTATTCCCCCTACAGTTTGCTTCCACAAAGCCTTTTAAGATTTTTTTTTTTTTTTTTTTTTTTTTTTTTTTGGTTCGCGGGGCTCTCCCTTTTTTGGCCTCTCCCGTTGTGGAGCACAGGCTCCGGACGCGCAGGCTCAGCGGCCATGGCTTACGGGCCCAGCCGCTCCGCAGCATGTGGAATCTTCCCGGACCGGGGCACAAACCCACGTCCCCTGCATCGGCAGGCGGACTCTCAACCACTGCGCCACCAGGGAAGCCCAAAGCCTTTTAAGATTTTTTACAAGTCAGCAAATACTAAGGGGACGTCCCCAGGAACCAATAAAGATGACTCTGATTCCCAACACTCAGTGTTTTAGACACAGAAGTATGACTTCTGAGAAATTAAATGTAAGAAAGGCAGTTCAGGTTTTCCCTTCTCTCGTATAAACAGAATGTCGTGATACACCTACCCTTTTATTCACTCATTCCTCCTGACTTCAAATTTTTCACTGTGCTCTATATGAAAGACTCTTTGTTTTTTACATGTTTCATTCGTGTTAACTATAGCATACATCCTTCCAAGTTCCTAGGCTAGAAATGCATTTTGGGGGTATGTGTAGCACCAACTCATAAAATAGCTCCAACTAAGACTTAAACCTTTGGACAGAGTGTTTCCCACCATTTGAGCTGCCTCTTTATTACACTGAAAATATACATAAATGTCATATAACAGATAAAGTCATCACTGTATCTTTCATTTATTCATTCAGTAAATATATATTGAGAAGATGTCATAGTTTATTTAAAAAGAAAAATATTTCTTGTGGTGGGAAAATATTCATGCTATGTTAGATGACATAATAAAGCAACAACTATTACCACTTACATGCCAAACACTGTGCCTAGCATTTTACATGCAATATCTCATTTAATCTCATAATAATCCCATGAGATTGGTATTATAATGATTTCTATTCTATAGATGAGGAAGTGAGATTTAAATAGGTTACTTTGTACGTCCAAAGTCACATGACTACTAATTGACAGAGCTAGGATTTGACCTCAGACAATCTGACTTTAGAGGCAGCACTCTTAACCACTAGGTCTACTGCATCCCAAAGCAGTAGAGGAGAATTATTCCACTTCTATTATATAACTATGTACATATATGCTCACATGTCTATTTAAATTATACACATTATACATATATAATAAAATAGAATACTCTATGTGAAAGTATATTTTGTATATAAACAAATTATATATAATAAACTATTATATATGTATAACTTTGTACCCATACCTATATATAGATCTATATATGTATGTATATATACACACATACACATATTTTATTGCTACAAATATACGGCTTATAATAAAATATTTAAACTGTCAAAAGAGCAGGACAAATTTTTTTATTGCACATACCATTCTTATTTCTTTACAACCCTTTCTCTGTAATCTCATCAATCATGCATTTGTTTTATGTCTTTCTTCCTACTAGATTATAAACTACTTGAGGACATTAATCATGTTATATTCATATTTGCATATCTCTGAGGTGTCTCATTCAGTATTATGTGGGTTCTCAATAAATTTGAAGGAAGAATGAAGACTGAGCGACTATTCCAATGGAATAAAAAAAAATGCTCATTTAACATGCCAGTATTGTTTTCATTAACTTTCTAGGCTGACCATTTTGAACAAAGATATGACTTTATCAACACCAAATACAACACATATGTATAAAGAAGGGATTGTAGTAAAACTATAAAACACGTGTTCTCCTCCCACAATGGGCTCTCAATGTACCAGGGAGAGAAGACCTAACTTATAAAATAACGTGTATGGTTCTTCTAAAGAGACACATGTACCCATGATCTCCAGCCTCTATAGAGTGTGGTCCTTACTCTTTGGCACACGTGAGCAAAGTCCAGAATACTAGGGAGAGCATCCTCTACTCTAGGGTCCACAGCAGGGGGGCTTCAGGAGGCTCCTCTAGTATCTTCCACTCATCTGACCTCGCCTGTCAATCAGCATGAGTCCTGTAGCTCGGGGGCCGTTCCGAGAGGCTGCCAGTTGGTTGGACCCCACCCCTAACTCCACTTTTGACACTCTATTCACTAGAGTTCCCCACCCCACCTCTCAACACACATGGTCCCTTGGACCCTAGAACCTCTTTGCTTCTTTCTACCAAAATCCGGAATCTTTTCTTAGTCTTCATCGGGTTTTGCTGTTGTTATTGTTATTTGGTTCCAAAAACTTTGACTCTACGTGGAGTTAGGAGGGTTCTTCAGACTTGCAGGTTGGGTATCTGCTGGTCAGTCAGACCTCTTATGTTATTAAAAATTTGCCACTCTCTTTGATGATCTCTTATGTTGTTATGTTAAAACCTCCCTGTCCTTCTCCACGTAGGTCTCTGACTTTACCTAAACTTGGTAGGTTTACTGATTCTTTGCTTAACCTTGGTAAAGCCTGTGCTGCAGAAATAGGGGGAGTTGGGGCTGAAGAAAGTCCACCGTAGCCAAAAAAGTGTTTAAACTTATAGGTTCCACAAAAATCTATGCGCCCTTTTATTCAACAGAGCCCACAGTCCAAGTGCAATGTTCTAGAGGACGTGGAACATCAAGGACCTATGAAAGGACTTCCAAGAAGAGCTGCTGAATTTCTTGAGCAGCTTAGAGGGAAATATTCATCTGAACTGAAAGATGCTTATTTTGGCTTGGAGAAGGAAGACAGAGTAGATAGATAATGTAGGGACGTTTGAAGATCAAGGTTTCATGACAACACATAAGGGCATTTAAATTCTCAAAACTCCTTTGTATTTTTTTGGTACCCTTTGCAGTTAGACTTCAGGAATTCCCATGACCTAAAATTCTTCTTAGAGTTTCAAAAGAAGCCCTTGATCAATATGCAGTCTTTCCCTTCAGCATGCCACAGTTAGTGGCAAAGCCACTGTTTTTCATTTCTATCACGCATTTTTCATGGAAAATTCTACCTGACTTGATAAAGAAAAGGAAAGGAAACAATACAGGTTCCAGACTTACACTTGTTCCAGGGTTTTGTTTGTTTGTTCTTTTAACTAAGTATGGGGTTTAAAGTTTGGCTGTTGTAAACGAAGTATGAGTTCCTCTGGTCCTCTCCACAAACTCCCACATAAAACTAGTAGCCTCTTATTGCTACTTTTGAGCAGTTTGTAGAGATGAAGGGGGGGATCCAGGATTTTAACTGACCACCTAATAGGATTAATTAATTAATTAACCTAATAGGATTAATAGAAGCCTATTTTATTAATATCTTTTTCACCAGAATGCAGCCCCTTAAGGACAGGGATCAGGTCTTGTCCACCTCTATATCCCCACACCTAGCACACTGACCAGCACACGCTAGGTACCTACTAAATAGCTGTTGAATGAGTAAAAAGTACAACCCAACCCGAAGCACATTAGTAGGAATGTTATAACAAGACCATAGACATCCATTTTACTCTCTTCTATTAAAACCATGTGTGAAATGTAGTATTCAGTTCCAGGCAACACAATTCAAGAGCTATATCGACAAACTAGAATCAGTCCAGAGCAGGTCACCCTTAATGGAGAGAGCTCTAGAAATGGGGCTTCTGTCAGGAATAGTTGAAGGATTGGGAAATTTAGCCTGGAAAACTGAAGACTAAAGGGAGATATGAAAACCATCACCAGGTATTTAAAGGACGGTCATACAGAAGAGGAATCTGGTTTATTGCTCTTCAGGGGCAGCATTATGAGGGGGAGATTTTAAGCTTTGGGGCATTTGTGTCTATATCTGTCTTACATGTAAGTAGAATGGGGTGCCTTGTGACATGGGTTGCAAAGATTTGGGTGTTGTTGGATGGAAACTTATGATGGGCAAGAATTTGGATTTAGTATAAATGCACTTTGAACTTTTCTGTTGATTAGAGATTCTTATTTCCTTCAGACATATATCATGGCAGTTGCTAAGCTTACAAATTACATGTGTTTTATCTTTACTTTTTTAGAATGGCTATACTCCTTTACATATTGCTGCCAAGAAGAATCAAATGCAGATAGCTTCCACACTCCTGAACTATGGAGCAGAGACGAACATTGTGACAAAGCAAGGAGTCACTCCACTCCATCTGGCCTCGCAAGAGGGGCACACAGATATGGTCACCTTGCTTCTGGATAAGGGAGCAAATATCCACATGTCAACCAAGGTATTCCGGTTTTGCCTCTTGCTTTAGTGAAGAGTCTTCTGAATGAATGTAAATAGAAACCAATCTAAGATAATTTGGAACAAAAAGGGGGCAGGTTTGAAAGAGAAACAAGAATATCTCATAGAATTCAAGTGTAGCAAAGGAGTCAAGCCTCATGAGGGACCGGAAGATCACAGGGAAGCAGGAGTGAGGCTCACAGACTCTGCCTGTAGGGCTGCATGTTTGTATCTCGACTTTTCCCGACAAGTCAGTTTCATGTGCCTCTCTCTGTGGATCTGCTTCCTGTGCGTCTCTGTGTATGTGACCAAAGAGGCTACCCTATAGCTGCCAATAGTCAGCATCGCTGCAATTCAAGCAGTCAGTCCAGATTGCCATGGTACCTGCTGGTCCTAATTCCAAATTCCAGAGAGGGAGAGAGGTGGCAGTTTCGTCTGGGTTCCGGCCCAAGCAATTGCTTCTAAGCTGCTGGTCTGTGCCCATGACCTAAGTCATTTTCAGCTGGGCTGAGCTTCCGAGACACCTGTTGGTTGGGAGCAGGGAACTCAGTAAAATAAAGATTTCTGAGCCAGCTTCAGTTGAGCCTAGCTTGGCTGGTTGTTGTGGAGGTGGTCAGATAAAGCACCTGTCCAGAGAATAGCCTTTGTGGACAGCATATTAGCTCTAATAGAGTAATAGTTAGGGACATATCAGAAAAAGAGATTTTTCAAATATTCAAATATTTAGATTTTTACAAGTACATGTCAGCCTCTCTCCATATATAGCTATACCCCTATCTATCTTATCTATATCTATCTATATCTGTATCTATATCTATATATTTATATCTATATATACTTCTATTGGAGCCAGCTGCTGAGAAACAAAAAATTGGAGCCTGTATTTATAAGTTAGCTCATCAGTTAGATCTCCTAATACTTTTTTGTAACACGTGGTGTGGGTTTAGTGAAAATTAAGTCTCTTAGGATTTTCCACAAATATACAAATAAGATGTTTTCTACATCTCACTGTTGAATTAATTAGTACTTTTGGAGACTCAGTTGTAAGTTGGTCTTAATAACATTTGTAAATAGGTCGTGTAGCTTATGTCCTTTAGAAAGAGCTGTGAAAAAGACAGGCTGTCTTGAATGCCTCTAGAGCCCTATTCTGTGTCTTTATCACTCAGAAGTGTTCCAGTACATCCCTTGCCCTTACGCACTTCTCTCTTCTCTATCGAAAGGCCTCTGAGACCCTTTTTTAAAGGATGGTGAGACTAGTTACACGGTTAGCCCTCCAAAAGATATTTGCATTTTAACAAGAATGAACATGATGAAGCCTTATGGTGAAATTCAGTGTGTCAGACAGTCATTAAAGTCCCGGGCATGGATTTCCTTGTGGTCGTTAAAATCATGCCTCTCAGGTGGTCTTTTACCCCACTGGGGATAGTCTCACCATGAAACCAGTAGTAGAATATTTCATTTAACATCAGTATACAAATGAGTCATGTAAGTGTTTATTGTCCATTAAAAACAAATCTTCATTAAAAAATAAACACAAGAAATCCGTAAACAAATCAGGCAAAATTTTAAGTAGAATGGAAATTCTAGACATTTCATGAAACTGATCACACAGTACTTCTGATGGTGTAATTTTTAATTCATAAAAATTATAGATACATATCTGGAATCAGTTCACTATGTTCTCCCTGATAGTATTCTTCTAAACATATTACTTCCTTTGAGAGAATTTTAGCAGTCAATCAGCAAATATTTAATGAGTATTTTTGAATATTTTCTCCACTCAGCAATGGAGAAAAACATTCAATTTGAATCACAAAGTATTTATGTTATCTTTATAACAATGATTTCAACATTGGGTGGTGTCTTAAAGACAAAGGCATGATGTACTGATATTTGCTACTAGAGTGAAATGTTAGTACATATGTTAAGATATATCTGAATAACAATATAATATATAAAAATATAACCCTGGCTTTTGGTTGGTATTATTTATAATTATACATTATAATAATTAATAAATAAGTTATATATGAAATAAATAAATTATAAGATAATGCAACCGTGAAAGTATCTCAGGTAATAAGCAAAGCCGATAATAAATTCTCCTGTTTTTGTAAATTACATATATGCTTTTTCTACTTAAGACTAGCTAAAATCAGTAATTTCATATTCTCTAAATGATTTCTCAGTAAGAACTGTAATATAGAAATGATATTACATTCCTTATCCAATCACCATGTAATAATAAAATAAAACCGACTGTAGAGTCCACCGGCACATCTTAGGAAATAAATTACTTTTTTTGAAAAGAACTCCTTCAACATCTTCTATTTTCTTAATTTATTAGGAAGATTTACATAATTTGATTTAGGTATGCAATTTTACCATAATAAACTATAGAGGATTTTCATACTGGTTGTTAGTTTGCAATCTTATATTGTAGAAAATCCATTCTGCAAAGTCATGTAGAACACAGCACATATATTTGAAAGGCCATTAAAGATGCCTTTGAGATATTTGATGATGACTTCAATAACATTTTTAAAAGACCGATGATCTCAAAGGAGAAATATTTTTATGTTTGCTATTTTAATATGGAGAAAAACAACATGAAGAATAATCTTCTGTTTTATCCTAATATTCATACTGTTTATACTTTAGGACTGTATACTATTTGTTTAGAAGTGATAACATTTTAATGCAAAAGAGCGCATATTCCACCTCATCCTCATGGTTTATGAAACTCAAAGTTGAGCTCCAGAATTCCTTGGTGGTCCAGTGGTTAGGACTCAGAGCTTTCACTGCCAAGGGCCTGGGTTTGATCCCTCGTTGGAGAACTAAGATCCCACAAGCTGCACGGCACAGCCAAAAAAAAAAAAAGGAAAAACAAAAGCTGAGCTCAGGCAGCAGTCTAAGAATCAAAAAGCCTTGGACTCTTAAATATAAAGCCCTTTCTCTAGTTGGAGAACTTTTTCTTTCTCTGTAAATATCACTTCGATTTTTTAAAGGTCAGTGAACTTGTCAGTTTATAGAAGTAAAGCAGGCCTGCAAAGCCATGGTTAAGAGGGATGGTCAACTTTAATTGGATGTGAATTGGGGGAGAGGGGGTGCCAACTCAGAACAAGTAAGATACCTCAGTATACAGATGCAGGATGTACAGGTAGAGGATAAATATACTAGGTATTTGAACAATATAGCAGGAGAGAAACATACGGCATGAATATACTGTTAGCTGGAATATAAGCTCTAAAAGGGCAGAAGCTTTTATTCACTGATATATTCAAGTGCCTAGAACACTTCCTGGCATGTGAAAGGTACTCAAAAAACACTAGTTAAACATACAAATGACTTAGGTTTTAAAGATACTCTTTAAATTTCAATTTTGCTTGTTGGGAGATACTTGCATATGTAGTGACGCTGCCAGACTGTGGCGTTGACTGAATAAACCACTTTTCCCGCCTCCTTTCTCTATTCTTTCATCTTTTATTAATCCTTAACTGTACTTTAATTGCATATTCAAATAATTAAAATAATTACTTGATGTATGTGTGCCAGGACATTTACATAAAACTGGCCAAATTTATGGGGCAATATATAAATGATGGGGTCACTATTTAGCACTTAGAGGAACCCCCAAAATAATGTACTATCTTTGGATGCTGGAGAAAATTATTCTGAACTCATTTCCTGTAACTCTGGACATCTTTTTCATTGATGTGATGTTTTATTGATGAAAATATAAATTATTGCTGTGGTTATAATGTAGAAGTAGTAACCGGTTGGTCCATTATTTAAGGAAATAAATTGATTCAACAGGAGGCACAGATGGGTTTGAAATAAATGTTGTTTGGAAGCTTACTAGCTGAGTTATTTTAAAGGCTCACATCATAATATAAGTACACGGTATAGAAAATGTAATTTGAAGAAAGTGTTGAGTAACTTAGAGAGTATGTCTTAGATGGAAAGTCATATTAACTTGGAGAGTTTGTCTTAGATATCAGAAAATGCAGTTTCTAGAGAGAGGCTGTGAACTTTTCAGGAATTTTCAAGACATAGTAGTATAGATGATACAATGTATTTTCTTCTTCAATTGTACCCCCTTTGCTTCCCTTCTCTCTATAGAGTGGACTCACACCCTTACACCTTGCAGCCCAGGAAGATAAAGTGAATGTTGCTGATATTCTCACCAAGCATGGGGCTGACAAGGATGCTCACACAAAGGTAAAGCGAGTCACTATAATATTGTGACAGGTTCTGCCTTGGATTATTCCCAGTAGCCCCCATTCAGGTCACCACAAGTCCAAGTTCCCCCTCCTCAAAGCCCATTCTGAATTAGTTATGACTCTCCTGCTCACACATCTATAATCGTTCTCCATTTTTGCTGAAAGCAAGTGCAAATGGATAGCAGATATTTGGAATCTTTACAAAAAGATTCCAACTTTGCAGACTTAGGTTTACCCTCTCTCCCTCATTACTTCAGCTAGTCAGGATGACTTGCACTTTTCTTCCTGTACTTGCTTCCCTCCATGCCCCCCTCTCCCCTTGAGTATTAACTACTAGAGTAGTAATTTATTTGTTTATTATTATTTATAGCTTGGTTACACTCCTTTAATTGTGGCCTGTCACTATGGAAACGTGAAAATGGTCAACTTTCTTCTGAAGCAGGGAGCAAATGTCAATGCAAAAACCAAGGTAAAATACATGTACTCATTTTTATTTTCTATAAACAAATGGTTCGGCTATATGGACACTTCAGTAGCTCGCCATAGTTACAAACATATTTTCTCTTTAGTTCTTCTTAAGTGATTTTGAATAAGCGATGTAGTTTTGTACAGTTGTTGGGACTTTTCATTCTAATAACCTTTGACAGCCATGTAGGCGACATCGATTTAACAATTTACTATAGGATACAATAGATGCTGGCTAGAATATCTTGATGTTCTGGCTGATTTCCTTTACATTGTTTCACGGCCTTGGCCCTCCCCTAGCCCTCAGTCTCTGGTGAGGAAATACAGACAGGCAGCCTGGACTGCATGCCTTTCATTTTTAATGAATTCTGTCACATTTGGACTACCACGTGGTTGTGCTCAGTGAGGCAATACTGTGTAAGGCCTGGCTTGGAAGATTTCAAAGATAATGCAGAGCTGACTGTTTTTCTCAGTGCCATCTGAAGGGTCCTATCCTGCAAAGCATGATGGGAACATAAAACCACACTTCGGTATATTCAAATTATTTCAAGGAAGAGAAATGCGTAAAATGACTACTGCTACTATGCATAATATAACCTGCAGCTCCAATTTTCTTGGTCCAAAGAAGTATGTAATTGCATTTGTTTAAGTTTATGTATCAGAAATCACTAACTGCAGCTGTGTGAATAGGCTCAAGTAAATTAGTGTGAGCACATTTGGGAGTTTTCAAAGTCATCATTCAAGATGCTAATAATTAGCTGCCACCATCTTGAGTTGAGCTGTCGTGGTGTCCCGATTTCCACGAGGAACTCTGGTCTGAAGTGCTGGGTTCGAGGCCTCTGCATGCAGTACCCTATGAGCAAGTAAAAACATAATAAGCACAAAGGGAATAAAAAGGCTCCAGGGCTGGGCAGAGCTGCTGGTGAGGCTTCCCAGGGGGATAAGACTCTGACAGACTACACAATTGACACAGAAAAAGAGAGAAAGAGAGTGAGAGTAAGAGAGAGACAGAGAGAGACAGAGAGAGAGACAGAGAGAGAAAGAGAGAGCTGCCCATGTGGAGCATAGCGCTCAGGCACACAGCCTGCCAAGCTGAGGTGTTGGGCGCAGCCATTTCACACTAGGAACTCTGGTCTGAAGAGTGGGGTGCACTTCAAGTGAAACTAGACAAGCACAAAGGAAAAGAAAAAAAGATATACAGGTATTCCACCAGACACAGCCCTGCCCACTAGAAGGACAAGATCCAGCCCCACCACCAGACCACAGGCACCAGTCCCCTCCACCAGGAAGCCTACACAAGCCACTGAACCAACCTCACCCACTGGGGGGCAGACACCAAAAATAACGGGAACTACGAACTGGCAGCCTGCGAAAAGGAGACCACAAACACAGTAAGTTAAACAAAATGAGAAGACAGAGAAAAATGCAGCAGATGAAGGAGCAAGGTAAAAACCCACCAGACCAAACATGAAGAGGAAATAGGCAATCTACCTAAAAAAGAGTTCAGAATAATAATAGTAAAGATCTTCCACAATCTTGGAAATAGAATGGAGAAAATACAAGAAACGTTTAACAAGGACCTAGAAGAACTAAGAAGCAAACAAGTAATGATGAACAACACAATAAATGAAACTAAAAATACTCAAGAAGGGATCAATAGCAGAATAACTGAGGCAGAAGAACAGATAAGTGACCTGGAAGATAAAATAGTGGAAATAACTACTGCAGAGCAGAATAAAGAAAAAAGAATGAAAAGAACTGAGGACAGTCTCAGAGACCTCTGGGACAACATTAAATGCACCAACATTCTAATTATAGGGGTCTCAGAAGAAGAAGAGAAAAAGAAAGGGACTGAGAAAATATTTGAAGAGATTATAGTTGAAAACTTCCCTAATATGGGAGAGGAAATGGTCAATCAAGTCCAGGAAGTGCAGAGGGTCCCATACAGGATAAATCCAAGGAGAAACACGCCAAGACACATATTAATCAAACTATCAAAAATTAAATACAAAGAAAAAATATTAAAAGCAGCAAGGGAAAAGGAATAAATAACATACAAGGGAATCTCCATAAGGTTAACAGCTGATCTTTCAGCAGAAACTCCTGGCAGGACCATATTTAAAGTGATGAAAGGGAAAAACCTACAACCCAGATTGCTTGTGGATTAAATCTCCACAATCAACTTGAGGTACCCTGCATCTGTGGAATACCTGAATAGACAACGAATCATCCCAAACTGAGGAGGTGGACTTTGGCAGCAAGATATATTATTGTTTCCCCTTTTCTCTTTTTGTTTGAGATTTTGAGATGTTTCTGTGTGAGATTTTGTCTGTATAGCTTTGCTTTCACCATTTGTCCTTGGATTCTGTCCGTCTGTTCATTTTTTCTTCTTTTTCTTTACTTTTTAAAATACTTTTCATAATGATGATTTTTTATTTTAATAACTTTATTTTTTTTTAACTTACTTTATTTTATTTTATCCTCTTTCTTTCTTTCTTTCTATTTTTTCTCCCTTTTATTCTGAGCCGTGTGGATGAAAGGCTCTTGGTGCTCCAGCCAGGAGTCAGCGCTGTGCCTCTGAGGTGGGAGAGCCAACTTCAGGACACTGGTCCACAAGATACCTCCCAGCTCCACGTAATATCAAATGACAAGAATCTCCCAGAGATATCCATCTCAACATCAAGACCCAGCTTCACTCAACGACCAGCAAGCTACAGTGCTGGACACCCTATGCCAAACAACTAGCAAGACAGGAACACAGCCCCATCCATTAGCAGAGAGGCTGCCTAAAATCATAAGGCCACAGACACCCCAAAACACACCACCAGACGTGGACGTGCCCACCAGAAAGACAAGATTCAGCCTCATCCACCAGAACACAGGCACTAGTCCCTTGCACCAGGAAGCCTACATAACCCACAGAACCAACCTTAGCCACTGTGGACAGACACCAAGAACAATGGGAACTACGAACCTGCGTCCTGCGAAAAGGAAACCCCAAACACAGTAAGATAAGCAAAATGAGAAGACAGAAAAACATACAGCAGATGAAGGAGCAAGGTAAAAACCCACCAGACTTAACAAATGAAGAGGAAATAGGCAGTCTACCTGAAAAAGAGTTCAGAATAATGACAGTAAAAGATGATCCAAAATCTTGGAAATAGAATAGCGAAAATGCAAGAAACATTTAACAAAGACCTAGAATAACTAAAGAGCAAACAAACAATGATGAACAACACAATAAACGAAATTAAAAATACTCTAGAAGGGATTAATAGCAGAATAAATGAGGCAGAAGAACGGATAAGTGACCTGGAAGAT
The DNA here is from genome assembly GCF_005190385.1 of Monodon monoceros. NCBI lineage: Eukaryota > Metazoa > Chordata > Mammalia > Artiodactyla > Monodontidae > Monodon > Monodon monoceros. The sequence goes on from NW_021703777.1 coordinate 110,318,117, forward strand.
AAAATAGTGGAAATAACTACTGCAGAGCAGGATAAAGAAAAAAGAATGGAAAGAACTGATGACAGTCTTAGAGACCTCTGGGACAACATTAAATGCACCAACATTCTAATTATAGGGGTCTCAGAAGAAGAAGAGAAAAAGAAAGGGACTGAGAAAATATTTGAAGAGATTATAGTTGAAAACTTCCCTAATATGGGAAAGGAAATAGTTAATGAAGTCCAGGGAGCACAGAGGGTCCCATACAGGATAAATCCAAGGAGAAACACGCCAAGACACATATTAATCAAACTATCAAAAATTAAATACAAAGAAAATATATTAAAAGCAGCAAGGGAAAAACAACAAATAACACACAAGGGAATCCCCATAAGGTTAACAGCTGATCTTTCACAGAAACTCTGCAAGCCAGAAGGGAGTGGCAGGACATATTTAAAGTGATAAAGGAGAAAAACCTACAACCAAGATTACTCTACCCAGCAAGGATCTCATTCAGATTTGATGGAGAAATTAAAATCTTTACAGACAAACAAAAGCTGAGAGAGTTCAGCACCACCAAACCAGCTTTACAACAAATGCTAAAGGAACTTCTCTAGGCAAGAAACACAAGAGAAGGAAAAGACCTACAATAACAAACCCAAAACAATTAAGAAAATGGGAATAGGAACATACATATCGATAATTACCTTAAATGTAAATGATTGAAATGCTCCCACCAAAAGACACAGACTGGCTGAATGGATACAAAAACAAGACCCATATATATGCTGTCTACAAGAGACCCACTCCAGACCTAGGGACACATACAGACTGAAAGTGAGGGGACGGAAAAAGATATTCCATGCAAATGGAAATCAGAAGAAAGCTGGAGTAGCAATTCTCATACCAGACAAAATAGACTTTAAAATAAAGACTATTACAAGAGACAAAGAAGGACACTACATAATGATCAAGGGATCGATCCAAGAAGAAGATATAACAATTGTAAATATTTATGCACCCAACATAGGAGCACCTCAATACATAAGGCAAATACTAACAGCCATAAAAGGGGAAATCGACAGTAACACAACCATAGTACCAATGGACAGATCATCCAACATGAAAATAAATAAGGAAACACAAGCTTTAAATGATACATTAAACAAGATGGACTTAATTGATATTTATAGGACAATCCATCAAAAAACAACAAAATACACATTTTTCTCAAGTGCTCATGGAACATTTCCAGGATAGATCATATCTTGGGTCACAAATCAAGCCTTGGTAAATTTAAGAAAATTGAAATCGTATCAAATATCTTTTCTGACCACAACGCTATTAGACTAGATATCAATTATAGGAAAAGATCTGTAAAAAATACAAACACATGGAGGCTAAATAATACACTACTTAATAACCAAGAGATCACTGAAGAAATCAAAGAGGAAATCAAAAAATACCTAGAAACAAATGACAATGAAAACACGACGACCCAAAACCTATGGGACGCAGCAAAAGCAGTTCTAAGAGGGAAGTTTATAGCAATACAATCCTACCTTAAGAAACAGGAAACATCTCAAATAAACAACCTAACATTTCACCTAAAGCAATTAGAGAAAGAAGAACAAAAAAACCCCAAGGTCAGCAGAAGGAAAGAAATCATAAAGATCAGATCAGAAATAAATGGAAAAGAAATGAAGGAAACGATAGCAAAGATCAATAAAACTAAAAGCTGGTTCTTTGAGAAGATAAGCAAAATTTATAAACCATTAGCCAGACTCATCATGAAAAAAAGGGAGAAGACTCAAATCAGTAGAATTAGAAATGAAAAAGGAGAAGTAACAACTGAAACTGCAGAAATACAAAGGATCACGAGAGATTACTACAAGCAACTCTATGCCAATAAAATGGACAACCTGGAAGAAATGGACAAATTCACAGAAATGCACAACCTGCTGAGACTGAACCAGGAAGAAATAGAAAATATGAACAGAGCAATCACAAGCAATCACAAAACAGGATTGCAAGGATTCTTCAATACATGCAAATCAATCAATGTGATACACCATATTAAAAAATTGAAGGAGAAAAACCATATGATCATCTCAATAGATGCAGAGAAAGCTTTCAACAAAATTCAACACCCATTTATGATTAAAAAAAAAACCCTGCAGAAAGTAGGCATAGAGGGAACTTTCCTCAACATAATAAAGGGCATATATGACAAACCCACAGCCAACATCATCCTCAATGGTGAAAAACTGAAACCATTTCCACTAAGATCAGGAACAAGACCAGGTTGCCCACTCGCACCACTATTATTCAATATAGTTTTGGACGTTTTAGCCACAGTGATCAGAGAAGAAAAAGAAATAAAAGGAATCCAAATCGGAAAAGAAGAAGTAAAGCTGTCATTGTTTGCAGGTGACATGATACTATACATAGAGAATCCTAAAGATGCCACCAGAAAACTACTAGAGCTAATCAATGAATTTGGTAAAGTAGAAGGATACAAAGTTAATGCACAGAAATCTCTGGTATTACTATACACTAATGATGAAAAATCTGAAAGTGAAATTAAGAAAACACTCTCATTTACCACTGCAACAAAAAGAATAAAATATCTAGGAATAAACCTACCTAAGCAGACAAAAGACCTGTATGCAGAAAATTATAAGACACTGATAAAAGAAATTAAAGATGATACAAATAGATGGAGAGATATACCATGTTCTTGGATTGGAAGAATCAACATTGTGAAAATGACTCTACTACCCAAAGCAATCTACAGATTCAATGCAATCCCTATCAAACTACCACTGGCATTTTTCACAGAACTAGAACAAAAAATTTCACAATTTGTATGGAAACACAAAAGACCCCAAATGGCCAAAGCAATCTTGAGAACGAAAAATGGAGCTGGAGGAATCAGGCTCCCTGACTTCAGACTATACTAGAAAGCTACAGTAATCAAGACAGTATGGTACTGGCACAAAAACAGAAACATAGATCAATGGAACAGGATAGAAAGCCCAGAGATAAACCCACGCACATATGGTCACCTTATCTTTGATAAAGGAGGCAAGAATATACAGTGGAGAAAAGACAGTCTCTTCAATAAGTGGTGCTGGGAAAACTGGACAGGTACATGTAAAAGTATGAAATTAGAACACTCCCATACTCCATACACAAAAATAAACTCAAAATGGATTAAAGACCTAAATGTAAGGCCATACACTATCAAACTCTTAGAGGAAAACATAGGCAGAACACTCTATGACATAAATCACAGCAAGATCCTTTTTGACCCACCTCCTAGAGAAATGGATATAAAAACAAGAATAAACAAGTGGGACCTAATGAAACTTAAAAGCTTTTGCACAGCAAAGGAAACCATAAACAAGACCAAAAGACAACCCTCAGAATGGGAGAAAATATTTGCAAATGAAGCAACCGACAAAGGATTAATCTCCAAAATTTACAAGCAGCTCATGCAGTTCAATAACAAAAAAACAAACAACCCAATCCAAAAATGGACAGGAGACCTAAATAGACATTTCTCCAAAGAAGATACGCAGATTGCCAACAAACACATGAAAGAATGCTCAACATCATTAATCATTAGAGAAATGCAAATCAAAACTACAATGAGATATCATCTCACATGGGTCAGAATAGCCATCATCAAAAAATCTAGAAACAGTAAATGCTGGAGAGGGTGTGGAGAAAAGGGAACACTCTTGCACTGCTGGTGGGAATGTGAATAGGTACAGCCACTATGGAGAACAGTATGGAGGTTCCTTAAAAAACTACAAATAGAACTACCATATGACCCAGCAATCCCAGTACTGGGCATATACCCTGAGAAAACCATAATTGAAAGAGAGTCATGTACCAAAATGTTCATTGCAGCTCTATTTACAATAACCAGGACATGGAAGCAACCTCAGTGTCCATCAACAGATGAATGGATAAAGAAGATGTGGCACATATACACAATGGAATATTACTCAGCCATAAAAAGAAACAAAATTGAGTTATTTGTAGTGAGGTGGATGGACCTAGAGTCTGTTATACAGAGTGAAGTAAGTCAGAAAGAGAAAAACAAATACCGTATGCTAACACGTATATATGGAATCTAAGGAAAAAAAAAAGGTCATGAAGAACCTAGGGGTGGGACAGGAATAAAGACACAGACCTAGTAGAGAATGGACTTGAGAATATGGGGAGGGGGAAGGGTAAGCTGTGATAAAGTGAGAGAGTGGCATGGACATATATATACACTACCAAATGTAAAACAGATAGCTAGTGGGAAGCAGCCGCATAGCACAGGGAGATCAGCTCGGTGGTTTGTGACCACCTAGAGGGGTGGGATAGGGAGGGAGGGAGGGAGACGCAAGAGGGAAGAGATATGGGAACATATGTATAACTGATTCACTTTGTTATAAAGCAGAAACTAACATGCCATTGTAAAGCAATTATACTCCAATAAAGATGTTGAAAAATGTAAATGGATTAAATGTCATGGATTAAACACTCCATGACATAAATCACAGCAAGATCCTTTTTGATCCACCTTCTAGGGAAATGGAAATAAAAACAAAAATAAACAAATGGGACCTAATGAAACTTAAAAGCTTTTGAACAGCAAAGGAAGCCATAAACAAGACAAAAAGACAACCCTCAGAAAGGGAGAAAATATTTGCAAATGAAGCAACTGACAAAGGGTTAACCTCCAAAATATACAAGCAGCTCATTCAGCTCCATATCAAAAAAACAAACAACCAAATCCAAAAATGGTCAGAAGACCTAAATAGAGATTTCTCCAAAGAATATATACAGATTGCCAACAAACACATGAAAGGATGCTCAACGTCACTAATCATTAGAGAAATGCAAATCAAAACCACAATAATGTGTCACCTCATACTGGTCAGAATGGCCTTCATCAAAACACCTACAAACAATGAATGCTAAAGAGGGTGTGGAGAGAAGGGAACCCTCTTGCACTGTTGGTGGGAATGTAAATTGATAGAACCACTATGTAGAACAGTATGGAAGTTCCTTAAAAAACTAAAAATAGAACTACTGTATGACCCAGCAATCCCACTACTGGGCATATACCCTGAGAAAACCATAATTCAAAAAGAGTCATGTACCACAATGTTCACTGCAGCTCTATTTACAATAGCCAGGACATGGAAGCAACCTAAGTGTCTATCAACAGATGAATGGATAAAGAAGATGTGGCACATATATACAATGGGATATTACTCAGCCATAAAAAGAAACAAAATTGAGTTATTTGTAGTGAGGTGGATGGACCTAGAGTCTGTCATACAGAGTGAAGTCAGTCGGAAAGAGAAAAACGAATACCGTCTGCTAACACATATATGTGGAATCTAAAAAAAAATTGGTTCTGAAGAACCTCGGGGCAGGACAGGAATAAAGACGCAGACATCGAGAATTGACTGAAGGACATGGGGAGGGGGAAGGGTAAGCTGTGACAAAGTGAGAGAGTGGCATGGATATATATACACTACCAAATGTAAAACAGATAGCTAGTGGGAAGCAGCTGCATAGCACAGGGAGATCAGCTCACTGCTGTGTGACCACCTAGAGGGGTGGGATAGGGAGGGTGGGAGGGAGACGCAAGAGGGAGCGGATATCGGGATATATGTATATGTATAGCTGGTTCACTATGTTGTACAGCAGAAACTAACACAGTATTGTAAAGCAATTATACTCCATAAAGATGTTAAAAAAAAAAAGATGCTACTAATTAGAAACATAAGTTTTAGAACTCAGTTTTTTATATCCTCTTTGAAGTAGAAAGAAAAGCATGCATATACATAAGCGTATTTGTAACTGAATTAAAAATAAAGTTATTTTTTAAATTATTGATAATACTAATAACATTTGAGATTCAAAACTTCTAATCTGACTCTAACAAGAATAGCTATTGCCTAGTTTCTGAGCAGTTCTTGAGTTTTCATGAAATTGCACTTTGAGACTTATTTAAAAGCTTCTATATGAATTCTCAGGCTTTAGCGTGTGATACCTTTTTGCTGAGTCAGTTCACATATAAGTATTGCTGGAAAGACTTTCTTGTTGGGATCCAGGTATTCTCCGGAAAGGCATAAATGCAGCAATGCAATGAGATTTTGTCAGAACTTGAAAACGTTTACCGTATTTTTTTGTTAAGTATTTGTTGAAATTGTTAGGATATTTAAAAGCCAGACATGTTGTCTATATAACATCATTTACCTCCCCTGGGTTTCATCTGCATTCAAATGGACATTTGGTTGAGAGAAAAATCTCATTTTAACTTTTCAGATTTTAAAAAAGTGAACTATGTAGATTTTACCTGCTTTTGGAAGTAATATATCTTTTCATATATCTTCAGGGGAGTGGACAGATACGTACCTCAAAGGACATTCTTTTAATAAATACTTCAGAATTTTTTCACAGAAAATGACATTTTTGGAGGAGGAATCATGTTTTCTTCCTCACATCCCATATGTAACCATAGTTACTAAAAAATTGTTTTGTTGCTATGAAAATAAAAACATACATATTTCGTTTACTCTTCAAACATTCATCACTTGGTATAAAAATTTGGGAAATTTTATAAAACTTTGGTATAATCTTTATAAACACAATGGAAAGGAGTAATTTTTTAAGGAAAAGAAATATTATTTACTTTATGCTCCTGAAATATCCATGGATTACTTGACTTGAGAGCAGAGTCCTTGCAGTAGCTATAAGTTTCTCAGAGTCCTTGTAATTGATTTATATTTCCAGGTTTCCTGGGGTCATTCCATTGTAGGGATACATAACAGACAAGGCAAAGCTGATGACATTCCAGCCTGGGGGTAGTCAGACAAATAGACTGTCACACATATGGTACATCCCCATAGATGGAAAGGCCAGAGTGAAAGCATAGAAGGAATCATGTGGCACTCTATGCATTGTTTTAAAAAAATTCAATCAAGTAAATTTTAAAGATCTAATTGGCTTTATTGAACGATTCATGAATCAGCAGCATCTATCTAGCAAGTAGAGAGGAGTTCCAAAGGACTGCAAAACGGGAAAGGTTTTAAAAGGCAGAACAAGGAAGTCATAAAGAAAAAAGAATATTTCGGACCTAGGTATCCTACGTATGGGGGACAGAAGGGGTCTAAGTGGCAGATTACCTCTTCTTCGTTTTGGGGATGGTGAGGGCCCATGTGACAGATTACGTTCTTGGTGCTGACCAGAAAATTCCTGACTGACCAATTAAGACTACATTTCTGGCGAGGTTGAAGCTTCAGTTAGGTTAGGTATTAAGCCCCGGTTTCATGGTGTGGCCTAGCACAAGTGACTCCATTTTTTGGCCTATGGCTTTTCTTTTTAACAGTTCCCCCCTTTTGATCAGACTTTCAGCCTAACTGAAAGAAGTGGTCAAACTTTAAGGCATTAGCCTCACGCTCAGCTACCTCTCTGAAGTTCTCATGGTTTTTATCATCCCTTTGGTGGTATCCATAGGTTATGATGTTTCTTCTACCCCTGTGATATTCAAAGATTATAGCTTCAGGTTCACAATCTTTAAATTGGTTATTCTCTTCGTTCCTTTCCTGATGTTCCAGTCTTAGGGAGATCATTTGCTTTGTGGTTAGTGGCTGTGAACATGTATTTAAAGCTTTTGCCAGAACACGATGCACGAGGGAGATTATTATAATTATTATAAGCAGGATAATTCCGAATTTTTGGAGTGCACTTCTGAGCCATGGTGCCCAAGACCGAAATCAATTGAAATCAAGACCTCATTGAAGGAGTCACCTTTTTTAAGCCAAGTGGCTTGCTCAGTGATTTTATGTAATTGTTTCAACTTCCCCAGAAGTGTTAATCCAAGTGCAGCAGGGGGTGTTGGCTGCAACACACACTCTTGCTCAGCTCAAACAGAATCAAGGGCTATCCTATTATCAAGAATAACTTTAGGCACAGAGTCTAAGGACCTTTCTTGGGCAGCTCTTATCTTCGCAACAGAATCTGGAACATCTTCAAAAGTTAAAGAGAGGTTCCTCATTAACATTTACTCCTAATCAGGGATGTAGGGATCTGTCAAAGAGGTTAATTTGGAATCATGCATGCCTCCTGGTATTAAAGGTCTGTGGACCATGTAGGCAGTTGCACTCTGGTTATTCTTGCCTTGTATCCCTTTCTTTGCATAGAACATGGACACAAAGTTTCCCAAATTTGGGGTATTAATAAGAGACAGGGAAACATACCAGGGGTCTCTAGCCTCATGGACAGATCCAAGTTTTTGATGACAAATCCAGCAGTCTGAAAGGTTACTTCTCTTAGCAATGGCCTGGGAGATATGAATGGTGGTGTTATCTTTCCAGGCCAATGCTGGAGTAAAGGAAAGGAGAAGAGAGGGTTTCACGTTTAGTTAAAGCATGAAGTCATGATCTGGTGTCTTGGGAAGAAGCAGTCTACCTTGATGTCAGCTACTTCTCTTCCTAGTCAGTTTAATTTGGAGGTCTCCAGCATTTGGATGGGACCAGATGTCAGCTGGAGTCTTTGTTAACTGTGAAATATGTACCCAAGGCTTGAATTGTTGAAGTTTCGCTGTCATCTGAATAGTAAAGGGGACTTGGTATAACCCCTTCCAAGAATATCCAAAGGCAGGCTTTATGCTTACCAATTCAGTTTTATGATCTTAGAAGCCTGCACTTGTCAAAAAGTTATTTTCTTGAATTTTTCTGAAGATGAAATACTTTTGCCAGAAGGCTTTTGCAAAGTGTCAGAGTAAAACAATAGCTCTCTGCAAATGACAGAAGACTTAAAAAATGTCCATTATTAAAGACCTGATGGAATTAACAAGCATATTTAGTTATTTCTGTGACATACAACATATTTAGATAATAACTGGAATTAGGACATATCAGATTTCCAGGAATTTCACACAATTTATGAAATACTTATATACCTGTAATAAACACAACATAAAGAAGGTTTGTATTACTTCTTACATGCTTCCCATGTAATTTAACATACCAAATAAGCATAATTAATACCAAATAAGCATCTCCCTTTTTATAAGGAGAGAGAACAAATCTTTTGAAACATTCCAGGGGCCCTCTGGAAAATTTCCATGTTAGTTTAAGGTCAAAAAGACTTCATTTAGAATTTGATTTTGGGGAAGCTTGTCAAAAATATCAGAAGATTTTATAACTTGATCAAATAGGGTCATAGGTCATTGTGAAACAATACTTAGTTACCTATTTAATCAAAATAACAAAGATTTCCTAGGTAGACATTGAAGGTTACATAGTTCTGAGCAAAACTTAGCTCTTTTAATATCTAGAGGACTAGGTTTATTTAAGTAATCAATGACCTGATAATGACAACATAGAACATAGGTGATTATTTTGACAAGATATAATATCTTTGTTTTTTCTAGGCAGATTACTTAAAGAAAAACCTTTCGTAATCTCTTATTTTCAAGAACAGACTTATAGAAAACAAAAAATGTTGACCTTCTCACAGAGAAAAAACCAAATTCCAATTTTGCACCAGCCAACTTTTGATATTCAAACTTATTTACTTAACTAAATTCATTCTACTTATCTAGTCCTGACCACATGTAAAATTCCTTTTCCTTATTATTTCTAGTACGCTTAACTAACTGCACATATAAGAATATTTAACTCTTAGTAACCTTTAATTTCTAGTGAAAACTAAGAAGTAAGCATTATAAACTGTCATTTATATCAGCATTCTGTTTACTGGCAGACTTATAAATACTTTTTATAATTTCTGGAAAAATGCTTCTCACAATGGCACAAAAGATGTTTGCTAATAGACCCAAATATCTTTAATTCCTTTGTGAAAGGAAGCAAAAAGTGGATAAGCCTATGCCCAGTAATAAATGTTTCAATATTTTATCCTATTTGGAAATGGTCTGGATATTCAATGACTATCCATCATTTAATTCAACTTAGCAAAACTTTAAGGTTTCAGGATACTAGAAAGATTTGGGGTAAGTACGAAAAAGTTCATCTAGAAACTTTTCTCTCACTTACACCCATTTAATTTACTTGTTTTCAATAATTATGTTTAGACCACCCACAAAAACCTCATGAGACATTAGACAAAGTCTGTTAATGTTCTAGGTTATTTTTCTGGCTGACAAATTTTGCAAGAGATAACATGAATTTATTTGACTAATAAGCCCAGGTAGAATAAAAAGTTTTGTCTGCATTATATTCAATGTTATTAACTCTAAAGGCATATCTATTTTCATTAAACCATCAAACTTAAACTAGCCTTTATTTACCAAACATTATCACAGATCATGTGAACTTGAAAAGCATTTGGGTTAGTTTGAATCCTAAATTTGTAAAAGGCTTGCTTGTTTAAGCCAGTTAAATGGAGCTCTTTTACAAATTAACTTTAGCAATACCATTCAAAGGTAGAAAAATGCCACACACCTACAACACATATATAGACACACATGAGCATACAGACAGACATAAACAGAGATCTTACAGTTTTCATTTAAAAAATTTCCTTGAACTAGATTTTTGGGCAAGAGTGCTGCTTTAGCAATTTGTATTTTTTTTAAAGTCCCCTTCCCCACCTCCTTTTTTTTTTCCTGCAGTTCTCTAGAGCTATACTTCTAGCTTTGCAAAGACTTTTAAGATAAGGACAGTTGTTCTCAATTCCTTAAAGAACTGGGTTGGAGCCTGGATGCTAATGGACTGACATACCCCTCTACCTATGTTGGAGTGTTTCTCTCTGGTTACATTTAGCTTAGAGAAGATGGCCAAAAAAAATTTTTTTTAATCTGTCAGGCTCTGAATATCAGCTTCCAATTTGGCCAAACCTCTGGTTATAAAGTTATTAAATCCTTTCAAATATCTTGTCAGTTTTCAGCCAGGACAAACAATGGATATTTCTGGTAATATTGAACAAACTCTTGGACTCAAGAGGTGTCCCCCAAAAGGGTGCAAAAGATATTATATTCACAAGATCTAGAGTCACCCAAAGGCAAGCAAAAGAAAGAACTGACAACTTGCATGTCCCAGGCAGGCAGAAAGCCAAGCCAGGTACTTAGGGCATCAAGCAAAACAAGCAAGAAGGCAATGGCTATCCCTGGGAGAGAAAGGATCAATAACTAATGGATCTGTATTTGGAAAGGAAGGGACAAGTTGAAATTTTATTTTCCTCTTTCACCTGGGCACTATAGACAGGTTCAGTAGAACTGGGTTTGGTAAGAATTCTTACCTTTCCCTGGCTTCTGCCATTTTTCCCTGGATCCTCTGCAGGCTCCTGTTTTTTATTCACTTTAATTTTAGCTTTCCTTGGCTAAGGGCATAGTGTAGCAGTTTACCAGAAGATCCCTCAAAGTCTCATCAACTCTGAGAGGTGTCCATATGGGGGCCCTCCTTCGAAGATAGGCATGGGGGTGTCTGTAAGGCCATTAACATGGTGGGCTTTTGTTTACGGTCTCCTGTTCTCTTTAGAGTGGAAAAGACAATTCAGACAGGATTACTAGAATGAATACTTAAGTAAAGGAGGAAAGAGGAGACCACTGGAGTTATGTCAGTCTTACAGTCTTTTGTTTTAGGAACCTCTTATATCTTTAATTTTTTCTTAGCTCTTTGCAACAGAACTTTCAGTGGAGCTATTTTGAAATTTTGAACCCTTTTGGAGGCTTTTGCATACCAATTAAAATATGTATCCCTTGCTTTTAAGTTCACTTCTTTTTTTTTTTTTTTTTGCGGTACACGGGCCTCTCCCTGTTGTGGCCTCTCCCGTTGCAGAGCACAGGCTCCGGACGCGCAGGCTCAGCGGCCATGGCTCACAGGCCCAGCCGCTCCACGGCGTGTGGGATCTTCCCGGACCGGGGCACGAACCCGTGTCCCCTGCATCGGCAGGCGGACCCCCAACCACTGCGCCACCAGGGAAGCCCTTAAGTTCACTTCTTAAAAGATTTTATCTAATTGGAATGTTCCTCATAATGGCCACTGTAATTTCCCTGAGGGCTGGCAGCAGTTCGGTAGGACCCTAGCTTCATATGGGGTTCAACTCACATTTCTGTCCAGCCATATTTTGCCACAAATGGAGTGCCACCCACATTTCTGTCTGGTCATATTTGGGGGATCCCCAACATGATAGTTACCAGGTAAAACTCTCAGGACACAGTAAGATTTTGACATTTTTGTAGACATCTATAGCTTCTGCGATTATAGTTCTTAGACATAAAATAGGCAGTTGTGCCAGAAGGTGGTGCACTTGACTCTTAGAAATTAAAGATCCCATCTCTTTTAGCTAGCCTTTATCTACACAAAACAGGATAAACAAGTATGTGTACCTTAACACTGCAGAATTAAGTACAGTAAATACCAAATACTGCAGCCTGGCCAAGAAAAAGGCCCTGGTACACTACCAACAATTCCCAACTTGGAACCTGAGACTGAGGTGAAGAACTGAACCAGCAGACCTCAACAAATAGGGTCTGTGGACTGAATCCAAACAAATGGGGAACTGTAGCTAGCAGTTCCCAACATGGAATCTAGGGACAGAACCATGAGCTGGGGTTTCCAATCAAATAGGAAATTGTGGTCAGGACTACCAGAAGTACCCAACATGGAACTAGTGATTCCACACAACTGGAAAGCCAGTTAGATCTGGAGTTCAACACAAAAAGAGCAGAGCTCAAACCGAGAGGAACTTACCAACAGCCCCCAGAAATGGAGAGAAAGACAGTGGACTCAGATAGGAGTTTGCAGGTATCACGACTGTGTTTCTTGTTGTCCCAAAATGCCATCAAAACTTCACTTTGGATCACACTGCTGCCACCAAATCTGTTAAAAAACCAAAATTCATCTGACTAAATTTTAAAGCTCTAATTAGCTTTATTGAATGATTCATGAATTAGGCAGCATCCTTCTGTGAGTAGAGGGGAGCTCCAAAGGGCTACCAAAAGAGAAAGATTTTTAAAGGCAGGACAAGCAAATCATAAAGAAAAATGATTATTTCAGGCTTAGGTAACCTACCTATGGGAGACAGAAAAGGTCTATGTGGCAGATTACTTCATCTTCCTTTGGGGAATGAACGTATTACCTGATTGGTATTGACTAGAAAATTCTTGACTGCCTGGTTAAGACTAAATTTCAATTAGGTTAGGTATTAAGCCCCAATATGGTGGTGTGGCTTAGCATAAGTGACTCCATCTTGGGCCTGTGGTTTTCTTTTTAACAGCACAGAGTCAGACACTTCATGTAGACAGGAGAAGCAAATGTGCCTGTTGGTCATGAGGAGGCAGTGGCACTAGATATAGGGAACATATACTCTTACAAGTTTAAGGTATGAATGGGCTACTCAGGACTTTGTGCCCAGGACACTTGGGTTTGACATACATAGATGAAATTTTATTGGGGGTGAGGCAGGTAGACAATAAAAAAGTAATCTAGTAGTCATTGTCTATCATGCTCTTCTACATAGGATCTGAACCTAGAATGACTGTGAAGAAATTACTTAACCTTGTTATTTTCAGTTTCATCATCTCTGAAATGGGGAGAAAATTATTCATTTATTCAGTCATTTGTTCATGCCCTCATTTAGGCATCTATTATTTATAAAACACCTACTGTGTACCAAGCACTCTCATTTTCAGAATGGTAATAAAGATTAAAAGAGATAATGGGGCTTCCCTGGTGGCGCAGTGGTTGAGAGTCCGCCTGCCGATGCAGGGGACACGGGTTCGTGCCCCGGTCCGGGAAGATCCCACATGCCGTGGAGCGGCTAGGCCCGTGAGCCATGGCCTCTGAGCCTGCGCGTCCGGAACCTGTGCTCCGCAACGGGAGAGGCCACAACAGTGAGAAGCCCGCGTACCGCAAAAAAAAAAAGAGACAATAAATATAAGGTCCAATATCTGGCGTAAAATGGACGCTTAATACACAATAGCTATTAATGTTTTGCTGTGCCTCCAAAGATTCCAATGCAGTTTAATTAAGGTGTATATGCAACCAACCTGTACCATACCCACCACCCACTAGAGTTTTGAGGAAGATTGGCTTCCCACTAACCTCAACAGCAATTCCTCACAAATCACGGATTACAGAACTTTCATGAGTGAAAGTTTAGACTAGAATGTTAAAAAGAACCTACTTTTAAAAAACATTATTTAATTGAAAGTGGGCCACTCAGCTTCCAATGAAATCTTCTCTTAAGTGTGTACGTCTTTGACTGAGGTGTTCTCTGAAAGGAATATAAGATTTAGATTTATTTTCATTGGCTTAGAATTCTTAAAGCTAGCCCAGAGGTTAATGATGAAGGAAGTCTCGATGAACAAGCAGCTGTTTGTATGGTCCTCCGCTTCAGTTAAACACTTGACCATTCCTTTTTCCTAGGGAAGAAATCACTGTGACAGTGCTCCTTCTCATTATAAATCTTCTCTCAGCATACACATTTTTAATGCTAACTCAAGTGCTAATTGGTGAAAATATAACTGTAGTTATGATTTGGAGTCTGTTAATCTTGCTACTTCACAAGCCAGCCTCTTTGTTTAGCAGACGATAAGGTGTGGGGGGGGGGGGAGTTTTGCTGCTGAGAAAATGGGCTGCTGGTGATACTGTGCTCCAAAGACGCAGGCATCCGTGACGGTTTGGTTGTAAATAAGACTAAGAAATTCAAAATAAAGGCTAACCTAGTTTTCCTCCTCCTTTTGCAAATCTCTGCTCGATCTGCCGCCACCATCGTCTGCAGAACGGCTACACGCCTTTGCACCAGGCCGCCCAGCAGGGCCACACGCACATCATCAACGTCCTGCTGCCGCACGGGGCCAAGCCCAACGCCACCACCGCGGTAAGGCGGCGCCGGCTGCCCCTTTCCGCGCAGCTCCTTCCTTGCCCCCCGCCCCCATCCCCCTCCAGGGGGGCCGCTTGGCTGAGCTGAGTCCCCATACAGCCTCCTTAAATGAGCCTCCGCACTCGGGAAAGCCTGGGATTTCCAGAAATCAGCCTGGGATTTCCCTGAGAGCGCTCGTCCCGGGAAGGAGCGCTCGTCCCGGGAGGGAGCGCGCCGCGGCCTGACCCAGTCTTTCCTCCGGGAGGGGGCCCTGCGCTCGGGCTTCTGGAAAGAGCTCGGCTTCCAGCTGGCTCTCGGCTGGGCGCGGAGTCCGCCCCCTCCCGCCCGGCCTTCTTAAGGGAGCACAGTTTCTGAGGCCGCTGGCTCCGACTAAGCTGTTTGGGATGTGGAGCCGTTGAATTGTAAACTAAGCGGTGCAATTTAACAAACCGGGCTCCCCAGTGGCTACTGGAGCCTGCGTTGCTTGTTTGTGTGCTTTTGCTGCACGGTGAGCTTCTGCACAGCTGCAGCTAAATATGTTACTGTGTTCCCTGTGGTAACATCTTACCTGCAACAGATGGCCTGACCTCTGTTGAGGAGTGAGTGTACTTGGTACTTGAATAGTTTTCTTCGGAGGCCTCATCCTCAGTTCAAGAGTTACTTTCCTAAGCATAGTACAGGATTCGGAGAGGGGTTTGACAACTTTAGGGTTAAAGCCGTCAAGCGCTTCTTATTAGAAAGAGCAAGCAGCTGCAGCTTGTTGTGTTGCCATGGTGACCTGGGCTATAGTCTAAAGAAGTTACAAAGAAGATTCAGATGTAATGGTAAAAACTAGTGATTTTCCTAAGCTGTGCTTGTTTTGGAAGGAAATGCTGGCTCATGTGGAGCCGCGGGTGAGCTCATTGGCTCACATCGCCGTCCTCCCTCCCGGCTCTCACTCTCTCTTTCACTGTCTTCAGAATGGCAACACTGCCTTGGCGATTGCTAAGCGTCTGGGCTACATCTCCGTGGTGGACACCCTGAAGGTTGTAACCGAGGAGGTCACCACCACCACCACGGTAAGTGAAAGGAACCCATCGGCTTCGGCTCCCTTGTCGTGGCTTTTAAGCCACAGACATTTTCACTTACAAAATGTTTTGAGCTTTTGATTTTGAACTTCTTTTATTGTAGAGCATACATTGAAGTATGCAGATGTAAAGGCATTTACACAACTAGTAACAGGGATTTCAGCTTCCTTTAGTCAACATAAATCCATATAAAATGCGTGAATGTAATTTTATAATACTTAGTTCCTTTTTCTGTGACTGACTTCTTTTTTTCTGGCTCCTCTGCCCTGTTGCTGTAGTTGGGTGTGACACCTACCGCTGGCAAAGTGGTAGGACACTCCACAGCAAACTTTTTATCTTAGCCCGGAGGTCATGCCAGACTCTGGGAAGACCCTGATCTCTGCTACGCTCATGACTGGGTCAGATGCATTCCCAGTGAGAACAATTCATCCTGCTTTTCTTCCTATTTCGGATTATTTTTTATTCAAAAAGAAAATCGAATGTGCTTAAGAGAGAAACTGTGTCTGTATCTTGACAGAATATATATGTAACATTTTTTATTTTCGCTGTTTGGAATATGACTGCTGATTCTTTAGGAGAGAACAGTGATCATCACTGGCCTTTGCCAGAGAATCTCTGGAAGAGTGAGACCCGTGATGTTAATGAGTCCTAATGCTCTTGTGCTATTCAGCTGGAGCAAAGCTTGAAAGGAGGCCTCCTGAGAGGAAACTCGCAGCTGAAAGTGCTCTTCTCTTTGCATATATTTATTAACTTTTCTCCTTAAGCATCAACTCTAAGAACAACAGCTCTTTAATTTCTCTTCATAAAGTAGAAAAGTAGACCGACAGCAGAACATTTAGATGTTCCTGAGAGACAATAAGATCATGAATCAACAAATATAAAATTCTGAATGAGGTTCTAATAAATGCTCCAAGCTAGGAATGATGCATATAGAGTTTTGGAACACTTGGTTCTTTTGATAGATGTAAGGAAAAAGAAAGGAATCTTGTTCTTCAGGCTGACAGCAAGTCCCTCTTGACAGATATTGAGGTAGTTGGTTTGATGTGAAGTTTTAAATAGAGTGGAGTATGATTTATTAATGAACTACAAGACAGAGACTGAATTTAGATGAGAGAATGGCACTGCTTTTCTCAAGCAAAATCTTTGGCCAGTGTACCACAATATTTTTAAAGATTTAAAGTATAGTGTCAATAAATTATATAGTAGAAAAACAAGTCTTGTCATCACCTAGCACTATACTTCTGAGTCACTATATATGGCTGAATCGTAATGGCTTTTTCTTACTATATGATTTGTTATACCAGGAAAATCTTCATATTGGGGACCTGTACATATATCTTTATTTGGCATCTTTGAAACAATGTGCACATCACAGATAAGTGAAGGTTTTGGTGGCAAGATTGGGTAAACACTTTTGTTCTTAGAAGTCATGTTTTCTCTCAACTTTACCTCTTGCATGTTCTGGGAATTATGCATGTACATTTTTATCAGATGACCACTAGATGGCAAACTTGCATCTTTTAGCTATCTTGACCTGCTTTTTCTTCCGTTCATTTCATTAATTCATTCCTTTAGTGTTTATTGGATATAAAATATGTGCTGGGTTCTGTGCTCAGTGCTGAAGTGTCATCAACGGTGTAAACACTACTCCTCCCTACCAGCAGCTTACAGTGTAGTGAAGAATGAGACTTAAGTTTTGTAAGAAAATATCAATAAATTCTTGTTTAATATCAATAGAACTATAGAACGTACACGTCTAATTTCAAAGAGATCTCAGGCTCATAAATATTACTTAGAGTGAATGAATTTAAACTATACAGGTCTATATTTAAAAAGAGGAGCAATTTTTTTAAATACTATTGCTAAAGTTCTCAAATACCTTGTCAGAAATCAGACATATAGTCATATCTCCACATATATAGCTCTAGGGGGATGTGAAAATTCCTCATAAAACTCTCTGTGAGCTTTTTTTCTTTTCTGGTAGCTATTAATCTCTATGCTGCCTAGCTAATCATTGCTCCAATAAAAACCACCATACTTAGAAATCAAGTTTCTAGGTGAAAAGCCAACAAACAAATGTAAAACATAACAGCATGTCTGCTTTCAGTTGGGAAGATAAGAACTCATTGCCCACATTAACTAAACAAGTACCCCCTTTATCTAAATGGGTAGTTTTATTGGTTACATGTTTTAATGCTGCCCTATCTTTACTTTCTTCTTCTCTTAGAATTCGATTCTTAGAACTGTGAGTTTTATTGTTTTGTGAAATGGAATTTGGGGTTAAGGATTGAAAAGATGAACTTATTCCTTCTGTGATGTGAGTCTTCTTACTTTATACTTCTCTTTCAGAAAAGATTTTCATTCATTCTTTTCCCACATAACGATGATATTAACGATATTAAAAACTATAACTAAAATTTAGTAGTTACAAATATGCCAGACACTGAGGGTAGATCTAGGATTCAAATTTACGTTGTCAGATTCCAAAATCCATATTCTTAACCACTCTGATGTAACTGATCTTGGCTTTGCTAAAAGTAGCTTACCAGGAATTTTCAACTTTTAAAAACTCACTTAAATAGCGCCCTTTATTGATTTTCATGGAAGTATCATATTCAGTATCATTTTCTAAAATCTACAGATTCACTAAAAATAATTTGGAACTACTCACTGGTGGTAGGTAAATAGCACGAGGCAATAATTATGTAAAATTAATCCAATTAAATTTCATGTTACTACCATTTGAATGTAATAGTTGAACTACAGCCATACATCTAACATATGAATTTCACATCATTAGCTTCATACGATGTGCCATTTGAGCAGCAATGTGAGTTCTCTGCCATCAGAGAAAGTTTCCTTTGCTATTCCTCCTTCCAGAATTCTTCACCCCAAAGTATGAATAAAGTCATTGTGTGGAGAGAAGAGTAAGACAGCAGTTTGTAAAGGAAAAGTCACTGCTTCCGAAATTTGTGAGACATTTTTGGAATCCTGGTTTGTTTCCTTAACCTTTGCTTTTCTAAGTTTACTTCGTAAGACCTAGCAGATGATGTGAGACAGTTGAGCACTCTCTGGGGATTACAGTCATTGTCTGTTTGCCGGAATGGACATCAGAGTGGGAGGGACACATTTCTGGCAGCAGAAGCCAGCAAGCTCAATCTCCTAATGCAGTTTGGAAGAACTGTGAGATATGACTCATCCCTCTACTTACTGATCAGCTATCATCAATTATTTGCATAGTTTTAAAGTGATCGTTGCATATAATCATTGATATGTAGAGCATAAATTACTGAATAAGCTACTAAAATAAAAATGACATTATAGTTATATTACCATTAAAACTTTGGTTCTAAATCTTATCTGATGCCGTAAGTCCGTTAAAATGGGAATCATAAAAGTGGCAGTGCAATAAATACATGTAAAGTCATTTGACACTTTTTAAGTGGAGTCAAGAACTTTTCTTTGAATACAGGTCCACTGACTAGAAGGCTAAGTCGTCATTCTTGAACAAAGAACATGTATAATACATACTGTATTGTGTGTGTCTATCCTATAATGTCTATATCTATATACAATTTATCCTGTGTATTATCTTAAAGAGACACTATTCTGAGTGCAGAACCTTTTTAAACTTTTGACATTTTTTCCCCAACGTGCTATAATTGTCTCAACCACACCTGAGTAGCAGTTATTTTTGGAGATCCACCTTTGTTGAGACTTTCCAAACCATTTACCTTAGTTTTTATAGAAAAATATTACTTATGTAGTATTTAACTTATATATAAAAATTATGTTAACATGTACAATTAGTATAAAGGGGTTTGGGAGCAAAACCAGGTTTAGCTTGTAGCACTGATGGGAGCCAATGTGTGTGGACACTGGAAGGTGGCATACTAGCCAAGGTCACTCGCCACGCTGTGACTTATTGTGACTTGCTGAGTAAGTGGTACAAAGGAAGTGGTTGACCAGGGAGATGGGCTAAATGAAGAGCAATAAAGCACACTTTTTCTTTTGCACACAAAAAAAGCAGATATTATCCCCCATTTATAAAACACCATGTAAGGACTCATGTTTTATTTTCTACATCATGATAAATGTTAAAAACTCATTATTAAGTCTGCCATCTATCGCATTCTATTTGTTTTGCCACATTATATGATTTAATTACATCCTATTAAACGTATGCATCGTGCACTACTCATTTTAACTTTTAAAGTAGTTTCTAATCTTGACCATAGAATCCGAGATTCTATAGCAGAAGAAGATGCCCATGATCATTTAATTATATCCTTGTTTTCTTTGGGCTATTCAGATGTACTTGCATAAAACCATATTTATGTTTGGCTAATCAAGTTTTCAAAGGACACTTCATTTAAAGGGACAATTTTTTTCATTTCTTATCACATTACTAATGAGTGGGAAGACTTATTTATTATCCATTCAACAAATATTTACTGACGACCTTTTAAGGGTCAGGCACTACGTCATGTACAAATGCATACTATATTTACTACATTGTATATAGAAAGCAGTTTTAATATCTATGCCAAAAAATATCCATGACCAATATGATCAGTGTTACTTTTTCTATTGCCACATATATTTGCTGATAATAACCTTAATAGCATTCAATAACCAAACTAAAGCAAAGTTAGTTCCACTCTCACAAGTTCAAAGAAAATATAGTCACATTATCAGCATCTGAAAATAGAAACTGAGAAGGTCAGGCAATATAATTTAATCATTTAAAGTGTATTTCCATCAGTTATTTTCAAATGGAGAAGCATCTTCTTGTGGAAATGTTTCCAATGAAGGGTAAATACTCTAGAACATTTCTGCAAAAATGGACTTTCTGGTGTGGTCTAATGCAGTAGGTATCCCTTAAAATGTTTAATCATTTAATGTACATTTAGATACTTATTTTAAAAGTTTCCCCAAAAGTCATAGTTTAATTGAATGTCCTTGTCTCTATCCTGTATTTTAAATGTAAGTCATTTTTCTGCAATCTATACATTTTCCTAATGCAGGAAAGTGGGTCGCAAATTGAGCTGCACAATAGACCCACCTGAGGAACTTTAAAAAATACCTATAGCTGGGCCCTGTCTTCAGGGATGCGGATTTAATTGGCTTGCGCTGAGACCCAAGCAACAATATGTTTTAAATTTCTCTAATAATTATAATATGCAGGTAGAGCTGAGAACCGTTAATATAGAACTTAGGTTATCATCTTTCTGTGTTAAATTCATAAATTAATATTATAATTAAATGGTATATTTTTAAGTTTGTTCATTCATCAAATTCTTATTGACTACCTGTTATTCTCCAGAACTTTGGATAGATGCTTCTGTCTTTCCTACGGTGTTTAATTTGTTTTCAGTGAATAAGACATTATGGAATTATTTAGACATCAGAAACAGCATGCTGGAAAGCTGAATTTACTACTCTAGTCTTCAATTGTACCTTCATCTGGATAACACGAGACTTTCTTTACTTTCTGCATTTCTTCCTTTTCTTTTCTTCCCAAAGAAAATCTATGTGGTCATTATGTGGATTTTAAATGTATTATGTCATCAATTTATTCCAATATGTATTTGAGAAGCCCCTACTATGTTTCAGGTTCTGTGGAAACAACTTCTTTCATGACTCACACTCATGAGGTGGGAGGTGAAGGGGGCACGTACAGCTGTGTGTGGTGTGGTGCACGTGATGCTAGAGGAGTGGGTAGCGGCAGATAAACACGGTTGAACAAACACATTCATTGGGGAGGGTCAGGGAGTGTTTCTCCAAGGAAGTTGCATCTTATATGAGCGAAGACAAGAGAAGAAAGAACATTTCTGGTAAAGAAAAGGATATATGGGGAAAAAAAGCAGAGGCATAAGAGAACATGGCTGCCAACACGGTTGTAGCGTGTGGTGGAGGGATGAGGCCTCCCTGCCTCTCCTTACATCACCAGGCATCTTCCAGCCAGTTTGCCAGACCCTTGAACAACCCGGGGAGTTCATCCGAATATAACTTACAGTCAGCCATCAGTATGGACGGTTCCGCATCCGTGGGTTCAACCAACCTCGGATCATGTAGTAATGTCGTGTTTACTATTTAAAGATATCCACGTATAAGTGGACCCATGAGTTTCAAACCTGCATTGTTCGTGGATCAACTGTATTAAGTTTTCTTCTGAAGAAAATGGGAAGCCACTGAAAGGTTATGCAGTATCACATTGTGATTTAATCAGTCCTTCTTCACATATAGAAATTATACCCCTGTATGTAAATATATTCTTAAATTAATCAGTTGAATTTCCCTGTAAAATTATTTGAAGTTCTCTCCTGCTTTTGGAAAAATAAGAGTTGGTGGTAGGGGTATTGTAGCCCAACAGGTCTGTAGTCTCTAGGTAGCAAAGCTTAAAAACCTAGACAACCTATTTACTGTATTTTGGTGGCTTTAGTTGAAGATTTTGCTCTTATTTTAGGAGATTAGTTTTTTAAATTTCTCATAACAATGCCAAGTGATGTACTTAATGCACTTTCAATGCAGAAACTAGAGATAGGAATTTGAGACTCAACTATCTTTAGGTGATATTTCAAGTCATGAGATGTGGATTTTTATCCTTTTTTTTTTTTTATCACTGTGGTATCCCTGGTGTCTGAAACAGTGCCTGGCATGCAATAGGCACTCAGAGTGTTTCTTGAGTGCCTGAATGACTCAAAAGTTCAGAGGCCCTTTGTTTTTAAGATTAATTTAATATCAAAATATAGTGATGATAAATTATGCTAGCTAATATTTATTGAATACTAACATATACTAAGCACTGTTCTTAGAGCTCTTATATATTTCATTTAATCTTCATAACAATTTTATGAAGTAGTATTATTATCCTGTTTTACAAATGATGAAACTGAGGCACAGAGAAATAAAGGGACTTGCTAAGGCCTCATAGCTAATAAATGATGAAGTTAGAATTTGAACCCATGTAGCCAGACTCCAGAGCCTGGTCTCTTAACCTTACATCATCCATCAGGGATAGAAGGCAGTGCACCTGGCAACTCTGGAGGGCTATTATGGAAGGTAAATAAGCAGCAAGCCAGAACTGTAGACCAATGAAAGACTATAAGGATGGGTGATTCTCCACTGTTGATCCTCTAATCCCAGAAGAGATGCATCACATTTTCTGCCCCGAAGTTTATGTCTTTCACATTGTTTACAACTTCGTTCCAGTGCCTTTGTTTTTCATAAATTGCACATATTCACTGCTTCTTTTGAAAGCTTTTCTGGAGACATTACTTAGTCCATTTGAAGGAAGCCCTGAAAACCTGACTCTGCTTTCTCAATATGGCTATTAATGCCATTGCTAAAGAATTTATTTTGCAAATGGGAATTCAAAATAATGAACTTTCTCTTGTACAACTTCACTGGAGTAAATGATCATTTATCTTCAGAAAGAACAAATGAGGTTCCATGAAGGAGAATAAGAGACTAAGCTTCCAAAATGTCCATGTGGAGAAGATGGAGTGCTCGGGGCCTGATCGCTTGCTGATGCTGTTGACTATGGCCTCTCCTCTGTGATTCTTTTGATCTTTTGTTTGATTTTTGTTCTTAAGTTGAACATTAATGATTTTTGTCTTTCCAGACTATCACTGAAAAACACAAGCTAAATGTTCCTGAGACCATGACTGAGGTTCTTGATGTTTCTGATGAAGAGGGTAAGACTTTTATTCATTCTTCTATGACATCTGTCATGGTCTTACACAAAGGAAACCATCCATTTTTTCAGGGAACAAGCTGGTACGGTGGATGTGGATGACAGCATCTTAGCACTTAAAGTAACCTTTTCACCTTTGTTTCAGTACATTTACTTTTTCAATTTGGGGGAGGGAGGATTTTGTTTATATATTTTCAACTGGTGTTATCTTTAATGACTTACTAAATAACAGGACTAGGACAAGGGAGAGAAACTGGAAGTCGGCCATCTGTTAAAATATCTACCTGATAATACAATTATTGTTAATATGTTTTAACTATGCTAAAATACATTTTTTATTAAAATGCTTTAAAGTAAAAGAACTTAACGTATACTCTATCAACGGTATATTGAGAAATCTCTGCTTTCTAATTGGCTCAAACATACAGAATATATTTTAAAACTAATATATAGAAAAAAATATATTTTAAAACTAATACATAGAAAAAAAGAGCCTTAGCGAAGGTTAAAAATAGTGCAGGAGTAAGTCATACAAATTCAACATAAGAATTTGATTCTTTAAGTCAGAAGAACTATATGCCCCCTATAGTTCTAGAGTTGATAAAAATTATCTAAGCCAGTGGATTTCAAAGGTCTGAGAAGCTCTACGAGGAGCACCAGGGACTGCCTTGGGGTGGGTATGGGGCATCATGCTAGAGGTACTGCCAGCAGGGTTTCTAGCTCCCCACCTCTACTTCAACTAGAGTAGTTGACTTTTCTTGAACAAAAAGAAAAATCTGCTAAAAAAATCATGAATGCAGCATATAAAGTATGCAACCAAGTTTCAGTAGTGCAGCTATTGGTCAAGTGTGCCTGTTAGAAAAATATGTATGTATGTATATACATGACATGACATGTATACATGAATACATGTACATAAGTGTACATGTTTTAAAAATTATTGCCATACTGACCGTAGTAGTAGGCCCAATACTAACTGCTTTTATGGAGAAATATTAAAGGTATTTCTTTAGGTTCTTCAAGATGTATTCAGAAGGTAAAACTTTACATTGAGATGCCCTCATTTGGAAACAATTTGTTAATTCACCTATCGGTAACAGACATTGAGTTGTCTTAGCTTTTATAAGAACTTACGACAAGAACAAACAAATGTTGGGTCAATGTATTATTGTAAGTAAATTAAAAGGTATTGCCAAAGCTAATGGTTCCAAGTATTTATTATAATAATTTTGAGTTCCATCCTAATACTTGCCAATTTTCGGCATCCGTACATGCACACTATATTTTGTTTCGTGTGATCTTCTTTCTTATCTTCACTTACATGTTGAACAGCTTTTAAACAGTTTGGTGACCACTTTATTGATGGGGAAGTGCTTAGTGATTCAGGTACCTTTAGAGAAAACTGTTGAAGTGAAAGTTTGCCTTTGCTTTTAATTTTTCTTAACTGGCTAGAAGCAACTAGCTTAATATGTAAATCTGGGTGCCTAATACTAATCTGGTGGTTTTTGAAATAGTGTGTGTAATATGAGTGGAATTGCTTACGTGTGCATTTGGGTGTGTGGATTGTTATTAACTTGGAAGCTTAACACTATGAATTGCTTATGCTATTAATGATTTTTGAAACTATTATTGAGACCTATTAGCATAATTAAATTATCTAATGAACATTATATAAATATTTTCCCAAAACTAATATTTCTTCTTAAAATACAAATTTAGAGAAAAATTAATTTTTGGGTAAGTTGACATTGAATTATCAACATGTTAAAAACTACGTTAGGCTACTTGATATGCAGTCATCCCATTCCTGGATAAAGATATATTTTAGATGTGGTTAAAAATATATTAAGTTAGTAGCTATAATCTAATTTTTTAAAGTTAGCTAGAAATGAAGGAACCTTTAAATATTATTTAGGGGGCACTTTGGCATATAGGGAAAAATGAATAATATAAAATATTCTATCTAGCAAGAAGTTTCCAAAGTATATGTGGTACCACTTTAAGCAAACCTATTACATGAAAATCTAACTTTATAAATCAGATAAATTAGATAGTGATTATTTAATCTAAAAATAGTTATTTATTTCCAAAATAATTGTTAAAGAATTCCAATAGCTAATGCATCCAAAGTATTTACTAGGTTTTTAGAAATTCCATTTGTGTGAAACATCCTCTTGGACCTGCCCATTGCATAATATAAGACCTAGTTATAACATCTTGTACACTTTTGTTAAAACTATTATGTATTAAAAGTTATTAGTGATAAGAACTCTTGATTTGAGAGGAATGTTGGCTAATGATCAAGAATATCTTTCTTGGTGATGGAGGAAGCTGTCCATGTCTAGTTATGGCCAAAAACTTAACATTTTTCCCCAGAAAGAAATTCAATTTGAATAATATTTTTGTATATGATATGTCTGAGTTTTGTGAAGTAACTTTTTAGTACAAACAATTAGTATAAAGGAATTTGACTAGTTGACATTGCCAATCCTTTAATTTTTTGTGCTCTTAAAATGTTTTCACGGAACCTACCATCATGTATATGGACAAAGTGCAGCCACATGTGTTTGGATAGTATTAGCCAGTCCCTATTTTCTTTACAGCTCTACTATTTTAATGATAGTCTATGTGTCAATACTCAGAAGAATATGCAAACCAAGTACAGATGTCCTTTCAGGCTAACTTGCTATAGTGAAGCATTCAGAATTTTCCACTCATTAATCCAATCAACAGATAGTGAAAGTGATGTTATTGTGTGTAAAGCTCTATGACTGGTACCATGGGGGAATCAAAAGTGAACATATATGGAGAGGTGATGTATAAATTAATGAAGCATAACTAAAGGCACTATGTCATCTGCTTTTCATATCTGCCTGGGAAAATCTGGAGATGGAGAGACCTAGCACAGTCTCAAGGAACTGCTGAAAGCTGAGAGATAAATAGGAGGGTGGCACAGGTTTTAGGGAGTGGAGAAGGAACAGTATGGGAAGGTCCCGAGATGGGAAAGGGCAAGAGAGAGACACAGAGTGACAGAATAATCTAGTCATTCATTCTGGATGATGCATTAAAACACACGGGGCTTCGCTGTGGAATGTTTGGATTCTCAACTGAAAAGTCAAGGAAATTAGGATGTGTTAAAGATTTCAATTAATGATTGAAACAATTAAATCTGTTTCGTCTGAAGATTAAATCAACAGCGGCACACCAAAGGAGTGCATTAGGATGAAATTGGAAGGAAGCAGGTATCTGAGGGAAGAGAAAGCATTTACTAGACATCACAATGCTCGGTGCATTGTCTCATTTAATCCCTACAGCATCCATACGGGATAGGCTATGGATTTCCCCTCATTTGTTTTTCAGGTGAGAAAGGCTCACCTGAAGATGAGGAGGCTAAGGCTTAAACACGTTTAGTAGTTTGTTCAGTGGCACAGAGCTACTAAGTGATGAATGTGGAATCTAAACCCACTTTGAAAGCTGTTGTAATAGCTCAGTCATGATGTAAATCAGTCCTGATGGAGCAAAATGGCAGAGAAATGGAAGAAAAAGAGAAATGGGAATTCAGTCTCAGAATATTCTACTGTGTAGACTAAAACAAAGCTGTAAATGTAATCCTCTGCATCTTCACAGGGTCCTGAGCTGACTCCTGTCTTTGCTGACTCAGCTCCATAGCCATAAAGTATATGGTAGGGCTCAGGGGTTATATACCTGTGTAACTAAATTACCTGTGGAAATGTGACCCATGTATCCCTTATACTCAGAGATTTGTCAGTGGGTGGTTTGTATAAACTTCTCCGTTAGTTCTCTGGGACGATGTGTACTAATAATCAAGAGAACTCCAGAATGACTGAGTGTTGGGATGAAATACTGAGGCACATCTACCTTCTCCTTTTGACATACTTCCACTGTGGACACTTGACGTTAGTGGGGCTCCACACCCGAGGTTTCAGTACTTTACCCACTTATCAGCAGAAGTGCTGAGTATTCTTAAGAGAGAGAGAGCTCAGTGACATGTCAGAGAATCTCCTTCTTCCCAGCACTGTGAAGAGTTGTCAGAATGAAGAATCCTTGGGACCTTCCCACTTTATCTTAATTTATGCCCATACTCTTGTGATCTGTGTCTCATAGAGGCTGGTCATGGCTAAATGTGCCTCTGTCACTGAGGAATCTTGTAGTCTCCAGATATTAAAACATGAAACTTTAAAAGCAAGTGATACATCAATGCTCTACAATTAGTAGGAAAGGGTTTTCATAAAATTGTTTGGAAAGATTGGAGAATACAATGAAAAAAAGTTAAGTCCTAAAACCTGGAAGTCAGAATTCTATTAAGTAAGTAAATATGTAATGGCAGGGAAGCGGTTGTTCAAGTATAGGAAACAAAAAGGAAATTCACTTTAGGTTTGTTATGATGCAAAAAAATAGGGTTTGCTTTTTGTTTGTTTTACATCAAGTAAGTAAGTTGATAAAAGAAAGTATGTTAGGGTATAACCATTCTTTCATAAGCTTTCTGAGTTATGCAAAATTCTTTCCAAGCCTAATAGAACTGTACTCAAACAAGAGTTAAATATTTAAATTCAAAATCTTATGTGAAAGCAGACCTTCATCCCTTTCCCCCGCCCACCCTTGGCTAGGGTAGGGAAGTAGTTGTACTGTTTGCTGCTGTAGGGAATTTGCAGAGAAGCAGATGGGCAGAGAGTGGGGTGGGGAAGAAGATGAGTTGTATGCTACCATGCTGAATCTGAGATGCTTATAGGAAGTTTAGGTGGAGTCCAGGAAGCATTTGAATGTGCATGTTGAGTTTGTGAGAGAGGTTTGGAATGGACGCAGATATATGTGTAGGCAAAATATAGGTGGTCCTTGAAGTTTTAAAAACACACGATAATTTGTCAAATGAGAAGAAAAGTCAGATGGCAAGTATCAACATTTAAGGAGAGTAGAGACTGAAAAGAAAGACTCAAAGAGGCAGGGGGAAGACCAGGGGAGATTTATGTCAGAGAAGTTAAGGAGGGTAGTTTTCCAAAGAAGAAATCACCTCTTGGCCACTGATTAATTTGTAAAATAGAAAGCCTCTTTTAATAGGTTTGACTGTGAAAGGAAGAGGACTCAGAGTGTGAAATAAAGAAGGCCTAAAGAGCTGGAGGAAGCTGTATTTCAAAGATGGCAGAAATATGGATGATGTTACTGTGGAAAGAAAGGGCTGACAGAGAAGTAGAGGTTGGAGATGAAGGGCCTAGCAGACAAGGTATCTAGGACGATGAAAGAAGATGAGGATTTAAAGGCCGGGATAGGCTAGCCTTGGACTGTAGAGGTCGTCTCACTTACCAAGGTGAAAGGCAAGGATATGATTATCTTATTTTTTGGACACATTAATAACATTTAAAATGTTGAGCTGTATTATATTTTTCCCAAATTGATTTTTCATTTTCTACAGGCATTTCTACTTTCCATCCCACACTGCAGATGTGTACTATTGCATAGCATGCTTTATGCGCACATATCCTGGGAGAGACATTTTATGGTAGCACTGGTGAGATTAGTACCTAAACAGGTACCTTTCCAGCTAATTCCAACATTGGGTTAGCATCTGGCCCCTGGCAACAGCATTTAGGGATTTTGCATCTTTGGGCCATTTCTCTCTGAGACATAATCAAGACATCAGGATATACAGCTAAGGCCACCATAGGTGTCCCCAAACCTCTAAACTTCACATTTGGTAACACGGAACCTAGGAGGGGATTTTTTAATGTAGCCGCTGTCTTAGTCAGATAGCATTGTAATAAAGCCATCAAAATGCAGAAATGAGGGAGAATGTAAAGGACATCCACTATTTCACAGAACTCAGCGTAATCAGGGGTTTTGAAATTGTACATTGACTGGACACCAGAGGCACACAATTTGATACATTTGATTAAAAATGTACTCTTCCAGTTGCTCTCCTTCTGTCTTATAGTAAGTTTCTTTATGCGCAAGAGGGGGAAAGCTAAGTTCATGTAGTTTGTTTGCACCTTTTACAAGATAAAACTGCCGGCACTGGGCCTTGCTTCTCCATACTGGGATTCAGTCCAGCTAGATTTCCTTCTTTTCTCTTTTCTTTCCTTCACTCATAAACCTTCTCTTTACCAAGGAATAACAAGAGGGGAAGATGAGAGGAATAAGACAGAAAACTTGAAGTGTGGGCCTACTGTATTAAGGAGTTTTGAGTAATTTTAAGAACCAAGAAATTGAAACTTATTTTGAGTTGTCTTTGTTCTCTGTAACCATCTTGGTTGCTAAGAGACTGTGGTGAGAACTGGCAAATTAGGAGAAGCAAGATGAAATGCAAAAGCAGATTGACTCTGAAGATGGGCAGGATGCCCTAATCTGGGTGAAATTAGGAATTAGATGCTAGAAAGCAAAGCTCAATTATTTTAGATTCTTGGGGATTAGGGGTGGGGGGGTAGTAGAGTGGGGAATAGAGAAAGAGAGAGAGTATATGGGGTTTTACATAGTTTTGTAGGCCTCTTGCTCAAGGGATCCATAAGGTACAGCTTGTATTATATGACATCCTGCATTCAGTCATTCCCTTCACTTTTTCATAAATAAGACTAGGCTTAGTTTTCTCAAAAGTTAACAGGACGTGCATATTTTTTTCTGAAAATAATTTAGGCTTATATCCAAACCAGACAATGCCTATGTTTTGGTAAACCAAGTCTTAGGATTGATCTTAGAAATTTTTTTCTCCCAGAAATAAAGCAATGGGGATCCCAACTTATTTGACTCATAAAAATACTCCTATATAAAGATTTACCAATTAAACAAGAAGGGGGAAATAGTGGAACACATAAGTCCCACAAGTCCTATAATAAAATGTCCAAGCTTCGAGATCTTGTCACTCTGTTCAGACACCAACTTTCTTCCTGGACTTTCTGCCATTGCTCACCAGCATGGACGCTGAGTAGTGCTAAGTTATTCCACTTAGTATTCTCTAAGTAAGTAATGCGTATTACTCTTTTATTCATACTGTTTTTACTGCCCTCCATGACCCTTTACACACTAGCCTCTCACCTGAAATACCATCATCTCTGCCCATCAAAATTGCCCCCAAGCAATTGACCAGCTCCCATTCCTTCTTCAGTGATTCCTTCTCCAGCTTCCTTGGGAATTTCCTAGGGCTACCACAGCAAATTACCACAAGCTGGTGGCTCAGATTCATTCTCTTACGGATCTAGAGGCTGGAAGTCCATGGTGGGACCATGCTAACCTCCGAAGGCTCTAGGAAAGAACCCTTTCTCGCCTCTTCCAGCTTCCGTGCCTGTCAGCAATCCTTGGTGTTCCTTGGCTTGTAGACACATCACTCCAACCTCTGCCTGCACATGGCCTTTCCTCTTTGTCTCTGTGTGTCCTTCTCTTCCTCTTGTAAAAAACACCCTCATTGCAATTATCCAGTATGATCTTGTCTAAATCCTTACTTTACTTACATCTACAAGGACCCTATCTCCACATAAGACCACATCCTGGGCTTCCAAGTAGACATGAAATTTGGGGGCAGGGGAGACATTACTCAACCCACTACATTATTCTAAAGTGATCTCTCCCTCCTCTGACCTTTTTGGTTCTTAAAGTTCACCAACATCATGCATTTCATGTTCATCTATATTGTTATTTATCCCTGGATTGCTGCTATTGCTGCATCGTGTTTTGTGAGGGAACACTTTGAAGAAGAGAATATATACAAGAGTTGGGGGGAACCACTTTAACAAAATTAATTTTAAAAACGTATTCATGTTTTCATTAGAGTTGTCAGATTTATGAAATATTTAAACAGTGCAATTATATTTTTCTTTAAATTTTTCAAAAATTATTCTGCATAAATGAAATTTAGCTCATATTTCATTGGTGTGTCAACACTTAGATCACTTTGTATTGATAAAAATAATAACTGGCGATTATTATATTCCAGAACTCTGTTATAATCCTTATATGTTACTTAGTTCAGATAACTGACACATGAGATAGATTATTAGTATCATTCCCATTTTCTTCTTGTGGAAACTGAGGCTTAGGAAGATTAACTGGCCAGTAAGTAGTAGAATTAGAATTTGAACCCAGGTCTATCTGATTTTAAAGACTAAACTTTTAATAACTACTCTGTGTAGCCTAATTCACTTAGCTAAAACTAAATAAAAATCTAATGATTTCACTGAGGAGCAATAAAAGTAATTTTAATGATGAGATTTGTAACTGCCAAATATTAAATGCATTGACTTTGAGAAAAAAATTTAGTGGTGAATAAGTTACATTTCTATTTACTGGAAGGTCTTTTGTTCAAAGTGTCTTTGCCTTTAAGTAATTTACAGAGCTAATAGTCTTGATTATGGGCTCTTAGGATCATATATACAGGGAAGTAATGAGATGCTGAAAACATATTCCTCTTAAAAGTCTTTAATGCTGTATCTTTATAAATAAATTAGTATTGATTTAGAACACTTATTTTAAACAGATGAGATTAAAATAAATATTTAATTTAATTATAGGAATGAACTACATTCTTTCACATTTTCCCTTACATGGGTTATCAGGCTTTCAGTGTGTGATTAGTACGCTTAAAGGATCATCAAAAATTGTTTCTCTCAGCTAAATTATTCCCCCTTTCCCTTGAGTACTAATGCCTCATGCCCCATCCCAGCACATTAATGGTATGGAGAGCATTTCTGTGACTGAGGTATTATTTATTGAATTTCCTGAAATGTGTATTTTTAAAAGCGTTCTATTCCAGCTCATGGGCAGGGAATGTACTCGTACCATCTGTGCTTCCAAATGAGAGCTACAACACTTAATCATCGCTTTTGGCCACTGCTTAATTATTATCTATCTCACTTTTTTCCCTGTACTTCACTTTTGGGAAACCATCTAGTTTCCAGCAAAGCATCCTTTTTATGCTCCGTAATGATTTTAAAATTAAATTCAAGGTTGTTTATTACAATGTCATAATCTGTCTACTTCGTTCTAGTGTTCTTTCCCTAATGTGCATATTTTGCTAATCTTATAAGTCATATTGTTCCATTTAATACACCTCTTATTTGTTTTAGAGCAGTAGGTATTTCTTAGCATATTGTCAATTACATGAAAAGACTGTTAATGCTGGACATTATGTACAAAATTATTGATACTATAGACAGAAGCTAAGTTGTCTACATATTGTGCTAATTGCTAAGTTAAATATAAAGCTATAAATCAGCTATCATGATAAATCAGCTATCGGGATAAAGAAATGAGTAAAGAAAATTGATATTAAAAGAATTCCAATTCAGGTAATTATTTCTTCTTAGTAGGTAATAGAAAAATGGGTCAAACATTGTTTACCTGAGTTTTAGCACTCTGTAGTTGCATGTGTTCTGTTTTTGTTTTTTTTCTAGCATGCAGTGTTTCAGTGATGTCAGTGCTATTCTGATTTCTTCACAATCATAATCATATTTTGTAGTCGATATTACATTTAACAAGTAATTCTCCATCTTTCTCTGATTGCCTCAAGGTGATGACACAATGACAGGTGATGGGGGAGAGTACCTTAGACCTGAGGATCTAAAAGAACTGGGTGATGACTCCCTACCTAGCAGTCAGTTCCTGGATGGGATGAATTACCTGAGATACAGCTTGGAGGGAGGACGCTCTGACAGGTATTCACATAAAGCTTTCCCTTGATATCAGAAGTGAGTGCAACACACTTTTATGATAATAATAAAAAAAGTAGACACCATTATTGACACTCGATAGGTATCTCACTCCTCTCAGCAGTTAGCATGTTATCTTTCTGCGTTCTCTAACAACTTCGTGTCCATTTTAAAGGAAACTGAGGCCTAGAGAGATTAAGTAGTTTAGTAGGAGTCAAGCATTGTAAGAATCAGAGCCGTGATCAGTAAAGAGCTCTGAACCATTAAAATATGATATTTTTTATCACCTGCAACTTTTTTCTCTAGGCAAATTAAAAGGACGGTTTTGCCTTATGGACACTCTTACTAAACGGCAGTTATAAGATCCTCCCAATCTCCTTGGGGCTTTCTGTTAGGGCCATAGTTTCTGTGAACAAAAGTATGTTGTGAAGAAGGATTAAAAGGTAACAAACTGAGAAGGAAATGTTGCCTGGAACTGATTTTTTCATGAAAAAGAATCAGAACAGAATCCCTAAAGAGCCTGGATACCAAAAGCAATGATAGCAAAATCTGAAGGAGCCCAGATTTTATAGCCAAACCCAGGGAGGTTTATATTATATTCTGAAATATACAATCAATTTTGGGGTTATTGCTAACTAGCACACCAGGTGTTTATTATTTTTTGAGGTAAACTGATTAAGAACATCCCGTGGTGCCTCATCAAAAGTATGACTGTCAATTTAGGTTAAGCATGTGGTTGTACGTATAGTGTAATGTCTTTTGCTAATCAATTATCTTAGGTTTACAACTTTAATATTGGCTCTATTCTTGGCTGTATCCAGCACATTTGGAGTGTAAGAAATAAATGCCTTAAAGAGTAGTCAATTCTGAATGGGCAATTAGCAAAAACAAGCTTTTCTTGGGCCTTTCCCTTGAGTACTAATGCCTCCCTCCTATCTTTTTTTTTTTTAAAACAATTCAGTGTGCGTGTAATGAGTGCCTTTCTGGGCTGGCTTTGTGGTGGGTACCAGAGGTACAAACATGACTAATATGTAATTGCTAAGTTCATAATCTAATGGAGTGAGAGAGAGATGAAGCTAGTGGTACCCACAGAGTGCAACTGGAGCCCTGAGGCTCAGGCTTCCTGGAGGGAATGAGCCCAAACCGAGACAGAATAATAGTGATGATGGTGAAGAAAGGTGGGGAGGGCGTTTGAAGCCTTAAATAAGGTGAGCAAAGGCTTGTGGTGCATGAGAGAAACAGAATAGTGCAGTGTGGCTGGAGTGTAAGTATGCAGGAGGGGAGGTCACATTTGCATTTCGGATGGATCCCTCTGACTGTGATATAGAGGATGAATTTTAGAGGAAAGTAGTCAAAGGGCTAAACTTGGCAGTATCGACCACCTGAGAAATTATTGCGGTAATGTTCGCTGAAGTTGCTAGGATACGACTTGAACTCTAACCTGGGTGGTAGCAGTCATGGGGAGAGTTTTAGAAATGAAAAATTTGAGAACATATCTGTGAGGTAAAACTGGCCAGATCTGGCGATGGATTTCATGGGGCGGGTGAAGAAGAGGAAGGAGACTTGATTGGCTCCTTGGCTTCAATGACTTAGGTAGAGAGTGGTCCTTGGGATCAGGGTACACAAGGAGGAGCCATTTGGCGGGTGAGGGTAGGGGAGCTTGTGATGGTGTCAGTGTTCTAGATATTGAATTTTGATACACTGATTGATTTGGGCCTCACAGTCTGAGATTCTTAAAAAGCTTCAAATTTCAATAAAGTGAGATGTTTATGGCTTTGCAAAAATTCATAATAAGCTATGAATAATCATATTACTGTTATCCAAAAATCCTTTTTTTTTTTTCCAGCTTGATTTCTTTTACTAAGAGTAAGTGCTTGATTTGATCCTTTTGCCTTCTTTGAAAGTACTTAGTACTGAGAAAGATTTAGAACAATACTTTCTATAAGACAGGGGTCAGTGGTTAGAGGATTCTACCTAAACTGAATACTTCTCAGCTTGCAAAGACAGGAGATATGAAACATTGAAGACGTGAGCTGTTGTCCAGCTCCACACTTGCATTTCTAGAACACCAGATGTATTCATGCTCTCCAAGATGGAATTATAGTCAGTACCTCATTTTCATGATTGCAATGCAGTGTTTTATTTATTTTTTAAATTTTGCTTAGACAATTCAATATAAGTTACCTTTTTTCGGTAACCATTTTTTTCCTTTTCATTATTTCTTTATTTGGTGTGCTTTCAATAGTACCATGCCCAGGTAGGTATTACATAGCATGAAAACATGATTTTCCCGGATACATCCACATTTCCCTGCTCCCTGCTCAATGTATGTGTGTGTGTGTGTGTGTGTGTGTGTGTGTGTGTGTGTGTGTGTGTCTGTCTGTCTTGGCAGGGGGTGCTTATATTCTAGAATTATGGATTTATTCTCAAATTAGGATTTTTATGTATTAAATTGAATATCTATTCAAGCTAGAAGGGTGAATATTTTACTAGAATCAAGTCTGTGACAGGCCCCAGGCCTGACTGTTTTAACTGTCACAGCTCCACCTTGTGGTTGATAAAACATTAGCATGGCTTCCCCAAAAGGAACCTAATTAGCCTATGTATAGTTGGAGATAATTAAAAAAAAATGATTCAGATGCCTAAAATGTACATGGATGCAGAAGAATAAAAATAGGTAAATTTTAATCACATTGAATAGAAACACAGTCAAGTTGATTCGTTGGATTTTGTGTCCATTTTATTTTATTATTACTCACAAATTAAAAATACTATTCAAATTCAATGTAAAACGCTAAATAACAATGAACCACAAAAGATTCTCCATGTATTAAATCAGACACATTGACATTTTTGGATATTCACTTGCTCAGTAGGTTTGAAAACACCGTTCAGTGGATGTCTAATAAATATTGCAGCTTCCTAAGATAGTAATTATTATACTTTTCTGTGGAATTACAGACTTTGATACCACCTAATATGTGTCCAGAAACCAGTTGTATCATGGTGAAAAAAGTATAAATTTAAGATCATAAAAAACTTTTGGCCTATCCCTTAGCTAAACAGCAAGTAAAAATTTACACTTTTATGGATATGTGTTATTGCAGATTTATTAACTGAACAGCACCACCTCTGACTTACTGGAAAAAAAAAAAAGGCAACTCTGTTGCAAAATATTTGAATTTGCTTGCACTGTTTTAAATCAGGGTAGGCAATTTCTGATCCAGAGACTTGAGTTATCCCAGACCTTTGTGCTGGTCATGATTCCTTTAGAGAGAATAATTTCTTTACTCTTGGAATATTCTTACTTCATATATTTCATTTAAGTAGATTCTATGACATCATAGAAAAAAGATCAGTTAGAACTATAAACATTGATTAAATACCAATTAGCATTTTAGAAGGCAGTAAGCAGAGTGAACTAGAATAAAATCAGAGGATAGAGATATTTAGACATATAGTTTCAACTTATTCTCTCTCCCTCTGTCTCTCCAACTTTCCTCACTCTCTGTCTGCATCTTCTAACATCTTTTTCTCCTTACCCCAATCTCCTTTTTGTGGTCAGTCACTTTGTCTCTTTCTTTCCTTTCTTCTCCCCCTGTATTTCTTTCCTGTTGGGGCTCTAGGAAAGACAAAAAATAGCACCAACACCCCTTTGCTCCTGTTTCAAAACCAATTGAAAGATAGACCCAGGTATCAGGTAGATGGATATCAGTAATCCACCTTTATTACTGATACATTGATTGCAGGATGTAGCT
Organism: Monodon monoceros; assembly: GCF_005190385.1. NCBI lineage: Eukaryota > Metazoa > Chordata > Mammalia > Artiodactyla > Monodontidae > Monodon > Monodon monoceros. The sequence continues at coordinate 110,355,111 of NW_021703777.1, forward strand.
CTACATTCACAGCCAAATGAGCTCTTTAATACCTCATTCCTAAAGCAGACAGACATCCACCCAGTTGTGGTGCCTCCCTGAGAGTGGCCATTGAGACCTGGCTGCCTTTTTTTCAAAGTTTACACATTTACAGTAGTGGCAGCCACGTCACTGGGTCTTATTTGAGGTACCTTCTTTTTGCCATTCGAGTTGTTCCCATCCAAGCTAAATTTCCATTTCCCCTTTGAGACCTGTGTTTCTACTATTCCAGTGCTGCCTTTAAGGGTTAATCTACGTAGTGACGACGTCTCTACTTGCTGTTATGAGCAGGCATCTTTACTCCTTTACTCAAGTGCCTGTTGGTCCTTTAGTACTGTTCATTCATATGAATCTAGCACTTTTAAATGTGTAAAGTCACCATCTGGATCTTTGAATTTTAAAGCTGAGGATAGAGATTAAGTAATTAACAAATCTGAGCCCAACAGAACTAATGGGGGCAGATGGTTGAGCCTGTAGACACCATATCATTTCAAGAGGTTGACCTCTCTACTGTTTGCCCTCTCTTGGCTCAATTCAAAACAAAATAAAGGATAATAGAATTTAAGAGCTGTTGATCTTAGCGCTGCCTGGTACAAAACAATACAAGTGCAGGAAAAAAAAATGCTCAGTCCACTAATTGAGACAAGCTTTTGCTGAGATTAAAAACCCCCTTTCCCCAATAATTTAATCAGCTTCCCATCCTCAATTTCAAGGTCACACCAAGGTTGGTCACAGCAGCCTGTTTATGAAGTGCACCATCAAAATCTTAACTGCACAGCTGTAAAAACAGCTATAATATAAGCTGTTTCCTAGTGCCAGGACTAAAACCCCGGTGAATAGGTTTGCTAGGCATTCAGGCTGCTCCTGCCTTGGCCGTGTCAGGAGCCTCAATCTTCCCCAAGAGCTTATATAACATAAAATAGTATATTGTCAAATTTTATTTAGATTTGATTTTATTATAAACACAGATTAATATAGGTGTAAAAACATAGGATCAATTAAATATTTATTTTATTTTTTATTGAATTATATTTGATTATTTATTTATTTGGCCACACCATGTGGCATGTGGAATCTTAGTTCCCCAGCCAGAGATCGAACCCTGCATTGGGAGCGTGGAGTCTTAACCACTGGACTGCCAGGGAAGTGCCAGGATCAGACAGTTAAACTTTTTTTGATTCATGTCACTTACCCTCTAACATTCAGCATTCACTTTGGGGGCATAAATCCTACAGCAGAATAGGAGAGAGCCCCAAATTACTATGAATTATCTACCAAGTGATGATTTCCTCAAAAATAATTGAAGTTGGCAATATTGACACCTCATAAAGATGACAGTATATGGCTTACAAACTTAGGCATATTTGCAAAAGAAGATAGCTTCTGCTAATAAATATGCTAACTTGATGTTTAGTCCATAATTCTGTAGCGCTTCACTAGCCAAATACCTACTAGCTAAACGTAAATGAAACCTTGCTTCTATCAATATTGTGAAAGTTTGCATATCTCTTTATTTTCCCCTATGGGCTTTGGGCTAATATTTTGAATACAGATCTTTAATACTTGGACTAACATGTATAAAATGTAGTTTATTTAAGTTATCTATCTATTTGTCATTTGATTGTACAAATTGACTAGGAAGGAATGAAATTGCATCTATGCAAATGTCAAGGTTCACCAATTTCATTTGAGTATATAATTCAGAACTTTGAAATTCAGATTTATCAGAAATGTAAAGCATTGATTATCAAGGCCTAAATCCCATTTTGAAGCCAAACCTCAGTTTGGGTCAGTGTCTACTGGCAGTTCGTTTTCGTGCTGGCGGATGTGTGTGTTTTGTGGGTTGGTCTTGGAAACAGTTTCTTGTGCTCTTGCATCTCATTGCCACAGCAACCAGCACTCTTTGGTGCTTCACTCACCACACACAGGACATGCACAAGGAACAGTGCTGTCCTTTGAAATAGCATTGTTGGAAACACCAGGGACAAACAGGAGGGACACCACTTCCGCAGGAAACATGCATCTGGCCACAGTTCATCTCACTCTGTAGCTTCCAGGGGTGTGCACCAACATTCAGTCATTCACAGTTGGAGAGGAGAAAAAAGAGGCGTGGAGAGAAAGGAAAATGAGTGAAAATGGAACCTGTGCTTTCATTTCATTCTCTCCAAGGGCTGTCTTATTCCCCTCCCCCGCCCCCTAATATTTTTCTTAGTTGCAGGGAGATTTACATTTAACACAGATTTAAGCAATCTATCCTGGAATTATTTTCTGTGTGAATTTCTTATAGTGGCAGTCAGTAAGCTACAGTTGTTGGTTTCAGACATTTCTGGGAAGAAAATGAATCAGATTAGGAGTATCAAATTTTACCTTCTGGATTCCCTTGTGCCCTTGCCATTGAGTGGTAGGAACCAGTCAAAAGATGCGTTAGTTTAGTTGTGGGACAGAGAGGTACAGCAACACAGAGACCTGTGTTTCCTTCTTCCACGGTTGCGATTTATGTCCCCCTGGAAGTTGCACTGTTAGCTAATAGCACGCTTTTTTCACTCTCCTGCTCGGCTCATCATTTCATCCTCCCAACCCTACTACTGCTGTTGGTATTTGACCATGACCTCCTGCCAACCTACCAGCCTTCGATCCTTCAGTTCCGACAGGTCTCACACCCTGAGCCATGCCTCATACCTGAGGGACAGTGCCATGATTGACGACACAGTTGTGATCCCCAGTCACCAGGTATGTGACTTTTTGCCTTCACATTTCTGCTTTCTGGAGAGCTTTTTAGCATTATCGGATGCCGGAAATGTCCAGAGGAAGTTTTTTAATCTAAAAAAAATTGTATTAATTCAGTTGATAATCTAGGATAAGGGATTTAAGAGTTTTTCTAAAACATAAAAAATGTTTACTTCATTTTTCAGTGAGCAGGGTTTTTCTAAAATAACATACTGCTTGTTTCTTCAGCTATACTGGATTCTTCCCTGTGGACGTTATATATAAAACTCATTTCCTTTATAAAATCTCTATTAAAGGAAAATGTAAGGTAGGATGCATTTAAGGTATAAGATGAAAGGTACAGGTTAAAATGTGTCTCTATATTTAAAATTGTTTTCTATTAGAAAAGATGTAGAATTTGTTATGGAATATTTTCATTTTAGATATAATTTTATCAGCTTTGGCTGGATATAGGAAGTAGATGAACACCCACTCTTTTCAAAGACAATTACAGAAATGTGATCTTATATCAATAATATAATTTAAATGGGAATGCATTATAAAGATACATTTTAAATGCCTTGGTCTTCTATCATATTTTTAAATGAGCATTTTTCCAGGTAATACCACTTTCCTGTCACGCCATTTTTTTAAAGTTCATTATATTTTAATTTAATTGAAGGAACGTCTTTTTATTAAATCCAGTGTTCTTTGTGTTTAGGTGTCAACTCTAGCCAAGGAGGCAGAAAGGAATTCTTATCGTCTAAGCTGGGGCACTGAGAACTTAGACAACGTGGCTCTTTCTTCCAGCCCTATTCATTCAGGGTAAGTAAATCAATATTATGCATCCAGATCGAGAGGTAAAAAGAGATGAGTGAAAATAACAGCTTTGTCCAGTAGCTTTAGCTGATGGCTAGCTTACAGGGGAAGTGACCTTTTTGAAAACTTGTCACTGCTTTATCCACCATGGACTCTATCCACACAAACAAACCAGCAAAAAGCGTTGAATTCAGCACAGAAGAACTGACCATTGTTTTCAAATAAGTCGTAGAATTGCGTCAAACAGCTTGCTGACTAACCAGAGTATACCAGTGGCCTCCTTACTGTTCACATTTTTGTCTCTAAGATGGCCTTGAAAAGAGGGGCAAGATCATTTGCTTTTTTGAAATTTCTGTTTACTAAGATTAACTGACCAGTTTCATAAATGCCTTTGCTTATGTATTAATGCATTTAAAATCACGTTTACAGAAGTGTGAGTCATACAAATGTATAGAGGAGTTCACAAGCTGTTTGAAGTAGGGATATTCTAAAAAGGAAAATTTGAAGGCAACCAGTCAGGTTCTCAGTTATCTTTTAAAAGTCATCCAGATAATATATTTGCCACTACTTAAGAAATGCTGCCTATTTATATTAACTCATTAAAAAGTAGGGCTTTGAGTTAATAATTTTAAGCATTCTTAAAGATGTTCTTAAGTTATAAGGATTCAATTATGTGGAATATAAATTCCTTAAGGAGTTTTAAATTGTAAACTCTTCATGATTGCTTTTTTCCTTACATTTCAATGGTGTCAAGTTGTATAGTAATTTCATAATTACATATAAACTTTTAAGATGTTTTTATTTAATCACTTTTAATCCTTGCTCATATTTTATCTAACTAAATATAATATTTTGATTTAAATTATTATCCCAAACTCCTTTTCCATAATCCCCAGAACTATTTTTAGTAGATTCTTTCTTGTTCTGATTATTCTAAAATATTCTTCTTTCAGGAAAGCATTCTAAGATATTGTAGTTAAAAATGTTGTACTTCTTAGCCTGATCTTCTGTTAAAGGCTCGGAGAATGAATGTAAAATTAGTTATTGAAAATAATCATAATACTCTTCTTTGTTAAATAAGTAAAAGCTAGTTCTTGATGCAGGTGTTATTCAAGGGAATAAAAATCAATTAAACCTCATCCAAATTTACTTACATATTTTTAAGTATAAAATAATTAAAATCTGACAGCTATAAATTATTCAAAAAGCATAACATTGCATTCTGCTACTAAGTTTTTCAACAATGATGAGAAGAAAAAAAAAAGTTGGACCTAGAGTGTTGATGGATAATAGTTCAGAATCTAGAAACCATAGTCTAGTATTTGAAGCCCATACCCAGCCTACAAAGTGACAAGATTATTTTAAGCAAAATGTAATTAACTATTAGTAACCGAATTTATAAAAGAGTCAAAGTGTTATGGTGATATTTCAATTTCCAAAATAATTTACTTTATAAAAGGAATTTCTTAAAGAAGTCTTAACTACTGAAGGGCAGTAAAATAGTCAGATGATGTACATCAGTATACATACCAATAGTATAAAACTAGATACATGTGTAAGTAATTAGAATTGATTACTTATGATGAAACAAGAGTATCCAGTGGTTAAAGTATAATCACTCATTAAAATAAGGATCTTTAAAATCTTGGTCTCTAATAAATCAGTTCTTCTGTGAACTTCACACCTGACCACTGATGCTAATCCTCAACTCTGGCTGTACATTGGTATCACCTGGAAGCTTTAAAAAATATTGATGCCTAGGCCCCAACTCAAATCAGTTACATCACAGTCTCTGTCACTGGGGCCTTGGCACTGGTATATTCTACAAGTACCAATAGAGCAGATATATATGTTTTATACAAACTGTTAGAAAGGAACAAAATTGCCTAATAAAAGTTTGACTTTAAGGGTGACTTAGGTAATTAACATATGACTAGTTACTTCAAATATTTTTTATCCTTTCCATTTACTTAAGTATTCATTCTTCACACACTGTTGAATTCTACAATGTATCAAACCTTGTGCCAGGCACTAAGGAACATAGATGAGTAAAACCTAGCCACTACCTTTAAGAAACACACCTATGTGTTGTTATTTGAACTTGGAAGACAATCTCTGGAAGAGAGATAACATGATGGTTAAGAGTGTGTTTGGAATCAGATCAGTCAGAATTCAGATCCTGGCCCTGACACTCAATATGTGACACTGGGCAAGTTGTATAAAATATATAAGTTTCAGTTTACTTACCTATAAGATGAATGTTATATTATTGAATTCCATAGTGGAGCTTTAAGGATTCGACACTTCTTAAGTAGTTAGTATTTTGCCTAGAAAGAATAAGTACTCAATGGATTATAGTCATTAGTATTTATATAATCCCCATACACATTTTCCACATCTTTAACAAATTCCAAATCAGTGAAACAAAGTGTATTCTGAATCCTCTAAATGACAATAACCAATGTGGTACAGTTCATAATGGCAGTGTTTGACTTATTATTTTTAATCAGGTAATCTATCATAAAGTTGTGTCTCTACTATAGTATTTGAATGAACACAGTGCAAAAGATGACTCTAAGAGGATGGGTAGTTACCACTGAAAACTCAGTGATTCTGAGGGTGATGGTATTTGAAAGCTACCATGATATGAATGTATATGAATAAAATTCATAATATATCATGTAACAATGACATGTAATTTTATTCATTATACACCAGATTCCTGAGTAATAGTTTTTATATAGTTTTCAAGGAACTGAGTTTCTCTTTAATTAATTGGGTGAATTCCTAAGCCACTTCAAAATCTGCCCAAAATGTAAGAAAAAAATAATTTTTGATAGAAAGGATAATAAAGTTAGCTTTTATATGCATATGCCACTAATTTGATGTATAATGTTCTATTATATTAGATAAAGGGATTTTAGATTAATGGAAGACACAGCTTCTACCAATAAGCACTATTAGTGATTTTCTTTTACTTCTACTGTTTCCGATGACTAACGTCTGTCACTATAGGAGAATAGGTATCAGTGATTAAAAAACCTGTTCTGACCAAGAGATACGGCCAATAGCTAGCAAAAGAAAGGCTGACAGTAATATTTTTGTTGTTGTTCTTGAAGAAGTTGCCTTACTGATTCACACTCTAACCAACAATTATTATTTCTAGTATCCCAGTCATAATCACATCCAACACAAGGTTGGACAAGATTGAATTTGAATTTAATCTTCCCTATTTCATAAGTGCATAATGAATCAACAGATGTAAGGCACAAGTTCCTAGTGAGAGCTAGTTTTGTGACTCACTTGAAATATTATTTCGAAAGTCTTTATTTTTATACTTTTTTAATAACAGCCAAGTGCCAACAAATAAATGTCAATTCATGATGTTATACTGCAAGATATGGTAACTAGAAGTCAATAAGAAAGTAATCTTTTAAAGGACTTCCTTTTCATAAAAACATGTTGAAGATGGTTCTGCTGTGAACCTAAAACTACTCTAAAAAATATAGTCTATTTAAAAAAAAAAAAAGTAAAGATGTTAGCTCAAATAGTGGAGGGTGATATTTGAAACTCAAGGAAGTTAAAGCTGTTTCTCATTTGACAACGTTAATATTTATCTAAGTACATATAGCAGTTAATTTAGCTGTTAGTGTATTTCAAACACCCCTTTTTTAAAAGGCACATGAGGTAAATTCTTCTGGATGAAGAAAATTATTTTATAAGTAGCAAAACAACTGTTTTGTAAGGCTGGGTTTCTGGTCCAAAGGATATGTATATCCATTTGTATATCATCAGGTGTTGAAAACCCAAGTGAACTCTGTGAAAAACGTATGGAGTGTTTTGAGGAAGAGCAGACTCAGGTAGAAGAGGAGTGAAAGGCAGGACTGTAAAGTGGGATTCAACAATATGACCAGCGAGGAAGACAGCAATCCCCAAAACAGGGAGTGAAAGTCTTGAAAAAAGCACTAAGATTTTGTTTGCATAGTTTTTGTTACTCACTAGTAGGTAATTAATGTTACCTACTCTGCCTTATAGTTTATGCTATTGTGTGTCATTGGAGCTATTTTTTTTAAATTGTGCCTTTTCTGTTTGCATTTCTTCTGTAAGAGCCCAAAAGGTCATTACCATTATTTTGAAAGTATGAAAGAAAAGCTTTGGAGGCAAAACTATGTCCATCAAATCGAAAACTTTGAAACTCTCATTATAATGCCCTTTGATGCTTTGTAGCTTCTTGGACATTTAGATTTTAAGTGCCCACGTAAGCCAGAGTTGAATAAGGCTACAAATCCATGTTCCAGTGATTTTATAATATCCAAGTTCCCTAGCCTGGGAGTTGCTACAGAGCCCCCGTACCTGGCTCTTCTCTCAGCATTTGCATAGAGCTGTATCCCATTTGTATTTCCATCTTTTTTTCAATGAATACGGTATTGGTATATAAATAATATATCTCAGTTGAAAGTCACTTCTGATTTCCTTCTTTATATTTCACGTTATCCATTCCTTCTCTGTGCTAAAGTATCTATTCTGTTGCAGCCGCACCTCTCCATATCTTGATCGTGACAACAGCAGGTGAACTTCTGCATAATTCTTTCTCTGAACATGTTGCCTCTTCCTCTCCTCCTTTTGTCATTTCCTTCTGCATATACCCTGCCTCAGGATGCTTTAGTGTGACCATACCTAGCCAGAGAGACAGAGAGAGAGCACGAGGGAGAATGATGTATTTTCTCCAAATCATGGTCATATGGTATAGAGAAAGTGGGTATTTCTTATTTTGTTGGAAATTAGGTGGGGTTGTACCAAAATGAATGTAGACCTAAAGTGAGAGCCTGTCTTGGTCATGGGTCTCCATATCTCAGCTTCTTTTGTGAGAACAAGTGCTACATAGAGCTGAAAAATGCTATTCCAGCAATTATGCAAATTGGTTGAGCTATTTTCAAGTTATAGTAAAGGTTATGATTTTAAGCGTCACTTAGAGTTTTTTTTTTTTAACTATATTCTAGGTGAACCAAGGGGTGAAAGTTTATTAAGAGTGCATTTGCTTGCTAGTACTACTTTAAATGCAGCCTTTTTATATTTTACAAATTGTGCTATAGAATGAGTCCAGTGTTCTAAAGATATCCATTATTCTATTTCATTTTAATAAAGTTATTTTTAAAGGTTCTTATCAAACTGCTGATTATTATATTTTATTTTACAGTCATCCATCATGATACTAAAGATTGTCTACAAATAAAACCGTTTTCAATTTTGAAAAATTTACATCCATACTTTTACTTTTTTCTGAAATACACACTAAATATTATGTTTCTATACATGAACATAGTGATAAATATTTTGGTGATTTTAACAAGTTTGAGGCACTTTTTTCAAAGCCGTTTTTCATCAGTTTTTCAGTTCATGGAATTTCAAAGATTGGGAAGGAATTAAGGAAATTATAGAGGAGAACGAGCTCATGATACGGTTTTCTCATAGTGCCCCAGAAATCAGATTTAATTTAAGACCCTCTTGCTATGTATATGTGGATCACTGAAGCACCCTGATGACATTTTTTCCCCTATTTTCAATCAATAACTAACTCTGAATGCTGCAGTGTCCTCCCCGTCCCCACCCCATGGTCCTGGATGAATTAAAAGTAAACCTAAGGATTCATAACTTTTGGGGTGGAGGATACAGTCCTCAAAAGTGCAGAATCATTGTTTTCTGCTGCCTCCTCTGAAGCATGTACCTGTCTAGCTAATCAACTACATATTCCTAGGCAAGTCATCTGCATAATAATGGTGGATTGCTTTTGCTTTTATTCCTTTTAAATTGTGATAACATCGTATCTCACAATTTAGAAAACTTCAATAAGAGTTTCTACTTTGCATGATTGTTGAATTTCATTTGGAGAGTAAGATATACAGTTAAAACCGAGTATGTTACGTGATGTTTTTTGTCTGTACAGTCTGAAGTCAGTGTTTAGTGCAGTATGTGTATACATTTTCTGCAAAACTGCTCCTTGACTGTTTTAACCATACAGCAAAAATAGTGTATATTTCTTGCAGAAGTAGCAGTTTATTTTCCAATTAGGAATGCTTCCAGAACATCTGAAATGGAATATTCCAGTAGGTTGCCTAACCTAGTTAGAATTTTAACACCAGAAGGCCATCTTAGAGTTTAAGAATTTAATGTCTCTCATATTATGGATGAGAAAACTGAAACCTAAAGATGTTAAGTGACTTGCCTGAGGTTACAGCAATAATTCAAGACAGGGATAGACCTCTTGGTAGATCAGAGTTGTATCCAGGAGACAGCATGGTACTTGCTGTACTATCTCGTGCTCTGTGATAATAGTATTTTTATATCTTCTTTGAATAGTACAGTTCATAAACCAATGAAAACTCCATATTAAACTGCTTTAGCAAAGTTCCGGGTTCATTGTAGGTATTTAATAAACGTTAGTTTCTCTGTTTATTTTTTAGGTATTATATTATACTATAATTTTTAAGACATATAAAACCATATGGTGCCAGGGAAGGAAAATGATGGGAACAAGCATTTATTGAATTCTATATGCTTTACCCATACATGATTTAATCCTCACTCTGCCCTTAAGTGGTGGTATGATTACCCTTCATTGACAGATGAGGCTTTAGTCGGTGCTCACAAACAGTGGAGCTGAGCTTTAATCCATATACGATACCTCTGTGCATACTTAATTACATGTTTTTACTTCAACTCCTTTCATCTCCAACTGTTTATAGGCATTATCTTGTCCCATTTTTAATCTGAACATATGAGAAAATCGTATTTACTTAATCAAACCTAGTATGTGAACTGATTCATATAATGACTCCCTCCTTTCCAACCTTTCACTTTTTCCTATGGTACCAAAAAAAGTAAATGGTCTTTTAAAATCTGCTTTTAGCTTTTTGAAAATTTTTTTTAATTTTTATAAATTTATTTCATTTATTTATTTTTGGCCGCTTTGGGTCTTCGTTGCTGCACGAGGGCTTTCTCTAGTTGTGGCGAGCGGGGGCTACTCTTCGTAGTGGTGCATGGGCTTCTCATTGTGGTGGCTTCTCTTGTTGAGGAGCACGGGCTCTAGGCGCGCGGGCTTCAGTAATTGTGGCACGCGGGCTCTGGAGTGCAGGCTCAGTAGTTGTGGCGCATGGGCTTAGTTGCTCCACGGCATGTGGGGTCTTCCAAGACCAGGGCTCGAACCCGTGTCCCCTGCATTGGCAGGCAGATTCTTAACCACTGTACCACCAGGGATGTCCCTTGGAATTGTTTTATACATCACAAAATAACTATCCACTAATTCTACTACCTATCCAAATAGTGACACCTTTTGATTCTGATTTTTTAAATGAAAATGCTCAAATGCTTACCTAATTTTATATTACAAACTATTGGGATTAATGATTAGCATGTTGACTTTTATCTAAAAGATTTTTCATCAGCACTAGATATAATCTTGAATCATTATTTCTCTTATTCCCTCTTATTTGAAGAAAAGAATTCTTTTGGTATAGAGTTCTACATAGTCAGCTTTTTAATTGGTTGTTTATTCTGCAGTTACATTATTTGAGTCTGATTGGCTTAGGGTATTTTCTTGCTAAATTTGTAAACATTTTTATTCATTTTTACTATCAGTATTTAGCTCTTTCATGACTTCCAATGCTTTTGTTTCTTTCTTGATATCCTTCTGATTTACTTTCCTCTCCATCTCCCTCCCTCCCTCCCCACCCCTTTCTTTGTCTCTTTCTTTCTCTCTCTGTCTCCCTTGTCAAATAATTCCCTCAGTAGAGCTTGTTGCTTTTTGTTACTCTGTTGCATTTCCTTTAGTTATTTGATAAAGACACAAAAACTTGTTTTCATTGGAAATTTAGTTTTTCTTTTCTCTGAATTATGCACATTGGCACCTAAATTTTTCCAACTTGCTTTGTGTTCCAGTGCAGTACTTAAACATAATTTTCCAGATCTGTGATGACACCGAGACACATATAGTTAAAACTTATCTACTTGCAGCTCCGGTCTTTAAGTTCTTTTATTTTCAAATCTTTGGTCTTTCTTCATCCTCTATCAAGGGAAATAAATATATTGGGCCTCTCATTTTGGAGCAGTAAAATACCTATAGAGGAATATTTAACATTGAGGTCGGTCCTTCTCAACTGTTTTGCTATTTTATGAGCTGAAATATCTGAGTGTAGTAATTTGAATGAGGTCTGACTGGATTGTTTGTCCAGGGACCAGAGAATTAAATAACCTTCTATTTTAGGCTTCTTCTCAATAAGAAATAAATATATACAGCTTCTCACAACTTACCATTTTCACTCTTCCATTCATTCACTGTTCAACAGTTATTTATTAACTACCTACTATGTGCTCTATTTACATTGTGCTAGGCACTGAGGGGACACAGGAAGAAATATGGAGAACAAGGTCACTGCCACTGTGGCACTGATATGTCTCCTATATATGGTTTAATTCATTTCTCGTTGATCAGGAAAGTAAGTGATTCTGAGTAAGTGAAACCATCATGTGACATTTGGGGCTTAGGCTGTGAGCATCTCAGCAGCAGCAACTACGTCTTTACTTTCTGTATTCTCACTTGGTTCCTAGCAGGGCACCTAGTACTTACTAGGAGGGTAACAAGTTGTTTCATGAAAAGGGGTGTGGAAATTATGGAGTAAATGAGAACAAAAGAGAATTTTAAAAAGATCAGTCAGGGCTTCCCTGGTGGCTCAGTGGTTGAGAGTCCGCCTGCCGATGCAGGAGACACGGGTTTGTGCCCCGGTCCGGGAAGATCCCACATGCCGCGGAGCGGCTGGACCCGTGAGCCATGGCCGCTGAGCCTGTGCGTCCGGAGCCAGTGCTCCGCAATGGGAGAGGCCACAACAGTGTGAGGCCTGCGTACCGCCAAAAAAAAAAAAAAAAATCAGTCAATGACGCAAAATCAGAGAAAGTAATCGAACATATAGTTACTTTAACATTGTTACAGCCAAGAACATAGCTACTTCAATTCGTTCCTTAGAGCAGCGGTCTCTAACGTTTTGGGCACCAGGGACCAGTTTCATGGAAGACAGTTTTTCCACAGACAGTGGTCAGGGGGATGGTTTTGAGATGATTCAAGTGCATTACATTTATTGTGCCCTTTATTTCTATTATTATTACATTGTAATATATAATGAAACAATTATACAACTCACCATAAGGCTGACAGGAGGCGGAGCTCAGGCAGTAATGTGAGCGATGGGGAGCGGCTGTAAATACAGATGAAGCTTCACTCATTTGCCTGCCACTCACCTCCTGCTGTGCGGCCTGGTTCCTAACAAGCCATGGACAGATACCTGTTCATGGCCCGGGGGTTGAGGACCCCTGCTTTATCCTGCACCTCTAGAAGATGTTCTAAATGGAGATGTTATATAGGCCCTAAGCCATCACTGGAATAAACATAGTGGAAATGTAACAGCATGTAACATGAATTGGGAAATTCCCTAAATGCCTTCAAATGGTACAAATAGTATTGAAGATTGATAATATCAGCAGATGTATTATGGTTCCTTACTAGTTTGAGTCCCTATTCTTCACCAGTGCTGCTAGTATTCAAAAGATGAAACAAAATCAGAGAAAGTAGAGAAAGTCAGAAATGTAGCAATGAGTTTGGAACAGCACTGGTTGAAACTTAAGTCACTTTTTTCTAGTTTTTATAAAAATCAACATAAATATCATAGTCAAAAGAAAATAGTAAAATGGAAAAGAAACCTTTATAGTCATCTAGAAGCGTTACCAGTTCTCTCATTCTTTTGAGCAATAGTGCATTTTAAAAGGCAAATAGAAAATAATTTTTTAAGAATTCCTACTTAGTGGGCGGCCTGGCGGTGGGCAGGGCGCAAGGGCCGAGGCTGTGGTTTTGTCCCAGGCTCACCTGGCTGAGGGTCGTGAGAAGGCCCAGAGGCGAACTTGACGAGGAGCCCCACAGCCCGCGCCCCGGTGAAGATCAACCCAGCTACAGCGGGCCAGGAGCCGGCTCTCTGTGAAAATGGCAGGACCGGAGCTGCTGCTCGACTCCAACATCTGCCTCTGGGTGGTCCTGCCCATCGTTATCATCACCTTCTTCATGGGCATGATTTGCCACTACATGTCCATCCTGCTGCAGAGTGACAAGAAGCTCACGCAGGAGCAAGTCTCCAACAGTCAAGTCCTAATTCGAAGCAGAGTCCTCAGGGAAAATGGAAAATACATTCCCAAACAGTCTTTCCTGACACGAAAATATTACTTCAACAACCCAGAGGATGGGTTTTTTCAAAAAACTAAAAGGAAGGTTGTGCCTCCTTCTCTTATGACTGATCCCACTATGCTCACCAACATGATGAAAGGCAATGTCACAAATGTCCTCCCTCTGATTCTTATTGGTGGATGGATCAACATGACATTTTCAGGCTTTGTCATAACCAAGGTCCTGTTTCCACTGACCCTCTGTTTTAAGCCTATGCTACAGCAAGAAATTGAACTACTCACATTAGATGCCTCCTGGGTGAGTTCTGCATCCTGGTATTTCCTCAGTGTCTTTGGGCTTTGGAGCATTTACTCTGTGATTTTGGGCCAAGATAATGCTGCTGACCAATCACGGATAATGCAGCAACAGATGACTGGAGCAGCTATGGCCATGCTCGCAGATACCAATAAAGCTTTTAAGACAAGAGTGGGAAGCTTTGGAGCTGACGGACCACCAGTGGGCACTAGATGGTGTCAGAAAGGAGCTCATGGCCAAAGACCTCCACTTCGAAGGCATGTTCAAAAAGGAAATAACAGACTTCTATGTTTTTGAAGACGAAGCAGGGGTTAGCTGTGTCAGGAACTTGGAGTAGCGCTTAACCTTGTAACTTTTGTTTTGAGCTGGAGCCTCTCGGAATAAAAAGTGGGATGCATGAGCTGGCGGGTGTGCAGCAAGGATTGTTCTTGTCTGAGCCGGGTTCCCCTTTATGTTTGAAACCAGAGGAAACATTAGGAGTGTGTGCTGGGTAACTTGCCCAGAAACAGCTATTTTTGAAATATTTTAAATTTTCCTTCTGGTGACTCTAGTAATAAAAGTAAGAGGTGGGGGGGAAACTCAAGCTAGTGATAATATATAAAACTTAGCAAAAATTCAGAAATTTCAGAAAAAGTGTTGTCAGTTAAACCTAATTATTATGTACAGTCATTCTGAATTCTAAACCACAGTAAACTCCTGTTTTCTTGGGATCCAAAAAAAAAAAAAAAAAGCCTACTTAAACGCTAGTAATAAGAAAAGCAGCCAACATTTTCTCATTGTGATTTGATAAAGACCAGAAGTATCCACACTTCAGGATTTAACTGTTGATTATACTCCCCAGTTTGTGCCCCATACTAAAACCTTAGAGGACTGGGTGTGAATTGGTAGGTCTAGACCGGCTCCTGCATGTGGGAAGAAGTGTGTCGCCTCTTCTCATGGTCTCATCCTGCACGACCTGCTTCAGACGGGCAGTCTGGGCTCCTTCACATCCATTTGTATTACTAGCAACAGGGTTTCTGTTTAATAGCATGCTTAATGAGTTGTGTTCTGCTATAAAGAGGACGCTAAGGTATTTTTCCTTCACTTATCTAAAAATAACATAAATGTATTGTGTTTCTATCCCATAACTTACTTTGATGAAATACCTTTGAAATGTTTTACATGTTGTCATGGATGCAGTATCTAGGTGTGATGAATCTGGTATAGTTCTGTGCTGGTTAAGCTGTCAGTAGATCCATAATACACCTGTATGGTGCTTTCCTCTTTCTGTTTTGGTATAAAAAGCTTGCAAATGCAAGGAGAATTGGGAAAGACAGTAATGTTATTTGTGTAAGGGTGTGCACACTGTGTGTGTCTTTGTGTCTATGTGTGTGACCATCAGATTGCCTGGTTTAATTTTTGCTCCTTGACAAAGTGCGTGCTTCCAGGGCTTTAATGAGTGTTACACTAACATAGTGAGAAGAACTCAAACTAAGCTGCAGAAACAGCCCAAAGGAAACAACTTCAAAGTTAAGACAAACCCTTTCTCTTGGTACACTTAAAATAAACAAACCAAGTCACCTTGGATCATTATTCCCCTATTTACAAGCAATTAGCTTGGCAAAAAAGGAGCAAAAATAATAGAGATGGCTTTACATTTCTAAATTACTACCTATGACTTTCCATATTCAATTTATTATAATTTGGGGAAAATCATAATGCACAGATATCCTCCATTAGCATGAGCCCAGGTTTTCCCACGTCAAAACCCAGAATAGAGGGTATTTATAATCTTTGTTTCCTATCTACCCCTTCAATTAGAATGGTATAGCAGGGCTTCCCTGGTGGCACAGTAGTTGAGAGTCCGCCTGCCGATGCAGGGGACACGGGTTCGTGCCCCGGTCCAGGAAGATCCCACATGCCACGGAGCAGCTGGGCCCGTGAGCCATGGCCCCTGAGCCTGCGCGTCGGAGCCTGTGCTCCGCGGCGGGAGAGGCCACGGCAGTGAGAGGCCCGTGTACTGCAAAAAAAAAAAAAAGGTATAGCAGAGAGATTTCTACATAAGGAGTGAAAAAGTGCATTTTAACCAGTAAATTGGTTCTATCCAAAACATTTGATTATTTTGCTTTTCCTCTTTTTTTTCTCAGAATGTAATGAGTTAAAAACCTGCATCCTGGGTAAGAGGATGTTGGAGCAGGATGCATGTACATGGGTTTGATCTTGGGAGAAGGCCTGTGAAAATTTTTAAGTCATAAAATTATACTAAAATGATCTGGACAAGATGTAATTTTTAAAAGTCAAGTTGAGTTTACTTAGAAAAGCTGCAATTTAGTCTTTCCCCTCTGCTCTATCCTTATATTATTTCAAAATATGGATTTTTTCAGGACACACATAGAAGGAAGCAAAAGTATTTGCATTTATAACAAAAGGAAACTAATCAATATGCTTTACATAATTTCATTCTACTTTCTGAGTCAATTGGATATATTTTTAATTTACAATTTATATTTAATATTACCATTATCAAAAAAATTAGAACTCTTCTTTAGCTACAGATCAAAAAATACAAAAATTAAAACAACAACCAAACTAAAATAAAGACATTGGTATAAAGCAAAATAACTTTTAAGGGCAAATTTTTGGCCACCATGCATATAAATAAAAAAGAGATGTTTTAAGAACAGAGCATTACGGAAAAAAAATAACTTGACAAAGCTTGTTTACCTGCCATTGATATTTCTAAACACATCTAACCTTCTATTTTAATTTTTAGTTTCCTGGTTAGTTTTATGGTGGACGCCCGAGGTGGTGCTATGCGCGGATGCAGACACAATGGGCTCCGCATCATCATTCCGCCTCGGAAATGTACTGCCCCAACACGAGTCACCTGCCGACTGGTCAAACGCCATAGACTGGCGACAATGCCTCCAATGGTGGAAGGAGAAGGCCTGGCCAGTCGCCTGATTGAAGTCGGACCTTCGGGTGCTCAGTTCCTTGGGTAAGGGTTTCTGATAAACCTCCCACTTAGTCACCGATGAGCTTGTGTCCTCCACATGAAATCACTAGGATGGAATGGAAAAAGGTACGTCAAAACATTTTGAAAGAAGATTGGCCCCTATGAAATTTCTTTAAGAACTGGAAGTAATGCCTCAATGCTTGACTCCACTTAAATGCCTCTTATTTTAAGGCATTAATGGATTAAACATTCAGGTTAACTGTTATTTACTCTTTCTCTTTGAATGTGATAGTAGGTGCTAGACTCCCAATATGAATAATCATGTTTTGGTCGATGGTAGGTATTTTTTGAATCTGGGATTTAAGTGGTGAAGTCATAGAGAAAAAAATACAGTTGGCCCTTGAACAATGCAGGGGTTAGAGGTGCTGACCCTCCACACAGTCAAAACTTTGCATACACCTTAGAGTCGGCCTGTGTGGTCCTGTAATATTTACTATTGAAAAAAATCAGGGCATAAGTGGACCTGCCTAGTCATTCAAGGGTCAACTGTACTAGTCTATTCCAAATATAAAGTGTTGTATAGTTACAAAACAGAATCATTATCTTCACTTTGGAGAGCAGTGTTCTTTATAGAACATCCAAAAATTTAGTCTATATGATTTGTCTTTTCTGTTGTCAGAATTGCTACCTTGAGTCTTGTAATTATACTGGCATTTTATTTAGGCATAGTATTCATTAAGAGGACCAAATCAAGAATAACTTTCACCATGCTCATTTTAGCAATTTTGAGCAGAAATAAACATTTCTTCTTTCTTCTGTTTGTTTGTATGGCTGCTATTTTATTAAGTGGTATCTCAGTATGCCAAGAAGTGAGTAGCTACTGCTGAAAACTGACAAAACAATGAAGTTTTGGAGGGGGACAAGTTTCAAAATATTTTGAAACAAATCAATTGTATTTAAGTCTTGTCATATCAACTCTTTGTGCTCAAAAACTGGGAGAAAATCCTATTAATCGTGAACTCTTGCTTTGCCAGTGTCATACTGGGGAGAGGATTTCTCGCTTTAGAACTCAGGAAATGTTCTAAAGCCTTGTAATTTGGAGCAAGCTGTTAACAGGTTGCTCCAAATTATGTTCACGCGTGAAAAGGGGTGTGTCTGTATTTCCCAATTATGGAAACCACTCCCCATGTCCTATCAGACAGACCAGAGATTTAGAAGGAGCCTGTGAAGTTCTGGGTTGCATCAGAAGATGCCATTATGGTTGGAGTAATTCCCCAGTGGTTCCTTTCATTCTGTATGTACCAGGTCCTTTCCCCTCCCTCATGTGCAGGTAGTTGTAGGCTTTTGAATACTCGTCACATCTGTTGAGGAATATCCATAAAAACTTCTGGCCTCGCTATGGAGTCAGAGTTTTTACTGTATCCCCAACAGCTCTGTCTTTCCAGTGGAGCATATTTTTTTCTTTTTTGGCTCATGCCCTGGCAGTGAACCTAAAGTAGGGACAGATCTGACCCCCATGCTCCCTCCTTCCACACGCCTCCATTGTACACTCTGGGTCTCTGTTCTTGCTCTTTGTGACCAATGGAGGGGGCAGAACCAAATACAGTGTGAAACCAAACTTCACCCTGTTCGTCAGCTGGTGACGCTGGGGTTCTGTGGAAAACAACACCTGAAGCTTACTTATGTTCTTTCTTTCACTGCTGCTTTGGATGTACTCAGTAAACTTCACCTGCCAACGGCTCCTCCCCCACTTAATGAGGGAGAAAGTTTGGTCAGCCGCATCCTTCAGCTGGGGCCTCCTGGAACCAAATTCCTTGGGTAGGAGTGACTTAAAACAAATTGATGGCTGCCGGCCCCCATTCTTCTCCTTCTTCTGCAATATGATTTCTCTTTTTGTCATTGTGCCCATGACATGTCCCTCTCTATGATTTAAATTCTGTATAACCTATCTTTAGTGGACCATTTCTGACCCTTGTGGTTTGTGACTTTTATTTTCGAGTGATGTTTTTCTATCTTTTTCCTTAAAGTGCTGTGACCTTCATTTTCGTTTAAAGCATGAGATCTGCCTAGTTGTACTATGTGCTAGTTATGATGTGACTATGATAAATTTGGAGTCTGTATCAAAGCAACCTGGACTGAAAAATCAAAAGCCTCTCTAAATTTTGAGAGTGACCTAAAAAGCAGTAGGGAAGTGCATGTTCTGGATCCTGAATATAATAGGCATTGGACACAAATTGGGCTGCCTGCTGAGGTGCTCAATTAGGGCCACACTGTGTACACATGCCTATTGTTTTCTTGAATGGAGAAAACATAAGGAAAAAAATCCCATGAGTGCATGTCTTTCTAGTTACCAAGTAGTTGACTTTTCTGACATCTCCTCATTTACAACACATCAAATTACACAGCGTATGAGCCATTTTCCCTCTTAAACCATTTTGTCATTTTGTACCTTGTAGAAAACATTTTAAGTGATTGGCACACCTCATAGATATGCATGTACATTTCTTTTGGTTAAATGTGTTATCCTTACATTTATCAAAGGAGAAGTTCCAGAATGCCACATGCACTCACAGAGAAACAGCATTGGCTTAAGGTAGCAGCGTGGCCCTGAGGATTGGTGCCCCTGAGGTGAAGTGCTAGCTACCGCAGGACCATTTGCTAGCCTCAGGGCTTCAGAGGATGGCCCACTAGGTCCCTGTCCCCAGAAAGAGAAGAATTCCAGGTCACTTTGCAACAGACAGAGTCAAGGTGCTTGTCTCGATATTGGTTAGCTCCTGTCCACACTGAATGTTCTGCCTTACTGTGTCAGGCCTGTGATCGTGGAGATCCCTCATTTTGCTGCCCTTCGAGGAAAAGAGAGGGAACTGGTTGTCCTGCGCAGTGAGAATGGAGACAGCTGGAAAGAGCATTACTGCGAATACACTGAAGATGAACTGAATGAAATCCTTAATGGCATGGATGAAGGTACTTCATATTAAACGTTTTAAAAGAACTCTGAAGCGAAAGCATGATAATGATGCGTTTCTTTATGTCCTACGGGCGTGTGTGTGTGTGTATTGCCTAATCCAGCTTGGGTCTGCTCGCCCTTGCACAGTAAAGCCAATCTACTGATCCCATGTTGTGGTGAAGGAAAGTGCAGCGTTTCTTGCAGGTACCAAACAAGGTGTCTGGGTCTTTTGAGCATTAGCTGCCCAGACACCTCGTTTGGCACCTGCAATAAACGCCACAATTTCCTTCACCACAACCTGGTGTCAGTAGATTGGCTCTACTGCACAAGGGTAAGCAGATCCAAGTTTGGTTTAGTAACAAATGTGTCGCCTTGTTATTTTACCACAGCAAGTATTCTCGTATGTTCCAATGGTGATGTGTTGGAGTATACAATATATTTGTCTAGTCTTACTTTTGTTACATTTGGGAAAATAAAATCATTAATAGTAAATATCTCATTTTAATAAAGAGATACAGCCCATCTCTATCTTTAATGTAAACTTTTCTAAAACGTGAGATAGAACAGATATTTTTGTTTCATAACAAAACGACTGATACTGGATAATAAATCCATGATTTTAAAAAATGCCTAACTTGAACGTTTAGATATTTAAGACACTGATAAAAAGTGTTAAGCTTTTCTGTAGGTAAACCTACATATAACCGTAACTACTGCATTATAAGATAATATAATTTTTAACTTTCTATTAAGGAGATAGGAAAATTAAGTTCAGTCACACTTTATATATAATTTGAACAGGGAGTTAGTTAGGGTTGAATTTCATATACAAACCTACACATATAGTTAAGGAACTTATTTTTCATTAGGGCTTTAATCTCTGTAAATCCCAAATCCAGCTTAGGCCATTTAGCCCCAGGTTGAAATATCTTAGTTTGACTAGAGGGAGGTGCCTCATTCTTAGGCCTCCTGAGGTTGCACAGAGATGAGGTCTCTCAGTCCTGATAACTGCAGATATGTTGCACTTTATGTAACTACAGAAATAGGGCAAGTTCTTTGCCTAAGTGCCAAGAGCATACCAAAGTTTGCACAGAGGTAGACACACAGCTGTGTGGCTGTTTGTCAAGTTTTATCAGTCTTCCAGGACCACCGGCTGTAGCTTCAGGTATGGCTCACGAATAGTGAAGTGTAGCCTGACAGCAGCTGCTCTAACATTTCTTTCTGCACCCTGCTGAGGCTGAATAAGAAGAGAAGCCAGGCTTACCCTATCCAAGAGGTGGATGGAAGAGGAAATTATGCCTTCTAGATGTGTAGGTCAGCATCTTCCATGCAAGATGAAAAGATCAGGATTCTTACTGATAAGGCTTGTTCTGTGCAGTATTTAGCTGCTTCTACTCCTTGAAACCATTTCTTTTGCTTGCATTTAGTTTAGGATATTTCCACCTGAAGTATTTACCTGTCATTAACACTGCCATCTTGTCCTTGGATGGGGACCCACTCTTATAACTTTTTACATATGTAAAAGGCTCATTTTAAAACAGAGAATAGGATTTGTATATTTTTATGTTCATTATGTGTGGTAACCTGCTCTTTTATAAGTATAAGCTAGTATTTGCCAATGCATCGATCTTCAATCATGAATGATCAGATCCTGGGACTTCTGACTTTTGCTATCTAGTTATATTCAATAGTTAAGAAAAACATGATTGTTGTTCATGCCTCTATAAGAATTGTAAATGATTTCTAAAAATGAATAAAGTTCCATAATCCCTTAAAATTCAGTGATCCACTTAGTTCAAATTTTCAGCATTTTAAACCAGTCAGATTTATTGTATTGCCCTACATATCTACACTAATACAATTTATAAAGAGCCCATTATCCCATTCTCCTGATGTTAGATGATCTGTTTGGTAAGTTAATGGTTTCAGGGGAATATTGAATCCCTGAATTTATAGTCACTGATTTTTTTTTTTAATATCCACAGTGATTATCTCAGAGACAACCATGCCACTGGAATGAACACACAAACACGAATCTTACCCTTCCAAGACAGATTTTATTCATGCACTGCTCCCCTGAGAACTGAAAGGGCCATATTACTTCTTAAAACCACAATAACTGGTTTTTGAGCTAACTTTGAAATTTGCAAAGAAAAGGAGCCCATAACAAATTTCCTCTCCATCATGTTGAGCTGAGAATAGAACAGGTTCATTTTCATTCCAGGTTTGCCCTCAAACCCCCTCATTTACAAAGGCAGCCCTGCAATACCGCATCTGGAACTAGATGCTTTTCTTTCACAGTGCCCTGGAAAGACCTAGTTTCCACAAAGAGAGAAAATGTGCCAGCTAAATGCTGACAGGTCTTGAAAGATTGCAGTCGTTTTTCGGGTGTTGTTAGGATAGCCTTACTTTTTAAATTCTCCTATTATTTAAAAAAGGAAGTGTTTTGTTACAACACCTGTTCACTATTAACTATGCCAGTGAGTCTGCTAGAATGCTTTCAGAAGGAAATCCTTGCTATATGAAGAAGGGTCATTTCTTGTCTCAGTGCTGGATAGCCCGGAAGACCTAGAAAAGAAACGGATCTGCCGCATCATCACCCGTGACTTCCCACAGTACTTTGCAGTGGTGTCTCGCATCAAACAGGACAGCAACCTGATTGGCCCAGAGGGAGGCGTGCTGAGCAGCACGGTGGTACCCCAGGTGCAGGCCGTCTTCCCAGAGGGGGCACTAACCAAGCGGATCCGTGTAGGCCTACAGGTATGCCCACATCAAGATGCAAGTTAACCGAACATGGATTTTATTCCAGTGATTAAAAATCAACTTTTCAAATGGGAATTAAATGGTTAAAGAATCAAATTATTCCTGGGTGAGCAGAAGCTGCCCTAGGAGATCATATGTCTCATAAAGTTTTAGATGAGTGTTTGGTAACAGTAGTAAACTTTCAGTTGCCATATTTGAAGCCAGAAAACTGATTTATGAAATAAAGAGCAATGCATTAAGAAATTTGACATGGAATATAATCATATATTGTTTATTTTAATTTTTTTTTTCTTTTAAAAGGCTCAACCTATGCACAGTGAGTTGGTTAAGAAGATCCTAGGCAACAAAGCTACCTTCAGCCCTATAGTCACTTTGGAACCTAGAAGAAGAAAATTTCACAAGCCAATTACCATGACCATTCCTGTCCCCAAAGCTTCAAGTGATGTCATGTTGAATGGTTTTGGGGGAGATGCACCAACCTTAAGATTACTATGCAGCATCACAGGTGAGTCACATGTGACTACTGTAGTAGAAAGTTCTGAAAGAAGAAACTTAGATTGTCGTAAATATTAAATTACTTTGGTCGTAAGATGCCTGTAAGGTTATATGCATTAATTCAGGAAAGGCACTCTAACTAGGGGAAAGGAAATGAGCTAATATTTACTAAATAAAGCCTGTATGCGAAACTTTTAGACACTTCATATACGTTGTTGTTTTTATCTCCACAGTAGCCCTGTGAGGAAACTTTAATCCTATTTTGCTGAAAAGGAAACCAAGATTGAGAGAAATTCTATAACTTGCCTGAGATTATACCGTAAATATCTAGCAGAGTTGAGATTCAAACCCAAGCCCATATTCCTCAAAACCCAAGCTTTAAGCCTTCTTTGAAGACATCATCCTATACCTGTTGAAAAATAAATAATATCTTGAATAATTATACCCAATAAATCAAACTTTTCTATCCAGGAATTGGTTATGTCTTTATCATTGATGTGCTGAACTAACTTTGGAAAAACAAAATGAAGGTTTTTAATGATTAACTGAATATTGGTCTTTTCAATTGGAAGTTGTAATAGCTTTCAGTCAGCTACCAAACTCCAGAAAGACATTCCCAGAATATTGGCTGTCTCTGCCAATAATACCACCACAAATGGTGAGAGGTGAAAAATCCACACAAGTAACCTGTGTTAGAACTACACAATTTGGCTGATAATTTCCCTAATTAACAATAACTACATGGTATTGGCTTTCAGTAAATATTCATACTGTTGTCAGTAGGAATAATGACCATCTCTGCTTGCTTAAGTATTGTTAGAATTTTTTTTTCATTTCTCCTTCATATTAGCAGAAATGTTTACCCTTTTTTTATTCTCTCTTTCATTCTTCCTTCTTATTCATGTTTTTTCTGTACTCTTGATAGCGAATCATTGAGACTTTACCGCATAAGTTTAATAATATGACATAATTTTAACGTACGTGGACTAAAATGAGGGTAGTGGGAAATCATATGCTTCACCTATGGCCTCTTCCCAATTACTCGTTTCTGGTTATTACATAGCATTCCTGGGTGTCTTTCCCGTACTTTTTGGTCCATGTGTATATGATTAACCTTCCTACAATGTGCAGCATAATAGTGTGGATGCAAAACAAGTCAGATTGAAAAATGTCCATGGCACATCCTGCCCTTATAGATGATAAAATGGAGATACCACCTGGGCCTAGGCACCATCTGATCTAGTTATTCCAGCCCTCTGTCTTTGGATGGATTTGTAGTAAAGAATTTCTTTAATTTATCTATTAATTTTTACAAATATGTTAACCTAGGTGTTTGGATTTTTGTGTTTTGCTCGGTTATGTTTTATTGTTCTGCTTACAGTGTATATTTTAGAGGCCTCCAAGAATAAGTTTCTATGACCTTTGTTTGATAACTCATTCCCTTCTTTAAGAAACCTTAGTCAAAATTGGTTTTCATCTCAAACATATATTTCTCCTGCAGTGCTTGAAGACAGTTTTTTCCTATCTATGCCAACTTAATTTCTCAGTAGAAATAAAAGTCAGCATCACCCTCCATAGTGATTTGTCTGTGCACAGAGGTCATCCTTTGGCATTCAGTCATTTGCTCATTCACTTTGCAGTATTTATTGAGCTCTTAATATTTTCCAAGCACTTTTTTTGCCAGCCTTCAATTACAAATTGAGAGGAAGTTTTCTTTCTTGAAAATAATTGCATAAAATATGAAGTTAAAGAACAAAAGA
Organism: Monodon monoceros; assembly: GCF_005190385.1. Taxonomy (NCBI): domain Eukaryota; kingdom Metazoa; phylum Chordata; class Mammalia; order Artiodactyla; family Monodontidae; genus Monodon; species Monodon monoceros. The sequence continues at coordinate 110,380,070 of NW_021703777.1, forward strand.
ATATTTGGATTTTTGTTTTAACGAAGCATTCAGCTCCTTGGTTGGTCAAAGGATCTTTTAAAATCATCAATTGTATATAATTCAAAGTTATCTTCAGAGCCTCGCAATTACAATCAAATCTTTAGAATGTCAGCAGAGAATAGAGTGCCTAGTAATTTGAAGCAGTTATTCAAATGACCTCCCTTAAATTTAGTTCCATGAAGTGTGGTGTTTGCTGTTTGTTTTCGATGCGTCATTTTTTAGCATACGGTTTTTAGTCATTTTGCTTCCAATGTGTCATCTTGAAGGGTGAGTGAACATAGCTACTACCACAAAGACTTTATTTTACAATGCAGGGTCTGGAGTTTTGCCTAATTTTTTTCAACAATCATATTATTTCAGGTGGAACCACCCCTGCTCAGTGGGAAGATATCACAGGAACTACGCCATTAACATTTGTCAGTGAATGTGTTTCCTTTACAACCAATGTGTCTGCCAGGTATGGTTATACTGCACAGAAAAACCTACTGTGAAATGCCCCCGATGTCTTTTATTTTGTTCCTTACATTCTTTAAAAGTCATTTTTTTTGGTATGGTTATAAATATGGTCTGCATTTACCTTCATATTATAAACGAGACCTGCCAGTAAATGTAATAGTGATAATGCAATAACAAAGTACAGCCAGTCAGATTAAAATCTAAAGAAAATAAATGATTGTTGGCTATTACAGTATGACCCAGACTCTGGTTTTAGCAGCCACTGCTGATTTTTCCAGTCCCAAAGGTCTTAGGAATGATAGATTTCCTGTTGTCAACAAAATAGCCTGAACTACTTTTTCCAACAGAATGATAACCAAAACACAAAGCATATCATGGTTTGCTTAAACAGTTTAGAGGTTTCGGTGATGCTTATGCATCATAGCACATTTACATATTGCCACTTATATATCACACATCTTTAAAAAGCTTAAGCTATTTAGTTTTATTGCATGTGTATACACTAACTCAGTTTATTAATATGAGTTCTCATTTGCATGATCGTTAATAGATTGCCAAGCATTTTCCCATTTATTTAATTTGATTACTACAACAACTATGCGACTTAGGAAGGGCAAGAAGCATTATGTCCATTTTACAGATGAGAAAACTGAAGTTGAGAGTGGTTAAAGCTTAAATTCTTATTCGGGGGGAAAAAAGATAGATGCATAAATAACAGTGCACAGCAATAGATGGGTGTGGTGACACATGTTTATAGTTCGAGCCACCCAGAGGGCTCAACTTTGAGTCTCCGGTTCTATGTGTCAGTGTGCCCTGCCACTCAGGCATCCACGTTCTAATGCCAGAAAATGACAAGTTCTGAATGGAAAGGTACAAAAGAGGTACTAAAAGAATTCAGAGGAGGGTGTTTGCATCAGGGTGGTCACAGAGGATGTCTGAGAAGAGGTGACTCATGAGATAGGTAGGAACCTAACAGGCGGATATATAAAAGTGGAAAAGATGGTAACATGAGCAAAGATGCAGAAGGGCATTGGGAGCTGGCAACAGTGGAGTCTATAATTCAGCAATAATGCCGGAATGTTGGTTAACAACATTATTTACAAAAGGCCTTCTAGGATAGACCAGGAAATCATGAGTTATTATGTTATTGTATTAATAATTTAAGTTTTTCAGACAATTGAAGAAGCAGTGAATAAAGTATAGTTCAGTCAGTATAAAGAGGAAGGTAATGTTGAGTGCCTGCCGAGAGCCAGGAACTATGCTGAACCTTCAACACACTATAGTAAATGAAATAGGCCAGACCCAAAAGGACAGGTGTTGCATGTAAATGAGGTACCTAGAACAGGCACATTTATAGAGACGGAAAGTTTAATAGAGGTTAGCAGGGGCTGAGGTGAAGGGGAAAGTTTGAAGTGATTGTTTAATGGGTACAGTGTTTGTGTTTGGGATGATGAAAAAGTTCTGGAAATGGAGAGTGGTCATATTGCACAGTATTGTAAACATACTTAATGCCAATGAATCGCACCCTTAAGAATGGTTAAAATGGTAAGTTTTATATTACGTATATTTTATCACAATTAAAAAGAACAAGAAGAGAGATGGGTCAGGAACTGAAGGAAAGAAAGGCTAAGAAGATAAGGAAATCTCAGAATACCTAAAGATTTTGGGCAATGAGTTGGGGGAAGGAGAGTGATCATAGATGGAGAAAGGTTTCAAAGTAAGAGGATGTGGAATAAATCTTTGAAGTGTATGAATAGCAAATTGAGAGAATGGCCATCTGATCATCTCTGCTTTCTCAATGTAGTTACCTTTCTGAGGGTCTGAGGTGAGGGGGAAGGTCCAGGGGTATCATAAAGGTTTAGCACCATTACTGTACTGAATAAAATGGTATCTGAGGGGGGCTTCCTTGGTGGCGCAGTGGTTGAGAGTCCGCCTGCCGATGCAGGGGACACGGGTTCGTGCCCCGGTCCGGGAAGATCCCACATGCCGCGGAGCGGCTGGGCCCGTGAGCCATGGCCGCTGAGCCTGCGCTCTGCAACGGGAGAGGCCACAACAGTGAGAGGCCCGCGTACCGAAAAAAAAAAAAAAAAAGGTATCTGAGGAAGAAGTTGCCAAAATATGTCACAGATTTAGGTGAGGCTAGAAATCATAAATTAGTCACAAAGCTAATAGTTTCTTCTATTGATTGTATTAAGCAATACTTAGGAGTTCTGAAGCAAAAGCAGTTTTTTTTTTTAAGTGGCTGGGTTGATCCAACTTTGGTGACTGTGAGTCCTTTGGAAAAGAATGATGGAATGAGGAAAAGAGCTAGGTAGATTTTGTTGAAAAGAGTTTCAGGAAATGAAATGAACAGGAGGGGCAATCATGGAAAATAGAAACTCATCCAGTGAGATACTTGTCGTAATATCCAATACTGGGCTTATAGCACTAAAGGATTCTAAACACTGAAGCTATATTTCAGGAGATTGCATACTCAGAAGAGTTTCCAAGGGAAAAAATTACAAACACAGTATTTAATAGTTGACCTTAAACACCTGGTACCTCTTTTTCTCTTCCCCTCACCTGCTTCCTCCTTCCCATCTATCCTCCTACCTTTCCTCCCTTCCCTATCTTTCTTTCCCTTCCTTTTTACTTCCCCTCATTATCTCCCCTTCTTGCTCCCTTCTTTTTCCAAGAAGCATTTAATGATTACTTTGATCATATTGAAGGAACGGACTTGGTTTTCATGCAGTTGGCCTTCCTTATTCATAGTCGTGGAGCCCACTGATACAGAGGGCTGACTGTATTCCACCATTTTAAATAAAGGACTTGAGCATCTGTGGATCTTGGTATCTGTGGAGTTCCAGGAACCAGTCCTCCATATATACCGAGGGCTAACTGTATGTTAAATTTCAGATAACTGACCTTATTTTATTTTATAGGTTCTGGCTGATAGATTGTCGACAAATCCAGGAGTCCGTTACCTTTGCATCACAAGTGTATAGAGAAATTATTTGTGTACCATATATGGCCAAATTTGTAGTGTTTGCCAAATCACATGACCCCATTGAAGCCAGGTTGAGGTGTTTCTGCATGACTGATGATAAAGTGGATAAGACGCTTGAACAACAAGAAAACTTTGCTGAGGTGGCCAGAAGCAGGGATGTGGAGGTACTGTATTTGTAAAACCAATTTTTGTTAATATGTTGTTTATACCTTTATTAATAAATTATATTTAAAATAGTATACCATAAATAGAGCCATCAAAAAAAAGACCAGTCAACATCTTGATCAGTTAGAAGGTCAGGGTCTAAAATCAGCCATTTTTAGCCAGTTTGGACCTATTCAGTTGGGATAGTCTCAGTGTGAGGAGGTAAAAGGACTCTTAAAGATTACTGTGGGAAAAATTATATGTCATTGATAAATTCAAAGTATGTAAATGAATATACATATACATATACATATATACTTATACCAGGGAGTGCTGGTACATGCTTTGTCACAGATAAGACCAAATGTCAGCCAGGAGTTTAAAGATTATTGTATGCACATTTTAAGAATTTTAATGTTCCAGGTAATACCACCACTTCTTCATGTAAATAACAAGTAATAATTGCAGCTATTATATTCTGTGTTGTTTTTCTCTATTTCCACCAGGTATTAGAAGGAAAACCCATCTATGTTGATTGTTTTGGCAACCTGGTGCCATTAACCAAGAGTGGCCAACATCATATATTCAGTTTTTTTGCCTTCAAAGAAAACAGACTCCCTCTCTTTGTCAAGGTAATATATACATGGAACTTTGTAATGCATTTAATTCAAGATCAAGTAAAGCTTTGACTTCCTTTAGTAGAAGAAAATATTTGCTTTTCAGTCATTTCCAGTGATTTTTTTAAACCATTTCTGTAAAATTTTCAAGTCCTAGAAAACCAACCATTTTTAAAAATTTCAACCTTAAATTTTAGTTATAGACTATGTTTATGGCTAAGAATGAGGCACAAATAGCCAATTCATTAATTAGAAAAACTGGCCATTCTTTTCCAAATTTTGAGAGAAGTCTCTCTCTCTCTTTTTTTTTTTTTTACTATTATTTCTTTTAAATATTTGTGCTTAAATTTTTAAAACATGTGATTTCACAATTGTAGAGACCAAAAGAGTTCTTAGTGACAAATTTTTGTAATAAAAAGCTCTCAAAAGACCAAGGATCTCACTTAATCTATTAAGAGATTATCCCAGATAGAGCTATAGACTGGATATACTTTCATAAATTCATTCAACAAACATTTATGGAGACACTTCAGTGTACCATAAATTTGTCGTCCCTCTTTAGGAATATTAATCCACGTTAGGAATTTGGCAGTAACAAGTTTTGTCCTAGATTCCCAGTTCTAAAGAGGGACAAAAATGGATATGAGTGAGAGATTTGTGAAATTGAAGTAATAATTCTATTTAAGTTTTAATAAGTCTGTTAAGTTTTCTCAAGATCTCTACTGCAGGCTTTCATTGTGCCACTTCTGGTTCAGTTGTTTTGCCTGATTAAAGAAAGGCTCTTACAGATCACACATTAAGCACTAACTGCTGAGGGGCGATGGATCCATTTAACACAAACAGCTGTGTAATTGTGCTAATATTTGATATTATTGATGTGCAAAAGTCATTTTATAACCAACACAATACAAAAATAGGAAAACGACTTAAATAAACATTTCTCCAAACAAGATATACAGAGGGCCAATAAGCACATGAAAATATGCTCAACAGCTTAAGTAAATTCAAACTAAGACCACAATGAGATCCCACTCCATACCCATTAGGTTGGCTATTATCAAAAACAAACAAACAAATAAACAGAAAATAACAAATGTTGGTAAGGATGTGGAGAAATTGGGATCCTGATACATTGATTGCTGGTGGGAATGTAAAATGGTGCAGCCACTGTGGAAAACAGTATGGCAGTTCCTCGAAAAGTTAAACATAGAATTAGCATATGATCCAGCAATTCCTGAAGAATTGAAAGCAGGGACTCGGTTACTTGCAATGTTCATAGCAGCATCTTCCCAGTAGTCAAAAGGTGGAAGCATCCCAAATACCCATCCACAGATGAATGGATATTATTCATATGGAATATTCAATGGAATATTATTCAGCCTTAAAATGAGTGAAATTAGCCAGACACAAAAGACAAATATTGTATGTTCCCACTTATATGAGGTACCTAGAGTAGTCAAATGCAGAGTCAGAAAATAGAATGGTGGTTACCAGGGGATCGGGGAAGGAAGGAATGGGAAGTTAATGGAAACGGTTTCAGTTTGTGAAGGTGAAAACGTTCTGAAGATGCATGGTGGTAATAGTTATACAACAGTGTGAATGTACTTAATGCTACTACACTGTGCATGTAAAAATGGTTGAAATGATGTTTTATGTATAATTTAACACAAACTTTTAAAAAGAACGAAATTCTGATATATGTTGCAACGTGAATGTATAACTCTACCTATACGAGGCACTTAGAAGGGGCAAACTTATAGCAACAGAAGGTTGAACAGAGGTTACTAGGTGCTGGGAGGGGAGTAGAATGGGGAATTACTGCTTAACGGGTACAGAGTTGCTGTTTGGGATGATGGAAAATTCTGCATAGTAGTGATGATTGCACAACTTTGTGAATGTGCTTCATGACACTGAATTGTATGCTTGAAAATGGTGAGTGTATAAACGAAAATGGTAAATTTTATGTTATGTATATTTTACCACATTTTTTTAAGCTAAATGATATTTTTTAACCATTCTAAATGACAATAGGAAAGGGGAAAAGGAACACCTCCAAATCCTTATTTAGCATTATCTAATGATTTTTCCTGATTCTTTTGAGTATCATCTCATTAAAATAAATAGTGTGCATCATATGGGTGAAGCATGTATGCCTTTCTTGTTCAAGGTACGTGATACAACTCAGGAACCTTGCGGACGACTATCATTTATGAAAGAGCCAAAATCTACAAGAGGCCTGGTGCATCAAGCTATTTGCAACTTAAACATCACCCTGCCAATTTATGCGAAGGTATTGTAATCTGCTGTAGTGCAATTCAGAGAGTATAGCATTTGATTTTCAAATTCTTTAAAATAAATAAAAGCAAAGACACTGAATGCAACCATATATAACAGTCATTTTTGATACCCTGTCCAATTTATGATTTTCCATTTAAGTAAGGGAAAAAGTAGCTCTACCTTATTTCACATTAAATTCACTTTGATGGAAAATTTTCTGTAAATACATATTGGATATGGAAGAGAGAAAATTCAAATTTAAGATTTAATTTTTTGGACTAATTTTTAAAAATTAAATAGTTCACTTTGCCTTTCTTATTGTTTTTATGCGCCCTCCTGGCACCATACTAGTACATTTCACCCTACCGAAACTTTATGAGTCTATTAGCTTCGGTTTACTACCATTTCACAGGTGGATTATGTATTATGAGATTCAGAGCAACAACAGGATATTTTACCTTGTTGCTAAAATAATTATTTGTTCATCTTGTAACCTATACTGTTTTAGGAGCATCAAATTAATTTTTCAAGTATTTTAACATGATTAGTATATAAAATACTCGCATGTTATAGGAGTAGATTTGAAACATGGTTGAAAGGAAAATTCATTAATTCTTGACCCAAATCTACCTACAGGTATTACTTTCTAGTCAAACCTCTCCCCATTATAGAATTCTTTGATTACTCTGATCAAATCAAAGAAGGCAAGGGGGATGAATTAAATGTTGGGGAGAACTTTATTTATTATTAAAAAAAATTTTAAGCAGTATCCCTTTCCTTTTAATGGAAAGCTCCCACATGGCAATTTATAGGAGGTTATAGCAAGTGATCAGTGTGAATTTTAGAGGTTGGGAAGTGGGATGAGTAGTGGCAGGTGAGACCTGGAGGAGAGGCAGAAGTATATTTAAAATTCTAAATCTTGACTCTGCAAAACAAAACATTTCCTATACTTCTTTTTATTTACCACAGTATATTTTTCTTACTTAATTATTCTTATAAATTAGAGATCAGTCACATAGAGATAAGCATGTAGTGTCATGTTTAACATTGTAAATTCTTATTAAATGATAAAAATTAAATGAAATACCAGTATCTGTTTACATAAATTTACATATTATTCCAAGAATTAGAATACAGCAATAGGTATATTGATCCAGTAAGTGGACTGTAATTGCACTCCAATGGTACAGAATGTACTTTGGAGTTTGTACTGCTGATCACTTTTGAGTCACCGAAGCAGAATACCAAATAAGAACCACGAAGAAATATGTACTGCTGGGACGATCCACCTAAGTGATATGTAAAGATGAACGAGCTTTGTCTCTGATTTCAATGAGCTTTCAATGTGCTATAAAAGAAAGCATTTAGTTTATTATTACTTTTTACTTTTAAGTCAAGATGTATCAGACACAGTTATTAATGCTGTGATGGTCCAGGACAACTTTCCATTTAGTAACTCAAAACAAAAGAAAACATTGCCAAACAGTGTATAGTTCAGATATATTTTAGAACTTAGTAGCTCTTAATTATAATAGAACTCCTAAATATTGCCTGTGTATTGAAAATATTTTCACCATATGTTTATTTGTGGCTTTTAACATTTTTAGCCAATATCTGTAATGGCTGAGATATTGTCATCACCATTTCTGTAGACATATGCCATCAAATCCATTAAACGTCAAACTTTGAGGCTGCTGGTAACGGAGCATCTGAAATTAGTATATTTATAATTTTAGTTCTTTTGTCTAGTAGATTAGTCTATTTATAATCTTGGTTCTTTTGTCTCTTGAATCTACAGACATTTGCATTTAAATCAATCTTCTTTAATTTTTGTGCTTGTTTTCTGTACACTGTTAGTAAGAAAAAATACAAGTACGCTGACGTATGCTTACCTATTGATATCTGTTGTCAGGGTATTTAGTCTTGTCTTTTCTTCTAAATACTCTCCACTCTTCCTGCTCTCTTTTTTCCATCTTGCATGGCATCTTGGGGCGGCAAGGAATCAGAGTCAGATCAAGAACAGGAGGAAGAGGTAATTGTGTGGCATTGTCACTTGTTAATGGCTGTGTTACTGCTATAACCACTGATAAGAGCACATGGTTACCTGTGTCTTAGAAGGGTTACACCGTTGTCCTTAGTAATTAAAGGGTCACGATCTTACTTAACCTCTCTGAGCCTGTTTTCTCATCTTATGGACTGATTTCAGAGGACAGTAATATTACCCTATAAATTGTTACCTGTCTTTATGCAGCAATATAGATTACCAACAGCTGAAGACCAAAACCATTATCTCAGTGGTTCTCAAAGGTTGGTCTGGAGATGTCTGGAGGTCAAAACTCTTTCCTTAATATTACTGAAACATTTTTTGCCTTTTAGCTCCCATATCCTCAGAAGCTACATAGGAGTCTTCCAGAGGCTCCATTACATGTGATGACATCATCACCCTGACACTCTGGAATGTGTGCTTGTGTATACTTGGGTTCTTGTATATTCTCAGCTTTCATTTGTAATACAGATATTTATTTATATATGTTAAACAGAAGTTCTTCAGACTCCTCAGTATTTTTTTAGGAGTGTAAAGGGGGGTTAATAAAAAGTTTGAGAACCACTGAAATAAAAAACTTTAAGGAGCATATAGTTCATCCATTTGACTATACTAATATTATAATGCAGAACTCTACATATAATGAGCACTTCTTATAAGGTAGATTCTTTACTAAGTGCTCCACATACCCCACCAACACTGATCTGACAATCACCCTATGAGGTGTGTGCTATCATATCATAGATGATATGTGACAGATGAAGAAAATGAGCCTTAGAGAGGTTACCTTGAATAAATATCCATTTGAACTATACCTGCTTCGATAGTCAAAGCAAGTATGTGTTTGTTTCCCTTGTAAAGGTCTGAAAATGCCCAAACATTATCATAGAAATGAAAGAAATCATTGGAAAAGTCCTTACACTTAACTGATTAACATATTGCTTCCTGTTTCTAAGATAGACAGATGGAATTGTTATTAGTTGCACGTAAATGTTGTCAAATATACTAATTTTATTTTTTAATGTTATTCTGTTGGATTTAAACTAGAAAACCATAAAGAAAAACATAATAAACACCCTTGTACTCACCAGCTTAAAATGTAAGGCCTTATCAGTTCATAGACTGCCCCTGAATTCACTTCTTTACCGATACCCAGGCAGTGGGGCAGGATGAGAGGGGTGATTATAGACTCATTGTCCTGCCATGTATAACCAGATACACAATAAACTTACGACAAGACTGAAGTCATTTTTTCTCTCAGCTGTGCAGTCACTCTTTGTCTCTCATATTCAATTTCCTTTCTGTAGTTGGTGACTCAATCCCCAAGCTATTCAAGATGATACGTGCATACCTTGTTGAAAGAGCAACACAATTATGAAACCAACTTTGCTATGTTCAAATGAATTCTTCCGTTAGGCTTATGATTTTTCTAATGAGTATTTTCAGGAACTATTCAGGGCTACAGATCCAGTTTGTATTCTTTTCAGGATTTGGAATTCTGGCTTATAACTAATAATGAAACTACTTCTGTGGAATGTAACACCCTGGCATGCTCTTTGTTTTTTCCTTTCTCTCAACTAAATTGACACTTACTGTTTAAAACCTACTTCACTTTTTTCCTGGCCTTTTCCGTAATATGTATTTCTAACATCAAACACACCTGCATCATACCTTCCCAGGAGTAACATGTTAGAAAGGACTTTCCACCCATAGTGTCTAGAAAGGAGATTTGTTTTTTCAAAGTTAGGATAAGAATCAGAGACTCTAGGGAAGAACGGTAGCAAATTACTCTGACCTTCCTCTAGCTTATGGCATTTCCCACGTATATAAAATAGGAGCTTACTGTACACGTCAGGGGCTGTGAGGCAAGATGCTATTTGTAACCATTCAATTTATGTATGTTTTCTTTCAGATCGATATGACATCAGAAAAAAGTAAGATTTCAAATAAAATTGAGTTTGTTTGAAAGCTGGCTACAATAAAGAAAAGCATGAATCAAGATGCAAGCTAGTTGCCATTACTAACAACTATAATAATTATGTTTTTATATTATCCTTATTAATCATTAATATTTATTTAGAAAAGCAGCTTGGCCAGTTAAATTATGAATATATCTAATTTGTGAGCTAATTAGCAGTAAAATGCAATGATTATTCATCTAAGCATTCACTTTCTTTTAGATCCCTGTTAACCCTGCTATTGCTGTTATGCTTGTTTAGAAACCCACCCTACCGTTTTTGTCCATTTGTTAGCATAATATTGTCATCTCATTTTTTTAAGCTCTGACATGACAGTATCACTTTTTATATCAAGCAACAACTGACATCAGTAGAGAGCTCATTATTTATGTAGGCTACACCTGCAAAAGTGATACTGTCTTAATAGTTTTCAGCTAAAGCTAACTCTCCCCTCACCCCACCCCGACCCCTACCCCTTACACCTCTTACTGTGGTGAAGTATAACTGACTTTTCTAGGACTGAGGTCTAATGGACTTTTGTGAAAACTTTCTGAAAAAATTAAGAACCAGAAAAGCAAAAATTAAAACCTCCTGGATGAAATTATTAATCACAGCAGTATGTCATAATAGTGCTAATTTTAAATAATGATTCAAAGCCTAAACGTAATCTAGTACAAAGAGAACTGGATTTTACAGACTTTGAGAGAGCTATCTTAGAGTTCATTTCAGGTTTGTAACAGTCAATTAAATTTTTAGTTTGTTGGACTGTTTCTGGTGACTCTAGCTTCTTATGTGGAAGAAGTTGAGTTTTTCAGGTTTCCTTCTTGCTTTTATGCCCCAAATGCTCTAGAAAAAAATCTAATTTTTAATGTTTATTCATTTTAAGATTTATTTTGATTCACTGTATTTCAGGGTGCTATTCACAAAAGAAGAAAACTTAGAACCATGTTTAATATGGTCATCAGGCCCTATGCAATAATTATCAGGCTTTTTTTTTTTCCCCCTTCTTTTGAAGTCCTAGCACAATGTAATTTACTGCTAAGTTATTGAAATACTTTTAAATGAGAGTCTCCTTACCCTCATGTTAAATCATTATTCAGGACTAGAATATTTGAAATTCTGGATGTTTTCATTGTTTTATATCTGAACAAATCTGTATTGATATAAATTAGTTTAATATATCTTTGTATATGCATTTCACATAGTATAGCTCCTCAACATATACTGATTCTCTCAAGAGAAGGCATTTATGTTTATAAAAAAATTTACATTATCATTGCCTTCATTAATTCCTTTTTTTAAAGAGATTTTATTATCCCACTTTCTTCTCTGGGACTACGATGTTTATTTAAATGGCCCTTTGTTCCTTGGATACAAGCTAGTAGGAATTAAAAATTCATCCATCTGGCTCAATCATTTTTAAAAAGTTACTATATTGCTATAATGTCATAGATCCTCCTGAATGACTCCCAGGTATTGTGACTGCTTTAAAAGTTTCAAATATAGACTCATGTTTGGTTTTCTTTTAGTATAAAGACAATCATAAAATAATCTTCAACCAGGCATGAAATAATCTCCAAAGGAGGGCTCTGTTGAAAGGACTCTTTCCTAAGGTCTTTTCAAGAGTAAATCCTAAAAGAGTTTGAGTTTTCCCCCTTGCCTTTAATGGGTGCAGGCCCCCACTACCTATGCCTCAAACATACTGCATCGAGCATCTTGTATGTGGACTTTTAGGGAAGTAAATACGCTTCACCACAGTAACGTTTTCCATATTTGTTCTAATTTCTTACCATTCTCCTGCCTGCACATTTCAGCAAAGCCACCTCTCCCACCAGTTTTATTCCGCCTTTGCTTTGCATGGAAATAACTTGGCTTACATAAACTGTGCGTGTGTCCTGTGTGACTGTCTCTGATTTGGGTTGCCATGCATCACATTTTAACTTTGGACTCACATATAAGTTTAATCACAATCGTTGTTTTTGTTGTTTTTCTTTCCTTTCCTTTCTTTCCCTCCTTGGTCTGTCCATTACGTGTCTAAACAAGGAGGTTGCTCCAAGGAAAGGACCATGCCTCTCAGCACAAGACTGTTTGTTTTGTTGTTGGTGTGAATTTCCCTTAGATGAAATGCCGGTTTGCAGCTGATTCAGATATATTTTATATAGTCATTGTATATTGGCAGAACTAAATATACTGAATTCCAGATTTTTGTATGATTAAATAATGTCTATACATCATTAGACGATATTCTGAGTTTGCTACTACTGGCTTTCTCCTAGAGGAAATCAACTTTCTGCAATTTCTAATGCTTTTTTCCTTTTTTTCCCATGTTCATCTTTTTTCAACATTGGTCTGTAACATCTGAACAATCTTGAGATATCTCTGTGTAATTTCACTGCGTTCGTTCTTTGTTTTGTGATTTTGTGTGTGTCTTGATTAGTTGTGACAGTTTTGTTGTATGTGTGGATGTGCTACAAGTGAGAAAATTAAGCAAGTTATTTCCTGCTCATTTTTCCTTTTCAGTTTTTTTTCCGTTAGCCTTGCTTTGCTTTTGTATCCTGAGACCTTGTGGATCCACCATTCCCAGCCCATTTTTGTTGTTCCACCCGCCACAACAGGAAAAGACACTGTGTCGTTTCAGTCCTGATTACATTTGCCAATATCTTTTTTGATTTCCATTTTACTTTCAATGTTTTTCATTCACATCAAAGATGATGAGACAGAATCTACAGAAACATCTGTCCTGAAAAGTCACCTGGTTAATGAAGTTCCTGTCCTAGCAAGTCCGGACTTGCTCTCTGAAGTTTCTGAGATGAAACAAGATTTGATCAAAATGACTGCCATCTTGACCACAGATGGATCCGATAGGGCAGGTTCCCTCAAAGTGAAGGAGCTGGTGAAGGCTGCTGAGGAAGAGCCAGGGGAGCCTTTTGAAATTGTTGAAAGAGTTAAAGAGGACTTAGAGAAGGTGAACAAAATCCTGAGAAGCGGAACCTGCATGAGAGATGAAGACAGTGTGCCAAGGTCTCAGCCAGAGAGAGAATTAGTGGAAGAGGAATGGGTTATTGTCAGTGATGAGGAAATAGAGGAGGCTAAGCAAAAAGCATCTTTAGAAATCACCGAATACCCATGTGCAGAAGTTAGAATAGAGAAAGAGACCAAAGAAAAAGTAGAGAAAGACTCAACAGGGCTAGTGAACTACCTTACTGAGGATCTAAATTCCTACGTGTCTCCTCACAAAGAGCCACCGCAGACAGTGCAAGATCTGGCAGGGGAGAAACGTGAGGCTCTGGGTCCTTGCAGGAGCTCTGAAAGCGAAGGGAAAGCTAAAGAAGCATCTTCAGAGGAGACACAGAGTACACAGAAACAGCCCAAACCAAGCCTGGGCATAAAGAAGCCAGTGAGAAGGAAATTAAAAGAAAAACAAAAACAAAAAGAGGATAGTTCACAAGCTAGTGCAGAAAAAACTGAACTTAAAAAAGGTAGTTCAGAAGAGTCATTAGATGAGGACCCAGGTTTAGCCCCCGAGCCTCTTCCCCCTGTAAAAGCTACGTCACCTTTGATAGAAGAAACTCCCATTGGTTCCATAAAGGACAAGGTGAAGGCCCTTCAAAAACGAGTGGAAGATGAACAGAAAGGGCGAAGCAAGTTGCCTGTCAGAGTCAAAGGCAAAGAAGATGTGCCAAAAAAGATAACACAAAGGACACATCTAGCTGCATCCCCCTCTCTGAAGTCCGAGAGACATGTGCCAGCATCACCCTCCTTGAAAACAGAAAGACACTCTTCTCTTTCCTCTTCTGCAAAAACTGAGAGGCACCCTCCAGTATCACCAGTGAGTAAAACCGAGAAACACTCACCCTTGTCACCCTCTGCAAAAACTGAAAAGCACTCACCTGTGTCATCCTCAAGTAAAACTGAGAAACACTCACCCTTGTCACCCTCCGCAAAAACTGAAAGACACTCCCCTGTATCCTCTTCTACAAAAACAGAAAGACACCCACCTGTTTCGCCTTCAGGTAAAACAGACAAACGCCCACCCGGCTCGCCCTCTGGGAGAACAGAGAAACATCCACCAGTGTCACCTGGCAGAATAGAGAAACGCTTGCTTGTATCACCAGCTGGAAGAATGGAAAAGCATTCACCTGTCTCAACCTCTGGGAAAACCGAGAAGCACCTGCTTGTGTCACCTTCTGGGAAAACAGACAAGCAACCACCTGTCTCCCCCACCTCAAAAACAGAAAGAATCGAGGAGACAATGTCTGTTCGGGAGTTGATGAAAGCTTTCCAGTCAGGTCAGGACCCATCTAAACATAAGACTGGACTCTTTGAGCACAAATCCGCAAAACCAAAACAGCCACAAGAAAAAAGCAAAGTTCGGGTAGAAAAAGAAAAGGGGCAGATAGTAACCCCGAGAGAAACGCAGAAAATGGAGAGTCAGACAATCAAACGAGGCCAGCGATTCCTGGTCACGGGACCTTCAGAATCCAGAAGAGCGGTCCGTGCTTCCTCCGCAGGGTTTAAGAGAGAAGATGTAGCTGAAGGAAAGGAGAAAGCGCTCAACCACAAAACACCCGAACCTGTTCAGCCAGCACCTGAAGAAGAAAGCCATAAAGATAGTGAAGCCCCCAAAGAAAAGCTGGCTGATGAACAGGGAGACATGGATCTCCAGATCAGCCCAGACAGGAAAACCTCCACTGACTTTTCTGACGTCATTAAGCAGGAACTGGAAGACAATGACAAATACCAACAGTTCTGCCTGAGTGAAGAGACTGAGAAGGCGCAGCTTCACTTAGACCAAGTGCTCACTAGTCCTTTCAACACAACATTCCCACTAGATTACATGAAAGATGAGTTCCTCCCAGCCCTGTCTTTACAGAGTGGTGCCTTACATGGCAGTTCGGAAAGCCTGAAGCAGGAAGGGGTAGCAGGTTCTCCGTGTGGCAGCCTGATGGAAGGGACCCCTCAGATTAGTTCAGAAGAAAGCTATAAGCATGAGGGCCTAGCAGAGACCCCCGAGACAAGCCCAGAAAGCCTTTCTTTCTCACCAAAGAAAAGGGAGGAGCAAATTGAGGAAACAAAGGAAACTACCAAGTTAAAAACACCACCAGAAATTCATTCCGAAAAAGGACATCCCTCAACCAAAGACGTTACTGATGGTTCTGAAGGGCAAGGTGCTGCAGTCACGGGGGGCACAGAGCCCTCTGCTGAGTGTTTGCTGAAGGAGGTCACCCTAGACCCTTCCAAAGACACATGCCCCCCACAAGAAGGTGACGGCCTTGGCAGTCAAGGTGTATCATTAGCAAAAGAACCATCCGAAGGACTGACTGAGGAAGTGTCCTGTGATGAAGGTCCACTTAAATATGTTAGTTCAGCCCATGAGACACAAATTGATACTGAAGCTCAGGGATCCACAGCCACCAAGCCCTCAGATGAGACAAAGGCCTTGCCGCTGCCTGATGCTGCTGTAAAGACAGGCCCAAGGGCTGAATCAAAGCCCCAGGGAGTCACTAGAAGTCCCCAAGGGTTAGAACTTGCACTCCCTAGCCGTGATAGTGAGGTCCTCAGCCCTGGGGCTGATGAATCCTTCACAGTGAGCCACAAAGACTCCCTGGAAGCCAGCCCAGTGCTGGAGGATAACTCCTCACACAAAACTCCTGATTCTCTGGAACCGAGTCCTCTGAAAGAATCCCCTTGCCATGATTCTCTTGAAAGCAGCCCTGTTGAACCAAAGATGAAGGCTGGAATTCTGCCGAGTCACTTTCCCCTTCCTTCAGCCGTTGCCAAAACAGAACTCTTCACGGAAGTGGCCTCTATGCGGTCCCGGCTGCTCCGAGACCCAGACGGCAGTGCTGAGGATGACAGCCTTGAGCAGACGTCACTCATGGAGAGCTCAGGGAAGAGCCCCCTTTCCCCTGACACCCCCAGCTCCGAAGAAATTAGCTATGAGGTCACACCCAAAACCACAGATGCAGGCACCCCCAAACCAGCTGTGATTCCTGAATGTGCAGAGGAGGATGACTCAGAAAGTGGGGAGAGAAAGAGGTTCACACCTGAAGAGGAAATGTTTAAAATGGTAACCAAAATCAAAACGTTTGATGAACTTGAACAAGAAGCAAAGCAGAAAAGGGACTACAAAAGAGAAGCCAAGCAAGAAGAGTCTTCTTCATCCTCTGACGTAGATGTTGACTGTTCAGCAGACATGGATGAAACAAAACACACGGAGAGTGTAGAGGATGAAAGCGATGTCCCTGTGGTTGTAACATCAGAGAGCAGAAAGGCTTCTTCCTCCTCAGAAAGTGAACCTGAGTTGACACAGCTGAAGAAAGGTGCTGACTCAGGCCTCTTATCAGAGCCAGTTATTCAAGTGCAACCCCCTTCCCCACTTCCGTCCAGCATAGACTCAAATTCCAGTCCCGAAGAAGTACAATTCCAGCCTGTCGTTTCCAAACAATACACTTTTAAGATGAATGAAGATACTCAGGAAGATTCAGGTAAATCAGAGGAAGAAAAAGATCGTGAATCTCATTTACCTGAAGACAGTCATACTGTTTCTACTGATGGCCCAGAGATGTCTTATGATGATCTAAACAGAGATGCTGATCAACAAAAACTTTGTGATGACCACGGGTATGAAGCAGGGAGTCCCAGCGGCTCAGCCACTCCTATCTCTTCAGGTCTCCGCAGTTCCACTGGTGATGATGTCAGTGAGCAGCTAGTTACCCATAAGGAATCATTAGCTCTCCAAGACACTGGTGGAAAAGATACAGAAGAAGAAGGGCTTGATGTTTCTGGAGTCGAATCTCCACAAGTAGATTGCCCCAGTGAAAGCTCTTCATCTTTGTCCTCTTTGCATCATTGTCCAGCATCTGAAGCAAAAGAATTAGATGAAGACACAGTCTCCACATCCTCTGCTACAAAAATGGAGGTCACAAAACCTGACCAAGCTTTTGAGAGCTTACCAGAGGACTGGTCCACTCTAGACTCATCCATTACTACTCAAGCTGATAGATCGTCCTTGGATGTTCCATTGTCTGACCCAGTGGAGACTGATGAAATCTCTGATCCTCAAATCATAAGCCCTTATGAAAATGTTCCTTCTCAACCTTTTTTCTCTAGTGAAGAAAGCAAAACCCAAACAGATACAAGACACACAAGTTTTCACTCTTCTGAAGTGTCTTCTGTTACCACCACATCCTCCACTGAAGACGTAGAAGTGACAAGCGCCTCTGGAAGAACTGTTTCAAGTGAAGAATCTAATTTTGAGGACCAGAACCTGGACGTAGAACCCAAACAAGAAAGTACCTTGTGGGAAATGCAGTCAGATAGAGCCTCCTCATCTTTAGAGCCAACTGTACCAAATACATCAACAGTTGCTGGTGAACAGAGAAGCAAAGTCATCATCACAAAAACTGATGTAGATTCTGATTCCTGGAGTGAAATCCGTGAGGATGATGAAGCCTTTGAGGCTCGAGTGAAAGAGGAAGAACAGAAGATATTTGGTTTGATGGTAGACAGACAATCGCAGGGTACCACCCCTGACACCACTCCTGCTAGGACCCCAACTGAAGAGGGGACCCCAACCAGTGAGCAAAATCCGTTTCTCTTTCAGGAAGGAAAATTGTTTGAGATGACCCGAAGTGGTGCCATTGATATGACCAAAAGGTCCTATGCAGATGAAAGTTTTCACTTTTTCCAAATTGGGCAAGAATCCAGGGAAGAGACTCTCTCTGAAGACATGAGAGAAGGGGGTACTGGTGCTGAGCCCCTAGAGCTGGAGACATCAGCTGAGTCATTAGCACTCTTAGAGTCGAAAGAAACAGTGGATGACGAAGCAGAGCTACTCCCAGATGACCTGAGTGAGGAAGTAGAAGAAATACACGCTTCAGATGCTCCACTTAACTCCCAAATGGAGATTTCAGCCTCCATTGAAACATCAATGAAAGAGGCAACTTCTGTGGGAGCTGAGGACCTCCCCTCCTTGGGAATGGGTGACACACCTCCCCTGTCCAGTGTGAAGCAGACAGCTTGCCCCGACTCCCCTAAACCGGTTGGGCAAGTTCAGTTAGATTTTTCCACAGTCACTAGGTCTGTATATGCAGATCGGGGTGATGATTCTCCCGATTCATCCCCAGAGGAACAGAAATCAGTCATTGAAATCCCTACTGCACCCATGGAGAATGTGCCTTCTACTGAAAGCAGGTCCAAAATCCCTGTAAGGACTATACCCACTTCAACCCCAGCACCTCCATCTGTGGAGTATGAGAGCTCCCTTTCTGAAGATTTTCTACCCAGCCTGGATGAGGAAAGTAAACAGGATGAAACAAAACCAAAGTCTAAAATCCCCACGAAAGTGCCCGTCCAAAGAGTCGAGCAGCAGCCTTCGCATCTAGACCTGTCTCTACAGAAAACAGAGGCTCCTCAGGGACAGGACATGACAAGCAGAGCGCCAAGTAATAGAAGCAAACCTGAATCTGATGCCAGTTCGGATGCAAAGACCAAATGTCCAGTAAAAACTAGAAGTTACACTGAGACAGAAACAGAAAGCACAGAGTGGGCAGAGGAGCTTGAGTTAGAATCAGAGGAAGGGGCCACAAAACCAAAGATATTTGCATCCCGATTGCCAGTAAAGAGCAAAAGCACCACATCTTCCTGCAGGGGGCCCACGAGCCCCACAAAAGAAAATAAGGAGCATTTCTTTGACCTTTACAGGAACTCCATAGAATTCTTTGAGGAGATTAGTGATGAGGCTTCCAAGTTAGTGGATAGACTTACACAGTCAGAAAGGGAGCAGGAGTTAGTTTCAGATGACGAAAGTAGTAGTGCCCTGGAAGTTTCAGTAATTGAAAATCTGCCACCTGTTGAGACCGAGAACTCAATTCCTGAGGACATCTTTGACACAAGGCCCATTTGGGATGAGTCCATTGAGACTCTGATTGAACGCATCCCTGATGAAAATGGCCATGACCATGCTGAAGGTATTTGCCAGCCACTGGGATTCCCTGTGCTACGCATGTCATAAATTTGATATAGTTTTTTTGTGTGTCTGTTTTATTTGGTGATTTGTGTCTCATTTTCTTTAAGCTTTCTGTAGTGGTTACTATGTTTGTGTAAGCCCTTTGTGTTTTGTGCTTTCTCTGTATACTCTTGTCTGTGGAAACAATCTCAAGATTGAGTAATGAGAATGCTTATGGAAAACATAAACATGATCGACAGGCAACGGGGATCTTGCCTTTTCTCTAGCTGCTGCACGTGACGCCATGCAAGCTTTGAGTTTTGTTGTTCTGACGTTCCAGGCTTAGCCTTAAATTAAGCATACGGATATATTTGGTTTTGTTTCATATTATGAGGATTCATTGCTTTTTCTAATTACCTTTGAGTACTTTAATAAGTACTTAACAATTTTATAATGATTAGGAAGCCGTTTACACAAGAAGATTTCACATACCATGAAATTCTAATTGTTGAGGATTTGTTTTTGATTCAGAAAGGTTGGATTTCAGATACCATTGGTAAACACTTTAAGCAAACAATCATAAGGTAAAAACATGCTTTTTCATTTATGTGGCAGATGAATGGAGAATGGACTCTGATTAGATGCAGCAGACAACAAAAACTCAAACTTTGCATGATTTAAGTTGACTGTGAGGGGATGATGGCTCTTTGAATTATAAAAAAAGGAAACCATAGATGGCTTTGAGAAGTAGCCTCTGGTCTTCCAGTATCTCTACAATAAAGACTATTATTCTTAAATTTGGGTTATAAAAAAATGACCATGACCTAAAATGCTGCCCATCAATTAATGGGGGTTAAAAATCAAAGGGAAAATTATAGTCTGTGGGAGTATTATATGAGCTTACTTAGTAGTAAGCAGACAGAAACTTTGCCCAAAAGACAATATAACATACACATACATATACATACACTTTATTCTTCCTTCTTCCAAGGTTACCAGAACCAAGATAAATGTTGTTTCTGGCCATACTAAAAAAAGCCAGGATGGTCTGATCAACCCATGATCTCGGTCTCTTGTGAATCTCGGATGTGATTTCTTTGCAACATGACCCAGACGTGATCTTATACTGCCACAGGCAATAATAGGAGGTCCTAACCAATTACTCCATTTCTCCATCCCATTTATGATTTTTCTGGTGTTTGATGAGCTAGATGATTCTCTTCGGGTGGGCAGTATCCTCTCAGATAACTTTAAGAGGAAAGTCCTAAGATTACTAGAAATCGGTAACTTATATAATTATGTCCAGTGACTAGTCTTGATTAAAGAGATATGGAAGCAGATGGTTTTCATGATTTTTATTACATTTATTCCCCATTCCATTCCAGAAATCAGGCAAACACACAATTTAATATGATTTAAAATGTAATCGTTAATTTGTGCTGTGATCAAATATTTGGACAATTGACTGCCTTTCTTTGGATGATCAGTATTGTGGTTCCTCTCCTGTCATGGACAACCTTTGGCCATTCTGTTTTTGACCTTCTGTAGATCAACAGGATGAGCAGGAACGGATTGAGGAAAGGCTGGCTTATATTGCTGATCACCTTGGTTTCAGCTGGACAGGTAAAATGAGTGTGACCCTTTTTTTTCAACAAAACCTGCTTGGTTGGCTGTTGCATCAGCCAACTGTCATTAACAATGAAAAAAGGCCTTTTTTTTCTTTCCTTGAGGAAGAACGCATGGAATAGTGAAAAGAATGATACTATGAACTAGAAAATCCAGGGTCTGCATTAACTCACTGCATGAACCAGGGCAGGCCTTTAATTGTCTCTGGCATTTTGAATAATAGAACTTTAGATTAAGAGATTTTGAGAATATAAGAAGCCCCACTACCCTCCTTTGGGAGCTGTGGATATCTAAACTTTGGGGAGATTATTGTGTTTCAAAACCATTGTTAGTTGTAATTGTCATAAAATTTAATTTGAGATTCAACCGGGGCTCCTTGTTTTAGATGCCTTGAATCAGATATCTTCATCCTGAATAGTACTAAAATTTACTTCAGATGACTGTTGAAGTACATATGAATGAGATGTTTAATAATTCTCTGAGAGATGGGTATGTTTCAGTTTAGAAATTGTATGTTAAATAATTTTTTAATGGAAAGTGAATTCTAAAATCAATATGGTTTATTTACAACTCATGAGTTGTAGGTTTTAAAACTATACCCTTTCATCTTCCCTGCTGTTTAACATATTAAAGCAAGATTGTCCGTCTGGATTTTTTTCTTTTTTCTGTTTTTGTTGTTTGTTTATTTGTTTGGTCTGACTTCCTTTTATTAAGTAGACTTGTGACTACTTAATTGAAACAAGCAGTTTAAAGTTAATATTAATCTCCTTTCAGTTTCTTAAAAATTTGGTATGAATAGGAGCTAGGAGTCATAATATCCTTAAAGATAATTGATAATGTAGAATAAATGACTAAAGCATTTTAAAGTAATTTAAAAATACTGAGCAGGTTTATTTAATTGAGGGATTTAGGGGAAGGAAGGGTATCAAAATATCCCTGATTGACTGACTAAGTAGGTAGCATTCAGAATTATTTATTTTGCTTCTTAAGTATTTATGAGTGTATATATTAAACGTAATATCTATTATAGTTGGTGAAAATTCAAACCTTACAATCACTGAATGGTATAAAATGAAAAATAAATTAGTCTCTCACACCTACATCTCATCTTTGAGCCCCTTTCCTCAAAGGTAACTGCTAACACTTTCTCATGTATTCAGAAAAAAATCTGCAGTGCCCACATCTATGCTTATTATTTAAAAATAAGCAAAATTTTACTTAACAGTATTCTTCGTAAATACTCCATCAGCATAGAAATATCTATGGCATTCTTTTAAATGGCTATTTAATTCCACTCTATGGAGGTACCATAATTTTATCAGTGGCCTTTGTTGATGGCTACTTAGGTTGTTTCCTGTTAGTGGCAGTAGATATCCTTATGCACCGATAGATTTTTGTGGGTGTTTCTATAGGGCATATTCCTAGAAGAAAAAAAGCTGCGTAAATATATGTATATTTTTAATTTTGAAAGATATTGGCAAATTGCCCTCCGAAAAGACACCTCATTCACACACACACACACACACACACACACACGCACACACACACACACACCTCAATGTATAAGCAACCATATAGAATGTTAATGGTAGACTTTAAAGGAAAACTTTGAGGCTTCTTCCCTAGGTCGGTTAATCCTTCCCAGACCTTTTATTCATGTGACATCAAATCACAGAAAGGAGTTTATCCAACCACCATAATATAGCTACAACCAGTATTTATCCAAGTACCCAGAAACAGAATTTATAGTATTTGCAAGTCCCCTAATTATGATTAAAAGTGAGACATGGTCTCTTTCTGTTTTCAGTCATTTATTTTCCATTGTCTTGGTTAAGAGTATAAGCCAGTATTAATGGTCTCTTCCAAATTTTGGAATTAAATGGTCCTGAATTTACATATTTTATCATCATTGCCTCAAACTTACTATTTCCACTATGACAGTGATCAATTCTATACCCACATTTAAGGAAAATATCTGCAGTTAGTGCTAGAAGAACAGAGGCATACGAGAGTCATTTCTAATAAGTAGGAAAAAACAAAGGAACTCTGTTACAGCAATACGAAGAACACATCATTTACAAAATCACAAGGCAACGTGTAGAGACTCAAACTATGAAGTTAATGTATTTACAGAGGAGTATTTTCTCTTTTAGAATTAGCAAGAGAACTGGATTTCACTGAGGAGCAAATTCATCAAATTCGAATTGAGAACCCTAACTCCCTCCAAGACCAGAGTCATGCACTATTGAAGTATTGGCTGGAAAGGGATGGGAAACATGCGACAGGTAGGTGGAGATCTATATGTAAAAGGCGATAGGCCGGAAGTAGAAAAAAGTCCTGTTCAACAAACCTTTTATGCAAATTCAGTAAAAAGGTAAAATGACAGATGCCATCAACCTGAAGTGCTACTGTAAGCAAATGAGAAGAAGCTGTAACATTTCTCAAATATGCATGTTGCATAAAAATTCTTGTATTGTGTTCCTTTGAACAGCATTAACTAGTGGAAAGTGATACTAGCACTAGCTGCTAACAGGAAAGTTATTAAAGTCCTAAAATTTTCTATGTATTGACAGCAGACACACTTGCTTTATTAGCCATTGTCTTACTGATGGTGCATTACATTCAGTTCCTGCTTCCTTTACTCCTAAATAACTAAAATGGGGGGGCGCTTCCCTGGTGGCGCAGTGGTTGAGAGTCCGCCTGCCGATGCAGGGGACACGGGTTCGTGCCCTGGTCCAGGAAGATCCCACATGCCGCGGAGGGGCTGGGCCCGTGAGCCATGGCCGCTGAGCCTGCGCGTCCGGAGCCTGTGCTCTGCAGCGGGAGAGGCCACAACAGTGAGAGGCCCGCGTACCGAAAAAAAAATTTTTTTAATTAAAATAAATAAATAAATAAAATCGGGGAAAATGTCAAGTAGATATTCTACATAATGATTTATATATGATATTCTGACCATATCAAATAAAATGGGAAGTGATACAGAACATAACTACTTCTTATCCCTCAGCTGGTCTAAGTTTGCCACTTTGTTTAATGCCTCTTTGAAGACCTACCTAGGGACCTCCCTTATTTACATCTAGCCCACATTTATCTTTCCTTCTCTTACCATTATTCTAGGTAGGATTGCCAGATTTAGCAAATAAAAATTGAGAGCACCCAGTTAAATTTAAATTTCAGATAGTCAACAGATACTTTTCTAGTATATGCATATCCTATGCAGTATTGGGGATATACTTTTACTAAAACAATTTGTCTTTTATCTAAACTTCACATTTGACAGGGTGTCCTATGTGTAATCTAGCAACTCCGCCTTTAGGGCTTATGCGCATATGCTCTGTCACCCATTTCGTACATAGCCCTTGTTTGTTCGCTTACGTTTACAAAGACCCTTAATCGGGCTTTGGTTGTTTCTTGTACAAACATCAAAATTGTAGTAAATTTTTCCTGTGCTTACAATATATCACCAAAAAAATTCAGTAAGGCAACTAAATGAAAGAGATTTTTAAAAGAGCAGCCCTCAGGTGTAATTTTCTCTAATATCCCAGATGCCAGTCTCATTGACTGTCTCACCAAGATCAACCGAATGGATATTGTCCATCTCATGGAGACCAGCACAGAGCCTCTCCAGGAGCGCATCAGTCATAGCTATGCAGAGATTGAACAGACCATTACACTGGATCACAGTGAAGGTCAGACAATTTGTGTATGTGTATGAGTGTCTGTGATGTATGGTTAATTCAGGCAGCTGGACCCACTGTCTTCCTTTTTTCAGAGCGTTGACCATGGCCTTTGCTGGTACGTTCTTCTCCTGAGACTTCCCTGCCCATTTTAGGTGCCCCCATCCCTCTCGTTCTTTGTTATTTCATCATTGTCTCAGTCAGCGTGGGCTGCTATAACAAAATACCATGAACTGGGTAGCTTAAACAACAGAAATTTGTTTCTCACAGTTCTGGAAACTGGAAATTCGAGATCAGGGTGATAGCCTGGCTGGGTTCTGGTGAGGGCCCTATTCTAGATTGTACACGGCTGCCTCCTTGCTCTGTCCTTACGTAGGGGACAGAGAAATAGCTAGCCCTCTGACCTCTTCTTATAAGGGTGCAAGTCCCATTCATGAGGGCTCCACCCTCATGACCTAATTACCTCGCAGGGTTACCACCTCTGAATACCATCACGTTGGGACTAGGGTTTCAACATATGAATTTGAAGGGGACCCAAACATTCAGTCCATAACAGCCATCAACATGGATGATCCGTCCAGTGCCCTTTCCTCAGCTCCTTGATGGCACTTCTGCTACTTGTGTCTTTTACTCTACCTTAGTGACCCATTTCTGTGCCCACAACCCAAACTAAATCATTATCAGTGACTGTACTACTTCCAGGTCCTAACTTGAAGCATTATACTTACATCCTCTTTTACTTCTACACAATAATTCTGCAAACCCATTGGACCTCTAGTCATTGGTCCTACCCCCTTTTCAGTATTAAAGTTTCTCGAATCCACCCTCATTCACTTCCATGCTCACTCACTCCCATTCTTTCTCCTTCTCTCTCTCTCATTGCTATTTTTACACGTTCTCTTCTTTCAAGCCTCCAACATTACTCTTCTTTTTATTTATTCCAACCTGATGACCATACTTCATATTCCTTAGAAAAAATAGGAATACCTGTAAGCAAATGTCCATATTCTTTCACCACAAAGTCTCTCAACCTAAGTGCATCTCAGTGCTTATACTCTACCTTCCCTGCTGTATGAAATGGCCTTCCTTTGCTAAAGCCATCATCTCTTCTTTTGTACTAGATCTCATCCCCTTTTACCAACTATTGACTTCACTTCTGCAATCACCCACTCTGTCTCCTACAACTAGAACATTGTGAACAGCACTGAAACGTGCTTTAATAGATCCCAGCTTTAAAAACAAAGCAAAGGAAATAACTCCTTTCACCCTATATGCTCCCCTGTATGACTGCTCTGTTTCTCCATCCATTTCATGGGAAATCTCTTCAAAAGAATAGTCTAACTTTTCTGTCACTACTCTCTACTTTCTCTCTTTCCTTCTCTCTAGAACTGTCTCTAGAATCCACACAAGTCAGGTTTTGTCATCACCACTCAACAGAAAAGAATCTTGCAAAATTAACCAATTGTTTCCTCATCGCCAAATGCACTGACGCCATTCTCAGTCTTCATCTTCCTTTACCTCTTCTTAACATTTGACACAGAAAGTTAATCCCTTCTTCTTAAGACATTTTCTTCACTCACTTTCCATGATAACCTCTCTTCTTGTTTTTTTTTTTATTTTCTTATTTTATAGGACAGTCTTCCTCAATGTCTTTCTGCAGCTTACTTTCCATAGGTTTACGTGATGGCATGTATTACTGTTCAGCAAGAGCCTCATAGCTCGGCCCATCTCCCACCTCTCGCCCTCTTTCCCAAGTCCCAAGACACCTGGCCTCTGGGCTGTGCCCTGGGCACCCTACACCTTCTCAGGCTTCCAGGCTCTGGTGCTTCCTCTTCCCTGCATTCTGTAGTTTTCTTCCCTAAGATCACCTGGTACCTTTTTCTCTCACTTTATTCAGGCCTCTGCTCAAGTATCAGCTCCTAAGAGGAGCCTTTTCTGACAAATCTATCTAAAAAACTGGCCCTCTTTTCTTTGTACCTTTACCCTGGTTTCAGAAATAGGAATCTGCAGAAATGCAAGTTCAGTCAGGCCAGAAGCCTCTTCTGTCTTGTTCACTGCTATGTATCCAGCATCTAACAGCACCTACTACAGTGTTGATACTCAATATATATCTACTGAGTGAATAACTAGATAGATGAAGGTCAATCACACCTCTGCCGAAAGTTTTTCAGTGACTCCTTATTGCCCTTGCTATATGAAATTCCTTAACTTGGCCTAAGAGACCCTTCATCAAAAGAGTACTAACCTCAGAGTGTTGTTTAATACACGTTAATACTTGCAAAGCACCTAGAATGGTGCCTGACACATAGTAAATATTCAGAATGTGTTAGGTATTTATTATTATTATTATTAATGCTCTTCTTACCATGTAGATTTATGCCTCAACTGTCGCAGTTGATACCTGCCTATCTTTAGGCCTCCTTAAGATGCCATACCCTCTGCATTTCTTTTCCTGATTCTTTAACCCTGAGTTGGATGCTCGGCATTCATTGACCGGCACCTGTGGCCCAGTCACTCTGCATTTAATTATCTCTTACTTGCCTGAGCTTCCCTAGATGGTCAGCATCTTGAAGGCAGACACAGTGCCTCTTTCAGCTTTGTAACCATGACTGATCACAGACATGGCATATAGTAGTCGCTTAATAAATACCCACTTAATATAGTTTAGCTTCAATTAAATACTTTATTTAAATCGTTCTCCTCTGTAGGGTTCTCAGTACTTCAAGAGGAGCTATGCACCGCCCAGCACAAGCAGAAACAGGAGCAAGCTGCTTCTAAAGAGGACGAGTCCTATGATCACCCTCCCATCGTCTCGGAGGAAGACATTTCTGTCGGTTACTCCACTTTTCAGGATAGCATCTCCAAAACTGAGGGCGACGGCTCAGCAACAGAGCTCCTTCCCCAGACTCACAAGGAACAAGTTCAACAGGATTTCTCAGGGAAAATGCAAGACCTGCCTGAAGAGTCAGCCCTCGAACAGCAGGAATACTTGTGAGTTCCAAAAGAAAGCCTATGCGGTGTCATTCCAAAGACACAAGCCAATATGCAGAGGGTGCCAAGCATATACAAGCGTAAATCGTTTTCAAATAGCTTTCAGAACTACAGGAAAAAAAGCAAAGTACTTGAGACATGACTGTGACGGTGTCGTATGGCACAAGCCTGCTTGAGCCGACTTCCAGTTCCATGACCTTGGGCAAAGGCCTAAGCCCTTTGAGTCTCAGTTTCCACGTCTATAAATTATGATAATAATATACACCTTATTCATCTTACAGGCTCAAAGGTCACGGATATGCCTGTGAAACCATTGTTGAAACTGTAGACCACACAGTTATTACTCGTATGTTTGCTGCACCTCACTTCTCTGTATATGTGCCTGTCACACCCTGGCTGGTTCAGAAGGTGAACAGTGACAGTGTAGGTGAAGCAGCCCTTGTGTATTTCACCAAAGCTATGAGGTGGCTAGCAATAAAAATAGAAATGCAGATGCAACACAGATTACTCACACAGAATGAAAGGCCGTTAGGGGTTGGGGTGGGAATAAAGAGAAGTCTTCTAGAGCACTTCTGCCTAAAGGAAACTGCAGAGCACAGCCAGCTTAGAACTCAAGTTCTGGGCTTTCTGGAAGCAAAGGCAAAAAAGAGTTGTGTAAATGACACTTCTTGTCTAGAAAAAGCAACCAGATCATGAGAAAGGCAAGCATGTCCCAGCCCTGAAATGTGAGAATAGCGTGTCAGGAGGCTGTAACACAGCATCTCCTTTGTCCTTGAGTGAGTTTTGTGCTGGAGTCACTGGAACTTGAGAAAAGGGTGAAAGGGGTTATTTGAAATGAGCTTTTCTTCCACGGAGCACTGCCCCCTCACCCATCTACCTTTAGATTGTAGGGGAGAGCATAAAGAATAGGTCAGGAAAAGAGAGAAGGAAAGAGAAAAAGATGGGAAGCAAAGAGGGGCTATCACAAAGGCATTTTGGGCGTTTAATATCTATGGAGTGACAGAAAATTAGAAGGAAGGAGCAGAACAAGCAGATAACGTTTTTCTTTTAGGAGTATTATAAAGATTACATTGCTTATCTCCAAACTATATCAGTAGAAAAAGTTTCAATGCCAACAGATCTTCCTATCAAGTAACGCAGTTTTCTGGATGGATAATAAGAATCTCCCTATGTTTATGATTATGGTAACTATATCAACATGGGGTTTATATATTGCTTTTTTGAAATTTTGCCAAATTTTGATCCTTGCTTCAAAAGCCTTATTGTCTACAGATCTTTGCTATATATACCTCCTCAAATCATCAATATTACCTTGAGTTATCAAAGGAAAGATGAAATTATTATTTATTAATATCTCTCATTATTAATTATCTCTGCTTTGTAGAGATTAGGAAATGGTAATACATTTGAGGATAATTTTTATTATTTTAGAATACATTTTTCCCAATCAGTGCTAGATCAATGAGCTGTAACTGTATTCTGTATTTTACATATAATTTTTATTCACATTTCATTTCTTAGCCAAATTTACAAAACCTCTTTAGACTTTCACGGACTGTGAAGACAAGTTCCATCTTTCCTTCCAAATCCCTTGCATCAGCAGGGGCGGAAATGCATATGCTCTCATGGTATAATTGGGCTTTTCTGTTTCAGTGTGACAACCCCAGGGACAGAAGTGTCAGAGACTCAAAAGGCTATGGCAGCATCTGGCTCTCCCACCAAGACACCTGAGGAAATCAGCAGCCCTACTGAGGAGGAGAGGCCATATCTCCAGACCCCGACATCAAGTGAGCGGGGAGACTCTCCCATTGTGCAAGAACCCGAAGAGCCCCCAGAACGTAGGGAAGAGAGTTCGCCTCGAAAACCAAGCCTCGTGATAGTGGAGTCTGCCGATGACCAGCCACAGGCCTTTGAAAGGCTCGATGAAGATGCTGCTTTTCAAAAGGTAAAATCTCCTCCTCTATTTCCTTGCCCACATGTAACAAAGCTACAAACCTTCTCCCAGTTTCCATTTCTCTGATGGCTTATGTTTTCACAGAAAGGTTTGCCAAAGTAATTATCTTGGGCCAAGGGAAGCCCTCAATCCCTTTTAAAATCTGAGAACCGGTGAATCTAGAAAAAGATGATACATGGTTCCATTTCTAGCTACTTGACCATCAGCCCTAATTTTATAGCTGGAAACCCTTTTGCTAAGAAAAGTGAACCCTGGGGTAAAACAATATACCAGATGTAGCTTTTCAAAATTAGTAATCTTGGGCGTAAAGAAGACTAGTGAGGGGGAATTAACCGAGCCTCAGGTAAGTAAGTCGGCCTGCCATGGGAAATTGCTGGAACCTGCACTCTTGTTCATTAGGTCCGTGCTGTCAGGGGATGAGCACACAAGCTGTGGATATTGAGTGAGGTTTACTCCCAAAACAAATTTTTCTCATTAGAGGAAGGATTATTTCCAAGCGAAATCTCCTTATATTTATTTTAAGAATGACTCATGAAAAGGACATTATGCCTATATTGATGGCTGGTTCTAAATGTCAGAAAATCGATAGCAGCGTGAATATGCGTCAGTCTTTCCTTTGTCTTTAAGTGAGCTTTGATGTTGTGAAGAGAGGTGGAGAAACTCATTTAAACCATTTATTCTCAAAACTGGTCTGAATGGTTCATATCCCTCAGCTTTAACTGGAGGGCTTGATCCCTCCCTACTTAGGACTCCTGAATCAGAATGAATCCCAGGGAGGGGAGGAGAGGGAGAAGAATCTGCATTCCAGTAACTCTGTAGAGGATTAAATTAGATATATTTTTCCTTTTTGGATTCAAAAACATATGTCGAAGTATTTTTAAAGCATGAATATACATCTTTTAGGAAAGAATGTTTTATAAAATAGTTAAAACTCTGGGGGAGAAAGTGATATGACATATCTTTGGGCTTAACATCTACATTTGTTTTTGTTCACTATGAGTGTGATATCTGCTAGCAGGATTTATCTAAAATCATAGTTTAAAATTAGCGGAGGTCCAGGCAGATGAGAACTGCTCGAAATTTTGGCAGTTATCTTAAATAATGAATTCATCCCATGAATGAATTTTTATTCCAAGTTTGCCTTTGTATAGAATTATTCATCTCCAAGTTTTTGGCTTAAATGAATCCTAGTAAAAATGTTTGGTAGATGCTGTCTGGACTTAAAAGTTGCCAATTTTAGTCTAAGAATCTATAGGCTAATTGAAGCATAGGCTTGAGACAGTCATCTGGATAATTCATATATTTAATCTGTTCTGTGTATGTAAATAAATTTTGACAAGTTGTTCTGTATTCCACATTATTTATATGGGCCTGTTCTACTTATTCTTGATGAATTTCCAATTCTTAAGCTTCCTATTTTGACCCTTATCCTCTCATGACCCTGGCTTGAGGGTCCAATTTCAATCACTTTTCTTGCTGACCATATTTCTAGGCAGCAGATTCCTAAGTGTATTTAAATAATAATTTGGTTTAAAATTTACATGTTTTCCTTTAGCAGGAAAGAATATAGAAATATAAGTGGTATTTTAAACTATGTTGACAAAATTTAGTTGAGTTTTCTTTTTTTTTAATAGCATTCCATTAGGAAAGAGTGATTCGATATATAGCTCCCAAGACATACGTTTTAACCTAAAGTTATGTTCTTAGCTCCGGCTTTGGCTTTGGGCCAGACCCATAAAATTGGATTGGCCTCTGCACCTCAACTTCTCTGCAAAATGAGTCTAATACTATTCGTAGCCCGTCTTCCTTCCTCTGTCTTGCCAGTAGGGAAGTGTACTACTGGCCAGATAATAACTACAGGAAACTTTGACTTCCTGCAGAAAGTTCTGCTACAAGAGTTAAGACATTTCTGTATCTTGTGGTTGGGTCATTCTAAGCCTAAGCCCAAGAGGCAATGGCTCACAAGTATTTATCGTGCTGCCTAGGGTCTATGCTTACATTTGGTTATTCACCGGGAGTTTGAGTCCAAGATGTAACGTGGGCAAGCTGCTTGTTTCTTCTGATGGATTTTGACAGATGGGTGCTCAGACAGCTTTCAGAATCCAGAATTTGTTTTTTTCATTCAAAGAACAAAAAGCTATATTCTCACTGAAGTTTTGAGCCCAGCATGCACTGTTTTCACTCCTGCTGGCTTTTCCACCAAAATCACCATGAATAAAGCTTTCGGAAACCGGTGTGAGCTAAAGCAGAAACGAGTAGTGAGGACATTCCTTAGCATGATAAAAAAAAAAGTGCTTCCATGCTTCCACCAGGAGCTAACAGAGGAATTAGGTGAGCTGGAGGCCAGCTCAGATGAGGAAGCGATGCTAACTACCAGGGTTGTCCGCCGACGAGTGATTATTCAGGTACCAGCTGTTAAATTACTGCACGTCCGGGACAGTTCTGTCCCCTTAACCCTTCGAGAGTGACCGACCTAGAACGGAGGGCTTGGCATGCTCCTTAGGTAGTGCATGGCCTTCAGAAAGCAGATCCCGTAACTCTCCTAAGTTCTGTTTGTGAAGAAATGCAGCGGTAATGACATTCGCCGCCTACCTCCAAGAGAGCAAAGAGCAAGATTTAGCCTCTTCAGTTCCACCCACCTCACCTCTGGCTTGTCTGTTTTTGTTTGTTTGCTTGTTTGTTTAAGTTTGAGCTGACTTTGGTCAGGTTCTCTAGCATGTTATTACCCACCTTTTTTTTTTCTTTCTTTTAAACATACTACTTAACAGGATTTGGCATCTCAGCAATGCTTCTCAAAGCCCCTTTAATTTTCTAACGTTCCTGGCATTGTAAGCACTTGGGAGTAGTTCCTCAGCATTGATGCCAAACATGGAAGTGACCCTTTTCTTTCAAATGTGTAGGGAGATGATATGCCTGACATACCCCCGGAAACAGTCACAGAAGAAGAATACATCGATGAGCAGGGACACACTGTGGTAAAGAAGGTATTATCTTAAGTATCTTCCCATGGTTAATTTCAAGCCTCCTGTCTAAAATGTATCAGTACCCTGGCACTGTCACTCAAAAACAAGACACATGAATAAAATATCTTCCAGGTTACTAGGAAAATCATTAGGCGGTACGTCTCCTCTGATGGCACAGAGAAAGAAGAGATTACGACGCAGGGAACACCACAGGATCCCATCAACATTGAGGAAGGGGATGGCTATTCCAAAGTCATAAAGCGCCTTGTGTTAAAGAGTGACACTGAACAGTCGGAGGTGAGACCATCTGATTCTCCAGAACTGATTTTATGGAGAGGTGTAAAATACAGCTCACAGGAGATGGACGAGATTGCTTATTCCTATTGGCCTCACTTCTCCCCTTTATAAGGCAGTCTTCGTTTAGTTACACATTCATTTTTTTTCTTCGTGATTTTGTGGAATTTTTAGGTAACCATCAGTGAGATTTGTAACCATTATACTCATTGTCTTTCGTCCTTTCTAGTTCTACTTTCTCTTTAATTCAGTTGACTGCAGCCAAAATCCAAAAGTCAAATTTTAAAAGACAGCAATCCCATCAGTTGGCAAGCAGTAGGTTTTGAAAAAAACTTGTGCAAATGCACTGTGGTGCTTTGCCCAGTAGGCAGCAGCAGCCTTCTGTAGGGCACCTTAGAGAGAGATTTGATTTCCAAACTTCTGCATTTCAGAGTCACTGAAATCAGGATCCAGAAACTCACTTGATTTATAGTTTTATTTCTTTCTGTTTTACTTCCCTCTTTCAGAAACATATTTACTCTCTTTGACATGTAATTTGGGAGATTCTTACCATCTCGCATTCATTCACATCCTCAAAATGTAATTATTATACACATGAGGTGCTCTAAAAATCTACATTTTCAGTTTCTCATAGCTCTGACAGTTCCTCCTTTGGAGGTTAATTTTGTCTCCATAATGTCAAAACAAAGCATTTACACATGGGAGAAGAGAGCTCGTCCACAGGGTGCTATGTCTGCACTGCACTGAGCAGTCAATTTCTCAGTCATGAAGCTTCCTGACCAATTTTCGTTCAAGTGACTAATTAAGTGGTTGATTTGGTACTGTGTACATATAGTCATAATATAGATATTACCAACTGATTCTAGAGATTTCTTCTAACTGCTTCTTGTTGACAGAATGCTGTTTTCAGGGTATACCATTGTAATGTGTTTTTTAACATAGAAAAATTCATCATCGTTACATTTTGGCAGTCAGAAACTGTATATTGTATGTCCTTCATTCATCAGGTAACTTTGTCTGAGCCCAGCATTTTGTCCAGTACCTCACAATTTCAGGCTGAACCAGTGGAAGGCCGTAGAGTCAGCAAAGTTGTTAAAACAACTGTGGTACATGGAGAGAGGATGGAGAAGCATCTGGGGGATTCTAGTTTAGCCACTGATCTTCCTTCAGCCAAAGATGACTTTGAAGAGGTATAAAGCATCATCACTTTGTCTGTGTGTGTGTGGGGGGGGGTATTTTATGTGTGCTTTGTGTTTGAGAAGAAAATCATTTATCATTGTGTCATTCCATACATGTATTCATGGAAGGATGCAGAATAATTCAAGAGAGTAGAATTCCTGTTTGAATAATGTATACAGTGAAATAATATTTTACTCAACTTATTGTGTTCATTTGTGCCACCTTAAAAGCTTTAAAAAATCCATATGGGGCTTCCCTCGTGGCACAGTGGTTGAGAGTCCGCCTGCCGATGCAGGGGACGCAGGTTCGTGCCCCGGTCCGGGAGGATCCCACATGCCGCGGAGCGGCTAGGCCCATGAGCCATGGCCGCCGAGCCTACGCGTCCGGAGCCTGTGCTCCGCAACGGGAGAGGCCACAACAGTGAGAGGCCCGCGTACCGCAAAAAAAAAAAAAAAAAAAAAATCCATATGACCAGGATTCGCTTCAGCTCAATGAGAATCAGAATCTCTGAAGTCGGGACATGATTGTACATCTTGCCTAAAAGTCCCAGAAGTGACTTGCAGTCCCAATTAGTAAGGGAAAGAAATAGGTATTGTACATTATCTTTGCTAGCTAATATTCTCAGATATTTACAACGATAGGCATTAAAGAAAATTCGGGTATCTTTTATTAGTTAAGTTCTGATTTTCAGTAATTAGGAAACAGGTCCACAGTGACATCCACAAACACTTATTACAATTCAAAAATCCCAACATTCTGGAGCTCACCTAGTGCACTGTGGTAACTTAAATGGGAGGGAAGTCCAAAAGGGAGCGGATAGGGCTTCCCTGGTGGCGTAGTGGTTGAGAGTCCGCCTGCCGATGCAGGGGACACGGGTTCTTGCCCCGGTCCGGGAAGATCCCACATGCCGCGGAGCGGCTGGGCCCGTGAGCCATGGCCGCTGAGCCTGCGTGTCCGGAGCCTGTGCTCCACAACGGGAGAGGCCACAACGGTGAGAGGCCCGCGCACCGCAAAAAAAAAAAAAGGGGGGGGGGGGGGGGATATCTGTACGTGTATATGCTGATTCATTTTGTTGTGCAGTGGAGGCTAATACAACATTGTAAAGCGACCGTGCTCCAATAAAAATTAATAAAAACCCCCACAACTAATAGATTGGTAATGCTACAAATGCCATAATTGATAACCTTATATTAGCATTTTGCAGTTAAAAATGAATTGGCTTATTTTATATAATATTGAATATTTTGTTTCTATATCACCAGTTAAAAGAGGGTTTCAGGCTGCTGCTTATTGTCTAGAATGTTTTTCAAACTACACATTCTAGGTCTTTTCAATAAATGAACAGCCAATTTGAATAAAATGTCACAGTTTTCTATTTTGAATTCTGGATTTGGAACACTGAAGATATCGAAATGTCGGTATAAGAATTTTGATCCAGGGAATGGAACTTATGATGCTGGTGAAGATCATCTGAAATAAATTTCCATATCTTAAAAAAAAAAAAATCCCAACATTCTGAAAACCAAAACAAGTTTTATAAGTTAGCAGCAAGCTAATTTGGTAATAAAACTTAATGTGAACTGACATGGGGCTGTAATGACTTGGCAGTCTTTTTTATTCTACAAGAGTGAATGTTCATGTTTTGCTATTGATATATCAATGGCTTTGATTACAGGATGCTGTCCCTATCCTATCTGAGCTATTAGAATATACAGTATATACATCATATTACCTTTCTAAAATCCAAAAGGAAAAAAAATCTGAAATCTAAAACACATCTGGCGCCAAAGGTTTCAACTAAGGGATGGCGGGCATGTGCAAACATCTTTGAAACATTCTTTGCTATTGAAACATTTTGAAGTTAAATGTTACATGTATGTCCTCTTTTATACCCACAATATGCATTGAGATTATATATGAATGCATTGGGATATTAAGAGCATACCTTATTTTAAATACTTTTAGTTCTTCACATTTTGACAACTGGTGACCTTGGACAATCAAAAGATGTATTATCTGATTATACACTTTGGGCCAATTTGCCTGTTATACACTGTATTATCTGATTATACACTTTGGGCCAATTTGCCTGTTGCTTGTTTTTGCCTCTGGTCATTATTCATTGTATTTGTTATTAGAGTCTTCACTGCAGAAAGGATGCGGGTAAGGCAAGCACAAAAGTAGAAGTCAACCAGTGTAGTTTGCAAGAATTGTAAAATAATTATCAATAGAACAAATCTCCCTCACAAATGGGAGAAATTTAACAGACTTGCTAAATAAAACTCAATAATTAGATCTGCCCCCAAGAATTGTTTTTCTTTATCCTTTCAAGCATGTTTTTTTTATACTATTCATTAAGCAGAATAATAGGTTGTGTTACAGTCTATGGTTTATAATGGGTTTTGTCTTCTTTTCTTTTTTTTCTTACTTCAGGCTCTGAGTTACACAGGTAGCCACATGAAAGTCCACTCCCCCAGTTTAGTAGAGAATGAAATCCTGAAGGAGGATGGATCAATACTTAGAAGGTTTGGGTTAGCATGGGGTGATGCTTTGCCAACTAACACCTTTAAAAAGTTTTCCAATTTTAAGAAAAGAAAAATAGAGCCCCTGCATCTACCTTAAAACCCCTTGGAAACTGCAGACTCTCCCTGCATTGTAAGACTTTGGTCATGTGGTACATCTGTCGCTGTGTCATTCCTGAAGTGTCCTCTTGATGCTTTAAATGTAATACTAAGGCATGATGATAGTCAGACAACTGTTTACACAGTCGCTCCCTGGGTTTCAGCAAGTCATCAATTTCGTTGAGGCCAAGCAGCTGGGATATTCCATTGCCCAGCACAGTAAGAGGAATCTAATCAATTGCTCACAAACTAATCTTGTGACCAGCTGCCTTCAGCTCTTGGTAATCATTCCTTTGAACGGCACATGGTTTTTTTTGTTTGTTTTTGTTTTAAACAAGCTGCTTCGTGACTCTGCATGTGAGTGGCACATAACATGAGCGTGAGTGGCAAATAACATGAGGTTTGAACCTCAATGCACCTAGCGAGGCTGAAACCAGGGGCTTTAATAAGTTAAGAAAGTATCATAAAAGCAGTAAGCAGCTCATATTTGTGCATATGAACAGGGACCAGCTATGAGGCTTTCCAGTCCACCCCCATCCTCATCACCTATTTGATGTGTAAACTTCGGCACTGTTGCCTTGGTCTATACCCTCACCTCTCTCTGGGCCTCTAGCAGCACTGTGAGGATTGACAGAATGTTCTCAGCTTTGCAGTGAAAAGACACAATGGAAATTGAAGTTACTGTTGTGCTTTTCACTTCATTGAAAAGAAGAGAAAGATTGTCATTTATAGTACTCTACAAAGCTATGTTTAGCCTGTAGAGCATAATAATCAGAACAGTGAAATTAAAGGTTCTGTCACGATTCCACCCTCCAACCACATGTGAAAAACAGCCCCAGCTAGGAATGTAAAAGAGAGTAATTGCTCACAGAACTTTAAAAATGCTATATATGAATTAAGGATAGAGTGCTTCTTATACTCTGAACTTTTAAGTCTTTTACTCAATCATTCATATGGAACCACATAAACCACAGACACCCTAGCATCATGAGATCTTCACATGGGAGTAGATTTAGAGATCAATTAATCCAAAATTCGCAATGACAGCTGGTGAGTTGCGAAGCTAGGGATATAGACATCTCAATCCAGTTCCACAGCTACTTAGTCATGGAAGTCTATTTGTGATCTGCAACACTTTATCTTATATGTTGCTGAAGACATTTGATCATACCCGCTGCTTGAGTCGTATACGTATGCGTATTCATAAATATATTTGTCTACATGTGTGAGCACAAAACACCAGGGAATGTCCTATGATAGAAGCTTATCCCCCGACACTAATGCCAAAGAGGTTTTTACTAGCTCTTGGCAGCGATAGTCAGATATTTGCCTTTGGGGAGAAAAAAATATATGTGGATGCTGAATAGTTAGAAAACATAATCTGATTTCAACCACTGGAACCAAATTTGACCTTTTTATCAAAAGGAACAAATTTAAGTTAGCTTTCAGATACAAAATAATTCATGTGGAATCAAAGGAAAGGGGAGGTAAGAAAACACGAAAGAAGGTAGGAGACAAGATGTCCAAAGGAAAGCCAGAAGAGTGCTGGCTGAAGTTAGCCATTTTTTAAAAGTCAAGGTGATCTTAAGAAATGCATAGAGGTGTTGGAAGGTAGAGTAATGCTAAGGGCAGCCCATGGGCAGAGCCCCCAGCTTCTGGACACTAGGAATCTATAAGGAAAATGCTGGGTAAAGCTACGAAAACTGATCCTTCTGATGGTGGTGTAAAGCAAGGCTGCATGGCGTCGTGGTTACAGATTCAAGCTCTGGAATCTTTGACTTTTGGCCTCGCTGCGTAGTAACTGGATTATTTTTTATTTGGAGCACTGCTTAAATTCTCTGAGATCCAGTTTCCTTACTTGTTATTATAATAATAGTACCTGGCCCATAAGGCACGTTCACCACATATGTGCGGAATGAAGAATTATATTTACCAGTAGAGAGGAAGGGACTTCCCTGGTGGCGCAGTGGTTAAGAATCCGCCTGCCAATGCAGGGGACACAAGTTCGATCCTTGGTCCGGGAAGATCCCACATGCCGCGGAGCAACTAAGCCCGTGCACCACAGCTACTGAAGCCCGCACGCCTAGAGCCCATGCTCCACAGCGAAGAGTAGCCCCCGCTCGGCACAACTAGAGAAGAGCCTGCGCGCAGCAACGAAAATCCAATGGAACCAAAAGTAAATACATAAACAAGTAGAGAGGGAGAAGAACTGAGAGGGAACAAATCACAGTATAATCATTTTCAAGAAAGGATGCAGGAAAATAATAGTACCAACGTAACAGTACGTCAGAGCCGCTTTTCTCAAGTAATGGCCAGTCTGATGACGGGCCAAGAAATCAGTACACTGTTGAGTAGTTGTAGGAGGTATAAAGTGGGCCAGTACTTGCGTTCTGGGAAGACAGAGGAAGGATGTGTCTCTCGGTGGGTTTTTTCCTTTCCCTCTCCCTTCCCCACTGTCTCCGGATGAAGCTTCAGAGGCCTGGGCCAACCTGCAACTCTTGCTGGTAGTCACCTGCCTTTATGCTGATAGAATATTATTCCAGTTTTTAAAGACCTATATCCCATGGAAAAGTTCTCTTAGGACATTTTCGGGAAGTTTGAGCTGGGTAGTACTCTTAAGGATTAAGCTGGCAGCTAAGGTATTTTAAATAAATTAAATCAAAAACTGTTTTTCTTAGCCTGTCAAAAATTATGTATGGAATCGCTATTTCAGGAGGAGTCACGTTCTTTCCTAATCAAAACATGAATGATTGTGTGGTTAATTACTTTTTGAGGGAATCATATGAAAGCACGGTTTCATTTATTTGAAATATTTCCTAAAGGTTTAAAAAAAACTCCTTGTTCCAAAATACTTTCTAAAAATCTCATGAGTCATTTCAGATAGGAGAACCATGTTTAAAAGGAAGAAGGGAAAAGATGGCTGTACTTGTTCTACTAATAGCCCAGTGTAGAAATATCTAGAGGTTAAGACAGTAAGCAGAACTTTCGTATCATGGGTACTCTTATACCAAAGGTAGTGGCTGCCTTTTAGCAGTGAAGAAAGAATATAATGTTCTCTTGTCTGTTTTCCTCCAGGACAACAATGAGTAAAGCCAGAACCCAGAAGAGGGCTGTGGTGAAGGACCAGCATGGAAAACGCATTTACCTGGAGCACCTGGAGGATGTCCCAGAAGCATTAGACCAGGACGACCTCCAGCATGACCTCAAGCGACTCCTTCGGCATTTCTGCAAGGAGGACATGAAGCAAGAGGCCAAATGAGAGGCTGTCCAATTCTCACACCAGAAACCACACATTCACTCGATATGCAACTTCCCGTTTCATTAGAGGAGTGAACTAACTGGCTTGATGAATGGGATTTCCACCCTTAGCATATACACTGCATTTTGTTTGAGTTTTTCCCCATCCTCTTTAACTGTAAGCTAATTTGTGACCAAAGATAGCATCCTTCATCCTGGATGCTGTATCCACTCCTCTGTTGTGTCTGTGCTCACCTGGGACCTGGCCACCTCCATTATTCTTCTTGGCTTCTGCACAAGCTCCATGAAAATCCATTGAACAGAAGAACTTCACCTGCAGACCTCTTCAAATGACGATACCTAGGAATCCTTCAAAGAGATACCCATGTACAATATATATAGCTAAAATGCTCAGACGAGCAACATATTAAAACCACTGCCTGTCATAACTACACTGGGCATCACGGAATAAAAGGCCTCTAGGAATTGCTGAACAATGGTTCACTAAGATATTGCTAACACAATCGAACGTAATACAGTTCTCCTGCAAAAGAAGCACTTCAGACCTACCATGTCCTTAGAACTTCCAGAGTAGCCCTGGCTCCTAGTGAAAGATGGGTTCATAACCTTGAAGAACTGTCCTAACTAAGCACTTATTGCTGGTGCTGGCCAGCTGTGATTTATGACTCTCCAGCAGCCACTGAGGGAGGGGAGGAAGGGAGAAGTGGCAACGAGGTGAAGCGGTGAGGTATTCAGTTGCCAGCAGTGGCATCCTGCAGCTGTCTAGCATCTTCAGGTCCTTTAGATTTGGGACATGTTGGCAGGGTATTTTAAAAAGCTATAACTACTGTAGTTTTCCAGTTTTCATTGCTGCTTTAGCAAACCACGCTGTCTTATTGGTGGTACTTTCTCCTGGCCACTGCACTGTAGATAATTCATTGGAAACAAGATTTGCCCCCTACACAAACGGTTAAACTCCTTCACCGTGTTGGAGTGGTTTCTTTCATTTTTTTCTTCCAGGTTTATATCTTCTCTAATACCTGCATGTAGCATTTAAGAATCAAACCACAGTTCAAACCCATCTTCTAATCACATTGATGGTTTTCATTCTTTTTACCCTGAGCAAGCACTTTTCACTTTTCAGCTAGGTCTGTTTTTTAGCTTGCAGACGAGATTGAGAAATCCTGAAAATTTTGGTTCGGGTTAAAATTTTGGGTTTATTTATTTGAAATCCAAACTCCCTTGGAAACCTTGAAGTGCATTTGTGCACTTTCCTGTTTGTTTGTTTCAAAGAAGGGACTTTAATCATCTGAGTGATTTCATGTCCTATTCCTTATTCCTCTAGTGGTGGAAGCTGTGTAGCATTTTAACATATATATATATTCACAAATATATTCATATAAACAGTATACATTTTGAGTCAGTTATTTGTTAAAGAAAAGTATATTCAATGAAGATGAAATTAAAAAATTTTGAAAACCAGAGTCTATCCTCCAGGGATTAAACCTTTTCGAATTCTATCTGGTCTTTTCCTGTTGTGCAAAAATGACTCATTGTTCTGAATGTCAAAAACAAAGATGACAAACAATGGCATTTCATCATTTCAAGTAATTTTGCCAAGAGAGAAGATTTCCTGGGAGGGAGGTTTCCCACAAGCCAAATCTCCTAAGCCTTGAATGCTAGCACGTTTGGCAGCTGGATAGGAAAGAGAGCATCTTTGGCAGCCAACATGAAGGAGGCCAATGGTGAAACATTTTGGACGTACCATGGCCTCCTTGTCTACACCTTCACTGGAGCTCAAGAAAAGCGTTTCTGTTGTGTGATTTGCAGTGCAGACGATGTCTGTGTAACAACATAATGGTTAATCCCCTTTTTTTGATTTTGATTTTTGCTGTGTAATCAAAAAACTTGAATAATGTGAGAAGAAGTGAATTTTCAGTTGATGAATCAGCATCTTGTTCCCATGGTGATAACACTAATTGAATATATCTATGAGGGCATGTATTAGTTAATGGAAAAAAATACAACACTAACAATACATAGCTGCAATGTGTACAATGGCTGATTTAATTAAATAAAATGTACAAGTGTTAAGTGTGGCAACAGTGATTTGTTCTTCTTTAGAACTCACCTGTGATTTCAGGAGGTGAGACATTATTAAAGAGATGGAATAGATGTGAAGCCAAAAGAAAAGCAGCTTGCCTTTGTTCTTTTTATTTGGTAACTGAATAGGCTCCATGCCCAACACTGTTTAAGCACTGGGAGAAACAGAAAGATTGTATCCCTGCCCTCAAAGAACTTTCATTGCGATCGTTATGCAAAGGGAGAAAAACAAAGATTTAGTTTTGGGATCACTAGTAAATGAGAAATAGGAACTTGTGGGCTTGGAGGACATGAGGAGAGGGGATCCAGGGGTGGGCAGCACAGAGAAGGACCCCAGATTCACTTCTCTCCTGTAAGGTCATGGCTCTCAGGAAACACCTTCTGCTTTTGGGAGCAGTGTTTAGCTCTGGGGTTTTATTTCTCTCTCATTGACTGAGAATTAGAAATGAAATGGATCCGTTAATAGAAATAAAGACAGGGCAGGAATATGCAAAACTGGAATCAGTTTTGTTTGGAGACTATTTTGGGTTTTGCTTTTTGAAAACTCCCTTTAGTGCTGCTATAGCATTTTTTACTGCAAAAACAGAACAGAAAGACATGGTTTAAAAATTAAGTTTTATTTAAATCTTATCTAGTATGAGATAGGAAACTCACTGGATCTGGCTTATCTGCCTGGATGATTTACAAGACCTTCCAAAATTAAAGTACCAGTTATGCTTGAAATATTTCAAAGAAAAGAGAGTCAAAAAAATTTTTTTTCCAGAGTGGGAGTGTCTGTGTGACCATCCCTCTTCCTCCCATTTGTTTCACGTGCTGTGCTTTCTATTGACAGGAACTCTGAGCTTCCATTGCCTTGAGTTTGAATTAAGGAGATTAAAGCATCAGAGAATGTTCAGTGTCTTTCCATGTTTAATTATGTGGTGTGCAAACCCCAGTAAAAAAAAGGAACAGTGATTCATATGACCTTTTACAGAAATATATTTAAGATGTGAAGTTGGGGGGAGCCCTCCAGACTGAGGGAAGATTATGCACGTCTCATAAATGACTTGAATTAGCCATAAAGAGTTGCAAATTAAATACAGGCACATTGAAACAAACTTGAACTTGAGATGCCTGTGTCATTTATGTCATCACGGAAGGTCTGGGTGTGGGCAAGTAGACAAGCACATGAATAAAACAGATAAAGGGAAGCTAAACAAATATTTAATGAGAACCAAAATCACTACAAGTTTTTCTTAATTCATAAAGATGGTCTGCTTGTTTTCATTATGTTATAAAAAAAAAAAAAGTTGTTTGAACAAGTCTGTCTTCAGTCACCACTCCCTGCTTAAAAACTACACTGTCCTTCCTTCAGTTAAGGTATGCTTTCTGTTTCTGATCTAATTAAAGCTAGAATTACAATCTTGGAATGAATCACCTATGTAAATATGTAATACAACTTTTTCTCACTCTAAGAATAGAACATTTAAGAAAATCTTTTAAAGACCTTAAGAAAAACATTCCCACCCAACTCCTGCACACAAGTTAAAATATTCTTTTTCGGTTATACTCCTGGGGAAAAAAAGAAGTACTCCCTTGCTTTGGATTAGCTCCAAGGTATGGAGTAAACGATACACATAAATATATTTTGGGTAGAGCTGTTATGTATGGTAGCCAGAGATACTTGACAGTGGTATTCGCAGTACTTCAACAGATATCTTCAATCACTAGAAATGCTCAGTTAATATATCCTTGAAATATTTCAGTGAGGCAATATGACACAAGGGTTAAACAGATGATCTTGGAAAAGACTGGACTGGAATCAATCCAGCTATGTCGATATTTATGTGACTTTGTGAAAGTTTACCCACTGGAACACAATTCCCTTATCAGTAAAATAAGAGAGGATAATACAGTCATCCCTCATTATCCACGGAGGATGCTTCCAGACCCCCTGCGGAAACCAAAATCCGTGGATGCTCAAGTCCCTTGTATAAAATTGTGTAGTAGAGTCAGCCCTCCAAATCCGCGTGTTCTGCATCCAGGGATTCAATAGGTGAAAAATTGATCCACGATTGGTTGAATCCAAGAATGCAGAACTTCGAATAAGGAGGGCTGACTGTACTTGCCTCAGAACCCTCTGGCCTTACCAAACCCAGGGAAGGGCAGCAAGTCCTGCCCCATTTGTCACCCCCTTTAATCCAGAAGTGCCGCTGTAGCCTATGTGTCCTTGGAGGCCATTAGGTATGGACCCGTATTTGTGACCTTCCACTTCTCTGGGGAGGAGTGAGCCTCTGGATTGGTATTGAAGGTGTTAGCCCTCTAGGTTAGAAAATAAAGTTAGCTGCTTCCTCTCAGGGACTCGCAGAACATGCTTGTCAATTAAGCCCTTTGATTCACTTCCCCTTCTGGGGAAGGATTCTTCAGGATCTCTTTTTCTCATCAGGCTCTTAGTGCACAGTTCTGGTCTCCAGTCCTTTTTCAAACTTCCCACACATACTCTATTTCCGGTTTTCTTTCTTTTCCACTTTCAAAACTA
Source organism: Monodon monoceros (assembly GCF_005190385.1). NCBI lineage: Eukaryota > Metazoa > Chordata > Mammalia > Artiodactyla > Monodontidae > Monodon > Monodon monoceros. The sequence goes on from NW_021703777.1 coordinate 110,424,686, forward strand.
GCGAATTAGATAAAGCCACCCAAACTCCCCTACGTCCAGCTTAGCTGCTGCAAAGAGACGTGCTGGCAGGGCCCTGGGCTGGACTGGAGGTGGATCTGAACACAACAGCTGCCTTTGCGGTTGTGCAGAAACAATTGAATTACAATGTCAGCGTGAAATCCACATCCTGCCAGTTTTTCTTGGGCGTTGATCAGAACTCAGCCCTCCTCCAGGCCATGATATAGGGTTTACGTGACACTAGTCTAGCAGCAACTTCTGGATGAGGTGGACCTTGTGTGTATTTTCCAAGTGACTCACAAATATTTGATACCTTAGAGAAACACCTCCCCCCGGCCACCCACTCTCTCACCCCCAAAAGTCAGAGGAACAATTTGGAGAGTCTGTTGTTCCAACAATGCCGTTAGCCTTTAGATTGGTATGTTAGTTTCCTAGGACTGCCATAACAAAACACTACATACTAGATGGCTTAAACAGCAGAAATGAATTTTCTCACAGTTCTGGAGGCCAGAGATCTGAGATCAAGGTGTCAGTAGATTGGATTCTTCCGAGGCCTTTCTCTTTCTCTTTGGCTTGCACATGACCGTCTTCTCCCTATGCCCTCACGTGGTCTTTCTTCTGTGTGTGTGCATCCCTGTGTCTCTTTGTACGTCCAAATATCTTCTTATTAGGACCAGTCAGATTCCATCAGGCCCACCCAACTGGCCTCATTTTAAACTAATCACCCCTTTAAAGGCTCTGTTTCCAGCTACAGTCACATTTTGACAAAATGAAGGTTAGTGCTTCAACATATGAGTTTTTGGAGGACACAACTCCACCCACAACTGGGTTTAGTCCAAAACAACAAAGCCCACTAGGTATTTTAAGTAAGGAAGGATTTAATGCAGGGAATTAGATGCTTACACAAATGTTGGAAGAGTCGGAAGAGTGAAGGTAAGGAAGCCGATGCTACTTTGAAGAAACTTCTTAAGTGCAGAAATCAGAACTCCAAGCAGCCACTGATGGGTTGGGCTCTTTGCAGCAAGAAGTGTGTGCTTGCCCGGACATGAGTGCACAAAACCCTCCTCTGTCTTCTGCCAAAGTCCAGGCACGCTCCCCAGCTGCCCCTTGACAAATAATTTGTTTCCTTTTCTTTCCCTTTCAGACATCAGGCAGACACTTATCATTGGCAGAATGTATCACATAATGCCACTGGAAAGGGATTCCAAGACATATAGTTCTGAGCATCTTCCCCTGCCTGCAGGGAAGAATGTAGACTAGAGCAGCAACAACACAGGGGCTGAGCCACAGAATAACAGTCTTCATCCATTCACTCACTCATGCACTCAAGACCTACTCTATTCCAGACATTTTGCTAAGTACTTAGGGTAGATTGAGGCCAAGATGATCATGACTTTTTACCATTGCCAGTCACCGTTGAAAGTGCCCTTGAAACTCGTTTAATTTCTACCAAATCCTATGAAGTATATATAGATGAGGAAATTGAGGGACAAAAAACTTGGGTAATTCACTCAAGATCGTGCAGTTGAAAAACAGCAAAGCTAGGATAAGAACCCAAGCAGATGACTCCAATAGCAAACCATGCTCCATCTTTGAAACACATAGTCCCTACCCCTTGAGTTTATAATCTTGCAGCAGACACATACGGAACCAATAATTTCACAAATGATTAATTAAAATTTAAGTTTCTTCTAGAGAAATACCTTGTTACCTTACTTATAAGGAAATAAGCCCTGTTCAGTACCATCCTCACTTCTATCCTTCTGCAAAATCTCTCCCAAAACCTACTTTCTCTTCCTCACATGCTTCATACTCAGCCGATGACCTTGACTCTGTTTTATAAGAAATTAGTTGTCAATGGGCATTAATTACTTCAGTGCTGTATTGGTCAGGGTTCTACAGAGAAACAGAAACAGTAGGATGTATGCATAAATAGAAACTTATGGTAAGGAATTGGCTCATGTGATTTTAGAGGCCAAGCAGTATCAGGATCTGCAGTCAGCAAGCTGAGATCCAGGATGGTATAGCTTCAGTCCAAGAGCCAGGAGGCTCCAGATCTAAGAGGCAATGTCTCAGTCCGAGTTTGAAGGCAGGAAAAGATCCATGCCCCAACTCCAGGCAGCCAAGCTGAAGAAGTTCCCTCTTACTCAAGGGAGGGTCAGCCTCTGTGTTCTAGTCAGGCTGTCAACTGATTGGATGAGGCCCACCCACCCACGTTGGAAAGGGCAATTGGCTTTCCTCAGCCTACCAAGTCAATTGTTAATCTCATCCCGAAATGCTCTCAGAGACACACTCAGAACAACGCTTGACCATCCAGGGCCCAGTCAAGTTGACGCATAAAATTAACCATCACAAATGCTTTTCCTCTTCCTACCTCCCAAATTATTCATATCCACAGGCACGCTAGTCCTTACTGTTTTCACCAGTTATGCTCTCTACTGGCTCTCTCTCCCGCCTAGGCACACTTTCAGGTTTCTCCCAGTTTCTGAGAAAACAAATTTATCCTCCGGTCCTGGCAACCAATGCTCGCTCTCGCTCTCGCTCTCTCTCTCTCTCCCTGCGTATGCTTCCCCAGTTTCCTCTTTCACAATCCTCCTTCAAGTCTGGCTTCAAAAAAATCTACAAACTTAATGCATTAGAAACTACAGGATATGTCTAAGCATAGGTCAAAGGAAAACTAAAAGTCTTAAACTAAGGGTCATAATTCTTATGCCTGGAGTGGCCAGACAGGAGAACAATGTGTGAGTTGTCTGGGCAAAGAAAATAAGAACTAGTAAGGCCCGTGGCAAACTTAGAGAGTATGCCACATGTAATATATATTGAGATAAATATAAACCTTCAAGAATCAATTTATTAATTACAATAAAAAAAACAGTAAAAATGCAAAATCTATCTGAGAGCTGTCTTTTGAAACAATAATATAGATAATTGCCACTAACATAAACAAGAGGTCAGAGAAAGCAGAAATGTGCAATGGTAAGAAAGAGAATGGGGGAGTGTGATAATGTGATTTATAATGAGAAATATATTTTGTCTTGGTTTCTGGCATGGAGTTCCTAAAACCCTGGGAATTTCCTGAGGGACAAAAGCAATGGGAGCAACTTTTGTTATAATATTTGGTCTCTTTTCCTCAGTTCCTCACATGGCTTCAGAGCCACAATCGTGAAATAGATGTCTTGCTATTCTTAACAAACCGTTTCCACTACACCTAAGTTTATGTTAATGCAGTGACTTTTGGAAAGCACTTAAGGATGGGGACTGGATGCCAGGGGAACCAACCGTGAACAGAGGGGTGGAATATTGCGTCCACCACCCCACCCCCCCAATTTCCAGGGAGAGGCGGGCGCTGGAGGTTAATTACCAACAGCCAGTGATTTAGTCAATCACACCTGCGTAATGAGGCCGCCATAAAACCCCAAATGGCTGGGGTTTGGAAAGCTTCTGGATGGGTGAATGAACACTTGGAGATGTGGGGAGAGTGGGCGCTAGGAGAGAGAGGACTTGGAAGCTCCTTTCCCCACACCTTGCCCTGTGCAGCTCTTCCATCTGGCTCTTCCTGAGTTATATCCTTTTATAATAAACCCGCGATCTAGTAAGTACAATGTTTCTCTGAGTTCTATGAGCTGCTTTGGCAGATGAATTGAACCCAGCCAGGGGGTCACTGGAAACTCTATAGCTGGTGTGCAGAAACACAGGTAACAACCTGGGCTTTTGACTGGTGTCTGAAGGGGGGGCGGGTAGGGGAGGGGACAGTCTTGTAAGACTGAGCCCTGAACCTGTGGGATCTGATACTGTCTCCGAGTATAGTGTCAGAATCGACCCCATCCAGCTGGTGTTGGAGGGTTGCTCCTTAGGGTGAGGAATCCGCACCCTCCCCCCGCCTGGCCCCTCCACCTCGCCAGTACGCGCGCGCGCGCGCGCACACACACGCACGCACACGCACACACACGCACGCACACGCACACACACGCACACAGAGGAATGAGGAGCAGAATCTCTTTAGGAAGATAATCAGGGAGGAAATAATTATAAGAAAATGTTACCTAATTTTATGTAAGTAAATGCAGAAACCTGAATAAAAGAGATGATTTGTTTAAAAATTGATCACAGAAGAGATAGTAAATGTAAACCCCAAAGTGATGGTTAATTTTGCCTGTCAATTTGATTGTGCTAAGGGATGACCAGAGAGCTGGTACATTACTTCTGGGTGTCTGTGCAGCTGTTTCCAGTAGAGGGTAGCATTTGATGAGTAGACGGAGTAAAGAAGACACCGCCTCAACAACGCAGGTGAGGATCGTGCATTCCATTAAAGGCTTGAACAGAACAAAAGACAAAGACAGGGCGAGTGTTCTTTAGCTGGAACGTTTATCTTCTGCCCTTGGTTCTCGGACCTCGGGACTTGGCCTGGAACTTATACAACGGACCACCTGGTTCCCGGGCCTTCGGGTTTGCACTGGAACTCTACCACCGGCTTCCGTGGGCCTCCAGCTTGCAGACAGCAGACCGTGGGGCTTTCGCAGCCGCCATAACTGTGTAAGCCAATTCCTCACAATGAATCTCTTACAGGGAATGGGGCGCGAAAGGCTGGTCATGTCTCAGGTCGCAGGTGAGTCCCTGGGATGGGCTGCCAAAGGAGGGTCCTTGGCTTCATGTAGGAATGAATTCAAGAGCAGCCATAGTGAAGTAAAAGCAGGTTTATTTAGAGAGATATACACTTCATAGGCAGAATGTAGTCTGTCTCAGAAGGTGAGAGTGGCCTGGGCTGCAGGGGTGGTCAGTTTTTAAGGGTGGGTAATTTCATAGGCTAGTGTATGGGAGGATTATTCCAACTATTTTGGGGAAGGGGTGAGGATTTTGAGGAATTGGGCAACTACCCACTTTTTGGCCTTTTATGGTCGGCCTGGGGCTGTCACGGTTCCTGTGGCCGTGTCATTTAGATGCTGATGTATTGCAATGAACGTATAGTGAAGCTCAAGGTCCACTGGAAGTTGAATTTTTCACCATTTTGGATCTAATTGGTTCTAACCCGTCAATGGCTGTGTCATTCTTTTAAAGGTTGTGCCCTGACCCCCTTTCCTCCTAATGTCTATCTATTTATATCCTATTGGTTCTGTTTCTCGGGAGAACACTGATTAACACACCCAATAACCATGGAAGATACTGAGAAAGTAGCCAAAGACTTAAGCCCACAAGAAAGCTCCAGATCTTGGTGCTGTCACAGACGGATTATATTAAGCTTTCAGTAAACAGACAATTCCAATACCATTTAAACTGCCACAGGGCCCTGGGAGAAAAGAAAATTTCCCATTAGTTTTTTTTTTTAACAAAGCAAGTATATCTTTGGTACCAAAACTGGACAAAATGTGACCAAAAAACATCCACAATAACAACAAAAAAACCTCATAGACTAGTTTTACTAAGGTATAGCTATGCAAAAATCACAAATAAAATAGCAAATATAATTTGGCACACATTTTTAAAAATAATAAACTATGACTAAGTGGCTTCATTCCAAGGTGAAAGTGGCTCATTACTAATAGCTGTTAATATATTACCCATATTGAAAAGTGAAAGAGACAAACCCATAGTTGGGCAAGAGGCATTTGCTAAAATGTAGCATGCAGTCTTGATTTTCTTTTTTTTTTTTTTTTAACATTTATTTATTTATTTATTTATTGGCTGCGTTGGGTCTTCATTGCTGCCCGGGTTTTCTCTAGTTGCGGCGAGCGGGGACTACTCTTCGTTGCGGTGTGTGGGCTTCTCATTGCGGTGGCTTCTCTTTTTGTGGAGCACGGGCTCTAGGTGTGTGGGCTTCAGTAGTTGTGGCTCACGGGCTCTAGAGGGCAGGCTCAGCAGTTGTGGCACACGGGCTTAGTTGCTTCGCGGCATGTGGGATCTTCCCGGACTAGGGCTCGAACCTGCGTCCCCTGCATTGGCAGGCGGATTCTTAACCACTGCGCCACCAGGGAAGCCCCTCCAGTCTTGATTTTTGTATCTTTTTAAGAAGTCAGAAGAGATATATTCTTCCTTAAAATGATCGCATGATACATGTGCATGTATAAACAGCACTTCCTTAACAAATGTTCAAATAAATTTGGGGAGCACGTTTAAGTCATGCCCATTTGAGCACGGCTTTTGCAGTAATAGAGAAAACCTTCTCTCTGACTGCACACCACACAAAACCACGTGCTTCTCCTCAACCGCCTTGTGCTAGCCCTCCACGTCACCAGCGTCGTATGACAAAAATAAAATAATTTAGTTTTAATATCAAACGAGTTTGAGATTCTTTATTCGAGGGAAAAACAACCAATGGATTGAAGGAATGCAGTGCCTCCCAAGAGGTGGGGCGCTCTTCCTGAGGGGTTTGGGACAAGAGCGAGTTTCACAGAGCATTAGAGGAGACAACTCCGAATCAGGGCATGATTGGCCAGGAGGTGGAGGATTTCCTTATATGGCAAGCAGGCCTTATTTTCTAGGGTCAGGTAAGCTAGTTGAACCTAAGTTGGAGGGTTGTGATTGGTATATTAGGATTCCTTGACAGTGATGTGTTTCCTGGAAGTGGCAGCTGACAGATTTGTGACGTGGGCCAGACCACTGGGGCGGCCTCTATTTTGTGGGTCCCAATGTACGATTTTCTTTATCACCAGTGAAAGCATTTCTTTCTCTTTTCTTCCCCTGCATCCCCCATGGCTTTTTTTTTATGAAAATTTTTAAATTGACGTATAGTTGATATACAATGTTATAAGTTACAGGTGTACAATATAGTGATTCACAATATTAAAGGTTATGTTCCATTTACAGTTATTATAAAATATTTGCCATAGTTCCTGTGTTGTACAATGTATTCTTATAGCTTAATTTATGTCTAATAGTTTATACCTCTTAATCCCCTTCTCCTATATTGCCCCTCCCCCCTTCTCTCTGCCCACTGGTAACGACTAGTTCTCTCTATCTGTGGGTCTGCTTCTTTTTTGTTTTATTCACTAGTTTGTTGTATTCTTTAGATTCCATGTATAAGTGATATCATACAGTATTTGTCTTTTTCTGTTGTACTTATTTCACCCAGCATTAATACCCTCCAAGTCTATCCAGGTTGTTTCAAATAGCAAATTTTTGTTTGTATCCAAGCTTGTCTCTTTGCAAGGTGATATTATTTCTGGAATATTTATGAATCCTCGCATGTAGAAGTTTCAAAATTAATACATTTATTAAGTTATTTAAAGCATAAGAACAGAAAAAATGTGCAATAGAGGATTCTTTTGTTCATTACGCATATACTGCAAATAGAAAGAATTTACTTTTCATAGTTCACAGATGATGTAGCAATTTTAAGCAAAATTTGTACTTCATAGAAAATAACTTTTATTTCATTGCTTTTTTGCCTTGTAACCCAGATTATTTTCTAATGAATTAAGGGCACTTAGGAGGGGACATGTGCCCCTTACACCATAATTCATCCTTTTTAACCTTGAACAATGGGAGCATTCCTATTTTAAAACTCTGAACAAGACAAAAAAGTCCATTATTTCCATTACAGCCCAGAATTGATCAAGAAGTATTAATCAATGCAAATTTGAATAAAAACAAAGAAATTAAAGCATAAAACCTGGAAAAGAAGTAGAAAACATCAATTTATGCAGGTAATATGTTTGTGAAAAAGGAAAACCAGAGACAGACCGAAAGAAAAATTAGTCAACAATTTTGTCACTCTTTTCAAGATTAACATAGAAAATCCATAACTTTCCTTAACATAGGAAATCTCCAAATTAAAAATGGAAGAAAAAATATGTATAATTTATAATAGCAACAAAAGAGATTAAATTCCTAGTTATAAATTTAACAAGAAATGTACAGGACCTATTAAAAAATGTTTAATGGCTTTACTTAAATAATTGGATAGATATATTATCTTGTATATAATTATAAAATATTGTAAAGATGTCAATTTTCCATTAATTTATTTCCTAATACGATCACAATAAAATTTCTTATAGGATTTTAATTTGAGTTTGTATGACAAAAAACAAGCATGTGAAATTAATCAAGATTCTAGGGGCTAAAAAAAAGGAATGTTTGTAACAAGGTAGCCCGACTGGATATTAAAATGTATTTTAAGCTACTGTTTCTATAATAGTTTAATATGAGTGTAGTAAGTGACAGCAAGAGCAATGAAATAGAATGGGAAATCCAGAAAGAGAAATTGATCGAAAATAAATTGAAATTTGGTATATGGTCAATGTAGCCCTTCAAATCAAGCAGAAAAGAGCAGGCTATTCTATATAGGGTTGGGTCAAATGACTAGTTATTTGGGGGATGAAGTAAAGCTAAATCCCTATTTGTTCCCTTCACTAAAGCAAATTATAGATAACTCAATTAATTAAATGCAAAAATTTTTAAACCATAAAATAATAAAAGAAAGCAGTAGCAATTTTTTTTATTACCTTCAATAGGGAAGATATTTGTAGTCAAGAAAAAACCCAGAAGCCCAGGTGGAACAAAACCCATACATTTGATGATATAAATATTTGAAATTTGCACACAGAAAAAACCATAAGCAAAATTAAAATATAAATGAAAAAATATGAATTTACTGATTATATAAAGAGACTGCATATGTCAACAACCTAACATGAAAACAGCAAAGGATACGGACAGACTTCACACAGGTATAGGAAGAAATTCAAATGACTTGTTTACCTGAGAAAATAGCCCCGTCTCACCTACAATTAGACATCATAAAATAAAACAATAATATGCTATTTTTAAACCTGTCAATTTGGACGCTCTTAGAATTTTCATTAAGACCAAGTATTAGCCCAAGTGTGGGAAAATGGGGCACCTATATGCCAGTGGGAATAAAAAAGAATTTACAAAGCAATGCCTTTCAGAATTAAATATGTACAAATCCTTTGACTCAACAGTTTTACCTTAAGGGATTTTTTTGATGGTCTCCATGGGAAAGGAAAATATTGTACCTTCAAAAAAAAGACAAATTTTATATCCATAATAGGATGCATAATGGAAGAGTATGTAGCTGTTATCTTCAAGTACATCTTATATGAATAAGTATGAATAAGTAAAGTCCAGAGGAAGGGGTATAGTATGCCCACATCTGTGTAGAACTTAATATATATGTGTTGGTGGGAATGTGTGAATCTGTTGGCAGTTGTTCCCCAGGTTGTATGTACGAGAGACTAACCCAGTAGCCTGTCTCTGGCTGTGTTTAATTTCTTTCTTCTTTTTTTAAAAACCACATGCTATTTGAGAGAGGGGATCTAGTTATTCAGTAGGTGATTAAGCCCAAGTAGAAATAGATACCGATAAAGAGCTATTGTTAATACATAAACAACACTTTAATTTTAAACAAATAGGGAGGTACATGAAACAGGGAAATGTAAATACAGACAGTCTCAGACTTATGATCATTTAATTTTGCGATGGTGTGAAATTGACATGCATTCAGTAGAGACCATATGTGGAATTTTGAGTTTGGATCTTTTCCCAGGCTAGTGATATGTGGTACCACACTCTCTCATGATGCTGGGCAGTGGCTGCAGCCACAGTTCTCATCACCCATGTGATCATGAGGGTAAACAACTGATACACTTACAACCATTCTGTCCCCATACAAACATTCTGTTTTTTACTTTCAGTGCAGAATTCAATTGCATGAGATATTCAACACTTGATTATAAAACAGGCTGTGTGTTAGATGATTTTACCCAACTTTAAGCAAATGTAAGTATTCTGAGCATATAGGCTAGACTCAGCTATGATGTTCTGTCGGTTATGTGTATTAAATTTTTGACTTACAATATTTTCAACTTACAGTGGGTTTATCAGGATGTAACCCCATTGTATGCTGAGGGAGATCTGTATATAAAAGAGGAATAATCCCTTATATTATTTGTGTGGAAAGAATTTTAGCTACTTATAAACATAAATAGTACAAACGTCTAGTAGTTTTAACTTTCACTTCATTATAGAGACAACACAGAGAGACTTTGGCCCATGCCTGTTGAGCCCTCTACAAATAAGCAGTTCTTGCTATACACTTGATCCTTGAACAACACAGGTTCGTACTGTAAGGTTCCACTTAGTTACAGATTTTTTTCCATAGTAAACAGTACAGTACCACACGATCCTCAGCTGGGAACTGTGGCTATGGAACCGCAGATCCTGAGGACCGACTACGAGATATCTCCGAATTTTCACCTGCTTGTAAGGTTAACACCCCTAACCCCTGTTGTCCCATATTCAAGGCTCCACTGTACTATCATTAGTACAGTTTTCTTAGCTATCATTGTACATAAGAGGATTTCCCCAACTTGCCACTAGAGGGCAGCAGACGATGGGTCATTTGCCATACAGCTCCAGGTGGTAGCTGCCCCAATAAGAGTGGGAATCGCCCAGCTCAGGAGCTTTGCGACTGGAAAAGTGGCTGAACTTTTCCAGATCTCAGTTTTACCGGGAAGTGGCAAAATATTGCTGAAATAACAAGGTATGGGAGGCAATTGCATGATTACATACCTTGGAAAAGCTCCCAAGAAAGTCATTTTCTGTAAAGGCAAAGCTGTGAATTGCCAGCCAGATGCAATTAATGACATTTTATTAGACATGGGGACGAGTTGTGGACTGGAAGCCTCTAAGACCTCTGCCAGCTCTCACAAGCTGTGATTTTAACTTGCAGATAGACTCAGTGACTACAGGGACTCAGTTAGAAATTAGCCACGTTAAAGTTTAACCATTAAATAAACAAACCTTATTTAAGCCAAACTGTTTAAATACTATTCTATTCCTTTTTAAAAAGCTAACAGTTATGGAGAGCTTCTTATGAGCCAGATACTGTTCCAAGCACTTTGCTTGTACACAACATTCCATTTGAGGTGTCTGCAGTTAACGCTCCCATTTTGCAGAAGACGAGGGTGAGGTAACTTGCCCAAGGTCTCTCAGCCAGGAGGGGTAGGGCCAGGATGTGAGAGCTCTGACGCCAGAGGCTACATTTATAACAACTGCTCCATCATGCTGGGAACTCGTGCAATGAAAGGCAGCCCAAATGTCTAATAAAATGTCATTAATTGCATCTGGCTGGCAATTCATAGTTTTGTCTCTAAGAAAATGACCTTCTTGGGAGCTTTTCCAAGGCATATACTCATGCAATTGCATCCCATACCTTGTTATTTCAGCAATATTTTGTTACCATAAAAGCATTGTAATCTGTTGATTGCAATGGCTGTTGATCTCTGCGCTAATCTCTCCCCGCCCCCATCTCCATAGCTGCTGGCAATGTCTCCCACCTCCCCATGGCGTTTTCTAGCCTAACTTAAAACGAACTTGACTAGAATCTGCTATTTCCTCCAAATACATTCCATTATCTCTTCCTCCCCGAACTTAAGGCCAAAAATTTCACCTACTATTCCTTGGTAGGCAGAGAGGAGCCCAGAGGAATGTAAGAGAGCCAGAGAGGAGGACTTGTGGGCGGCATATTCAAAGGGTACTAATAGACCAGTATTCGTGACGGTGGAAGCTGGTTTTGGGGAATGATGAGAAGTAAATCTGAAAAGGTTTTTTAAAATTAAATTACCGAAAGTCTTAATCCAGGCTGTGGAGTTTGGATGTTATGGGGTTAGCCCTGTCTGTGCAGCCACAGCAGGTATTTGGTTAGGAAAGCGCTGGGTAGAATGCATTGAAGGGTCACAGACAGGAGACACAGAAAGCTGTGCTGTGTGGTGCAGGAAGGAGAGCCTGGCAAACGCGGAAAAGAAAAGAAAATCCTGATGGTGTTACCAAGAGCAAACTTTTTGAAAATAAGAACATTATTGGAAAAGTAGGATATAATTACCAAGGACAGGGTTTATTAAAATAAAGCTGCAATTAGTATTAAAAATGTGTTTATACATGGGATTTTACACACAGTGGAAAATTTTTGAAGAGAGTTACTGGTATGTGGAGTAAAATGTTATTTTGCAAAGGAGAAATGCACATACAAATACATGTATACATAACTAATGCTTTGAAAAAAGCTAAGGGGGATTAGGAGGGACAGGGTGGTCTTCTGCACGTGTGCGCGCGCGCGTGCTCGTCTGTGTGTGTGATTTGGCCTGAGGCGCTACCTCCATCCTCTCCCTCTGACTGCAGCCCCCATCTCTGGAGCCCGTCAGCTGGCTGCTTGCTAACCCGCCTTACCCCCAGCTACCAATAATCGGTTTGGGGGCCACCTCACTCTGTGTGTCCTCATCTTGAGCCCTTCTCAGGCCAGCTCAAGGCCACTCACCTTTTCCTGTCCACTTGGTTCTTGTGCGTTCTTGCCCTGTTAATATCTGCAAGTTCAGGCCATACCAAAGCAGACCTGTTTCTTGCCTTTGCTCTGCCACCACAGACCATTCCAGGCTCTTCGGGCCCGAGTCAGGCGATTTCGGTCTCCCCAGTTCCAGAGGACACATGCCTATCTGCGCAGGTGGTTTCCTTGAAGCTCTCCCTGCATAGCTGGGAGTGAAAGCGGAATTCACAGGACATCAGCAGTCTCTGCAAAGTACAGGCATCCCCACTTTTCTAAAGTTTGCTTTATGCCACATCGCCTTTACAAAAGACCTAATTTTAATACTTGTTTTCACCAACTGAAAGAAATGCCAAAGGTTTTTCGTGTCTATGGAAAAAGGCGAAAATTGAAAATAGCGTTCAGTGTCTGTTTTGCAGGAGCCTTTATAGAGGCAGCGTGCACCCTCAACCCCAAGAGGGGTACTGCCAAGCTCCTTCCCTGGGAACTACACTCAACATCTCAGCATCAGGCCACCATAGTTTTGACCTGTGTCTGTGAGCATCTGGTCTTTTGCTCCATTTATTTTGTGTATCCAGAGCAAGACGTGTCCCTAAGGTAATTGCGTCTTTGCTGTATGTCACTTCGGCTTACAAAGGTTTCTTAGGAAGGCTCTGCTTTCAGATAGCGGGGGTGGGGGGGCAACCTGTACTCCACATCATCAGGCCTGGCTCTTCCCCTACCTTCCCTTTTCGGTTCAATTCTTGCAGAGTGAGTGATGAGCAAGGGTTGCCAAACTGGCTGAGCACCTATAGTTCTTGCCCTTTGGGGCTCACAAAAGCTCCAAGCTGTGAGTCAGCAGGAAGGGATCATTTAGCATCTGAGACACACACACACTCACACACATATGTGCACACACTCTTGCTCAGACTCAAGGGCTCTCTCACACACACACACACTCACACTCACACAATCACGCACAACATGGAGGAAGGGTAAGATGGACAATAGTCTTCTGTGAGTACAAAAAGGAATTCTTTTCTGCTTTTCTGTGCTTTCCAAGTTTTCTGCCTTGAAAATATGTTACTTTCACAAGTAACAAAATATTAAATATTGTAAAATATAAGAATAAAAGCAAAATAAATTCTATGTAATTTACTCCAATTTGGTAAAACTCCTCAGAGAAAGAACGTTTCCTCTCTTATATGTCTAATGACCCATTTGACTCATTTCTATTTGTGAAAATTTATGGTTTCATTCTTTACCTTGCAGAGATCCTTACTAACTTATGTAATAAAAATCAATGAAATATTTATATATTTTAAGTTATTGCACCTTGAAAAAGAGACCTTCCAATTGTGCTGATTTCACATTTGAAAGTTGAAAATTCAGTTTGGAGCTTTATATTGCATTAGAAATGGTTGTGGCTCATAAATATTTATTTAGAAAATCTGATTAATGCATGAATGTTCTTCCTTTCCTTCAAATAATCACAACAGAAGCCTGGAATCACACACATAACATCAACAGAAGTTCGCCCCCCACCCTGCTTATCTCACCACAGACTGGAGGTTCTGAATGTCCTCTCGTTCTGGCCTCCTGTGTCATAGTCAGCCACCTGGTCATCTCCAGTGAGAGTCACAGGTGACCCAGAATTTGGTCAACAAACTCAACAAATCATTCAAAAGGGATATTGGAATTTCTACTTTCAAAATAAATTTTTGAAAACAGTTTTCATAAGCCAAATCTGAGTTTATGTATAAGGAAGTGAATATTCTTCTTTAATTACCCACCTCCCTGCTTGCCGTGGGATCCGAAAGTGATGGTGAATCACATCCCCTCTCCTGAGAGTTCTCAACCAGATGGAGAAAAGTTTAGGAGTAAAGATCAGCTTTACTTTGGTAGTAAGATAAAGTAGGAGTAGTCAAGGATTTGGGCCAAAATTGAGCTTCCTACTCTGTTCCCACTTTTTATGCCAAATTTTCCACCCAATTTGAAAGGGTGGGGGGAGAGGTTTTGCCCTGATGACCTTACTTTTCACATAGTGGCAGTGTTACTGGACCAAACTTGGGTCCACTCACCCACACGCAGTAAAGCCAATCTACTGACAGTGGGTTGTGCAATGTTTATTGCAGGCATCAAACAAGGAGTCCAGGCAGCTAATGCTCAAAAGACCTGAACACCCCTGGCTCTCTCAGGGGTGAGGGAGAATTTTGAGGGGTGTGTGATCAGCTCACAGACATTATTCTAATTGATTGGTGGTGAGGTAACCAGGGGTCAACATCATCAACCTTCTGATTCCAACCGGTCTGGGGTCTACGTGCTTGTGGTCAGCATACGGTTAACTTCTTCTGGCTGGTGGGGGTTTAAGTATCTGCAAAATAGCTCTAGAATATATGTCTCAGAATATTATCTCTAGCCCTTGAGGAGGAACTAAAGGTCCCTGACTTTGTATAATGGCTAAACTATTATTACTTTGTCTTGCTTGACTGTTTTGCTTTGTTTCTGCATTTTCTCACTTCTCTGATTAAATTTATCCTTTGGAACTCAGGGAAGGCCTAGGAGGGTAAAGTTTTTCTACAAACAAGAGGCAGATGGAGGACATGGGGGGCGGGGGTGGGGGTCTCTCCCGAGAAGACCCAATAGGGTCCTGCTTGGTTACAGCAGGGTAATGTCCTACAAGAAGACATATGTCCTGCAAACTTTCTGGACCTGCCAAAGCAAGGTGAGAGGAAAAGAAATCATTTTCTTCAAAAATTGTTCATTCATAGGGAATAGAGCACTCTCTTTAGCAACATGAGGAATGTCGTAATAAATGTCATGCTTACTACTGAACATGTCTGAATTCTTTTTTTCCTGTTGCTAAAAATGTAGGACTCTGTAGATGCAATGAGGTGATTGGTGGATCAGCTCTCACAGTATCCATGGTGTTCTTTTACTAGTGCTTTACTTAGGATTTTATATATTTCCTTCCTTTGGATTAAATGAATGGACTTAATGATCATTAAAGTGAAGAGAGTAAATTATGAGGAGTTTTAAAATAAGAGTTCAGTTTCAAAGCTAACAGCAGTGTTTATTGGTCCTTCTTTTTGGCTTAGGAATGATGGAGTAAACAGATCATTATGGCCTCATGACCTTCCCTATCAGGGGAAGATCTGGTAACTGAGCTATCCCTGAAACAAACTATGAGTCTTGCAACAAATGGAAACTGATGAATAGAGGTCTTATTTGTTTCTGGCTTGGATTCCTCAATAATGGTCCAAGATTTTGTGCAGAGAACCAAGGTTTGGTGTTGATCCAGGGTTTTGTATTAGGAGCCAGTTTGAATCAAGAGCCAAGAGCTGAGGAAAGTTCAGAAGCCTTGATGGGAGAGGAGGGCTTGGGGCAGAGATGAGGAAGAAGGCTTCTCTGTTTGGTCTCTGTATCCACAATGGCTTGGATTCTCCCTCACCCTCAGCTCCTGCACTAGTGGAGGCTGATCCTGTTCTTCTGAACTTCAGTCTCCCAGAACGTGGGCAGATGTGTACATATGGGTAAAGTTCTTCGTCTCAAAGGAGACAGAGGAAAGTTAATGCTCTAGCAAATACCTAATTCCCAGCACATAGTGGGTACTCAATAAGTGCCCTTCTACTAAATGAAAGTAGTTTGGAAATGCCTGTTTGGTTCAGGAAGACCCTTGGCTGTTTCACTGCTAATTAGCACCTGAACCAGATGGTGAAGAGAAGAAGATCGAGAGTGTGAAATAAACACAAGCCTGGTCATTACTTCTTAACACTGGTGAAACTAGAGTTGACCAGTTATAGCTGAAATGCAGTTAGAACTGTGGATAATCATCCTTTATCTCCTCCTGGTCTCATAGGCACAGATGCTTGAGAGACGCTTGAGAGAAGTGTCTGTGAGATTATTTAACACTCTGACTTTATCACATATTCATGTTAAGAAGAGTTTCATGTATTTTTTTCCTCCTTGTAATGTTGTGTTATTGTGATTTATAATGAGAAATATATATATTTGGTTAGCAGCCGAGCCCAGTGAGTCTAGTAGATCAAAGCTCCTTTGGAAGCAGGCACCTTTATGAAAAACATCAGCTATCACTTTGTCCAATGGGATCCTCCAGCTGTGGTGACCTTGGGTGCAGATGTGAGCCCCACCTTACCCTGTGGAAAGCCCAGCCGTAAGTGTCAGAGGTCTGGTAACTTCTGGAGGGGGGAGGCAGCTCTTTGGGACATTATGTACATTAGCTGGCACATGGTAGGTGCTCAGTCAACAGAGAGGAGCTCCTTTATACGTGCCCCGGAGACCAGCAGATACCATATGACTGGTTCCCTGAGCAAGGCTGAGAGAAAAGCCATTCACCCTATAAACACAGAGAGGATAGGGTTTGGTCTTACTAGGTCCACCATGTTAGTTAGAGCGGGCTCCACACAAAGTTGTAAAGGACTTAAAGGTCACTCTTACCTATTCTCTCAAGGTCCTGATCTCTTCTCCCTTCTTATGTTATGTTCCTGCTTTTTTATAGTTCCTCCTCTGTGATCCATGTCATAATCACTTTTCAAGAGATCTTTGATTGAATCATCTCACCAAGGAGAAAATGACTAAGAAAATATTTATTTTGCATATCTCAGACATATTTGTCTTTTATTGGGGTCGGACAAAGGAATAAAGCTCTAATCCAAAGGAATACATTTCCAGCAGTGGAATTGAAGGTGGTGGATTAATTGGGACGGGCTAAACCACCATATCATCGGTCAAATACAACAGAATTTTATATCCCATTCACACAACAATCCAGTGTGGATGTTTGGGTGACTGGATAGCTTTGCTTCACCTGGCGATTCAGAGACCCATGTGCTAGGCCTTACAGGTGCATGTGGACAGCGGTGGAAGGAAAAGAGTGTAGAGAGGCCCCACTGCTCTGTTTAAAAGCTCCTATCAGGAAATGGCAAAATCCCCTGTGCTAACGTTTCACTGGTGAGAACTCAGTCCCATGGCCGCAAGGTCTTGCCCATTAGAGTCCTATCACCCTGGAAGAAAAGGAGGATGGATTTGGGCAGATAATTGAGTTTCAGCCAAAATCCCAGAGTGTGGAGCTTTGTTGCTCTGGAGGGTGAAGAGAGGCAGATATTTTTTCTCGCACAGTCAGGAAACCGTGTCCTGTAGCCAGGCACCACCTAAGCTGAAGCCTCGTGCTGTGGCTGAAACTAATTCCCAGGATTTTTCAGACAGACTCACTAACGTCATTTAAGCCTTTGTAGTCTTCCCTAGGTTTGTAATGGTAGAAAAGTACAACATGGACCTGTATATAGGTGGCCACTCGACCCAGAGCCATTCACCAGTTCTTCCACTGCTCCCTGCTCACTGACTCAGGGTCCTTGCTTTGCTTGGGATCAGCCTGGCCCCAGGCTTCTCCTCTTTTCTCTGTTTCTTCTCTTTCCCTCAACTATTTCACTGCAAATTAGCACCTGAGCCAGATGTTGAGGAGGAGCTAGAGATGGTGAGCTTAAACACAAGCCTGTTAATTACTTCTTAACACTGGTGAAAATAGAGTTGACCAGTTGCAGCTGAAATGTAGTTAGAACTGGGGATGATCATCCTTTATCTCCTCCTGGTCTCAGATGCGCAGATACTTGAGAGGTGTCTGTGATATTATTTAACACTCTAAATTTATCACATCTTCATGGGAAGAAGAGTTTAAAGCGGTTTTTTCTCACATTATGATGTTGTGATTTATAATAAGAAGTATATTTTAGAGCTTTGTCCCCTTTTTTACTCCTAAAGCCCTTAGAATTTCCTAAATGAGGAGAGCAATCAATGTGTCTTTTATTATGTTAATGAGATGACTTTTGGAAAGCACTTAAGGGTGGGGGGCTGGTTGCCAGTGGAGCCAACGAAATGATTAGAGGGTTGGAAGTTTCAGTCCCGCCCACCGACCTCCGGGGAGGGGAGAAGGGCAGGAGCTTGCGCCAATCACCAACAGCCAATGAGTTCGTCAGTCATGCCTATGTAATGAAGCCTCCATAAAAACCCAAAGAAAAGCTGGGTTTGGAGAGCTTCCAGGGTGGTGAACGAGTAGAGGTACCTGGAGAGGTCGTGGAAGCTCTGTGTCCTTTCCCCAAACCCTGCCCTAGCATCCGTCCCATGTGGATGTTCCTCTGTATCCTTTATCATATCATTTAAGAAGAAACCAGTAAACGTAAGTAAAATCTTTCTGTGAATTCTGTGTGCTCCTTTGGCAAATCAATCAAACTCAAGGAGGGGATCATTGGAAGCTCTAATCTATAGCCTGTAGGTCAGAAACACAGGTGACAACCTGGGTTTGTAATTAGCATCTGAATGGGGAGCAGCAATCTGGTGCAACTGAGCCTCTAACCCGTGGGATCTGATGATGTAGCTGGGTAGAAAGTCTCAGAAATGAATTAAGTTGTAGGACACCCAGCTGGCCTGGAGAATTGCTTGGTGTGGGGGAAAACCCCAACACATTTGGTGATGAGAAGTGTCAGGAGTGAGGTATTCTGTGTTGAGTAGTAAAGGAGACACATGGGAAAGAAAAACAGAAGAAAGACTCATAGGAAGGAAAGACTGGGTTGGTTTGTTTGTTTCCTACACGGTTGGGAAGAACTGTAGTGTTTTCTTTTCAACAGTGTAACAAGAAATCATTGTAACAGTGCATGTTTATTGAGAGATTGTGTGTCCAGCATGGTCTTAAATACTTTATGTACATGGTTTCATTTAATTCTTAGTAGAACCCTAATGGTAGATGCTTTTATTACCCCTATTTCATAGTCACAAAAATTGGGCCATAGCCAAGCACACATACCTAGTAAGAAGCAGTGCTATCTGATTGTAGAACCCAAGAGTTGAACCTTTATATTACCCTCCTTATTCTAATAGCAAACTATGGCATACTCATTCTTAGAGAAAGTATGGTGAACATATTTTTCTTTTGAGAAAGTGAATTAATCTGTGATATTCTCCTTTCCTCCATGGGGTTAGAGTGGAATGAAATATCGAGAGCTGAGATCTCCCATTCAATGTTGTTAACTCAGTCATTAAAGCAATGCTCCCTGGACAGACTTCATCAAACTAGCTAGCTGGCGATAGAGTACAGGCATACCATGTTTTACTGCACTTCCATTCATTGCACCTCGCAGATACTGTGTTTTTTACATATCGAAGCTTTGCGGCAACGCTATATCGAGCAAATCTATTGGTGCCATTTTTTCCAAGAGCATTTGCTCACTTCCCGTCTCTGTCAGTATTTGTAATACGATATTTCAAACTTTTTCATTATTATATTTATTATGGTGATCAGTGATCTTTGATGCTACTACTCTGACTTGCTGAAGGCTCAGATTATGGTTAGCATTTTTTAGCAATGAAGTATTTTTTAAATTAAGATATGTACGTTGTTTTTCTAGACATGATGTAAACATGACTTTTTTTTTTCTTTTTTTTTCTTTTTTTCTTTCTTTGCGGTACGCGGGCCTCCCACCGCTGCGGCCCCTCCCGCCACGGAGCACAGGCTCCGGACGCGCAGGCCCAGCGGCCACGGCTCACGGGCCCAGCCGCTCAGCGGCATGTGGGATCCTCCCGGACCGGGACACGAACCCGTGTCCCCTGCATCGGCAGGCGGACTCTCAACCACTGCGCCACCAGGGAAGCCCTAAACATAACTTTTATATACACTGGGAAATCAAAAACTTTGTGTGCCTTGCTTTATTGCGATATTCGCTTTATTTCAGTGGTCTGAACCAAACCGCAGTATCTCCAAGGTATGCCTGGGTCATGGAATTTAGACGACCCAGCCTACTATAAGAGGAGAAGAAAGTTAACAGCAAGAGAAAATGGAAGGCAGAGAGAGGGAGCCACACTGTGTACCCTTGTCCTCCACACACAGGACAGAATAGATGCTGCCGGTCCCAGTTTTGTTGACTGGTCTACCTAGCTTATGAGGGAGGTCTCCTGTGAGGTTAGATGGCTGCCATCATGCCTCACAGTAAATCCTTTTCTGCCCTTTCTGTCCTGTAACTCAACAAATTGCAAACATTTCTCTAGCAGGTGCTAAAGAAGGCGGCAATGAGTACAGAGAAGGCAGCTTGGGTCACCTGAGGGCATGCCAATAGCTGTGCCTAATGACAATATCGGAAAGCCCAGTTTGGCTCCAGAAAGTTCCCTTGAGCAATCCCTGATATGGTGTTGACTTTTGTGAGGCCTCAGCAATGCAGAGCACCTGCAAAAGGGCTTGTTAGTTACAGGAAGTCTCTTTTGCTGTTCAACTGCACCTCCAGATCAGAAACACCAAACTCTTGGCAGGCAGAGCCTGTCAGCAGCTCAGGGAAATCTTTCCTTTGGTTTCAGTTCACGAGGTTTAGCAACCTCTTCAGTCACCTGTGAAGGAACTGAAAACCCACAGTAAACTGCAGCCAACTCACCCTTTTATAATAGTTATGACCATGCACACTATTTATTGTTGCAGAATTCCAAGCACTGTAAAGCCCTTTTGAGAATTAGTCTCTCTACTCAAATATAGAATTCGTATGTTTTTTCCCCCTACAGAGCTTGCCCTTTCTCTGTTCTATTTCATAACATCTAAAAATAACGTATAACTTACTGTCACTATTTGTTTTTGTTGTTTGATTTGCCCTGCAAAGACCTTTTATGATATACTTTTCCTGGATATATAGAGATCTTCTTCACCTTACGGTGAGGTTATGTCCTCATAAACCTATTGTAAGTGGAAAATATCCTAAGTGGAGAATGCATTGAATACACCTAAGATACCGAACATCATAGCTGAGCCTAGCCCATCTTGCACATGATCAGAACATGCTTGGGCAAAATCATCTAACACAAAGCCTATTTTTTAATAAAGTGTTGAATATCTCATGTAATCTGTTGAATACTGTACTGATAGTGAAATACAGAATGGTTGTGTGGGTCCAGAGTGGTTGAAAATGTATTGGTTGTTTACTCTCTTGATCACATGGTTGTCTGGGAGCTGTGGCTGCTGCCCAGCATCACGAGAGAATGTGGTACCACATGTCGCTAGCCCAGGAAAAGATCCAAATTCAAAACTCAAAGTGTGGTTTCTACTGAATGCATATGGCTTTCATACCATTGCAGAGTCAAAAAATCGTTAAGTAGAATCATTGTAAGTTGGGGACTATCTATAAATTAATTTCATTCATAGTAAAGTGACTTTGGAGGTGATTGCAAAGCAAATTTCCAATTAAACAAGTCTCTCCTTCCTTCATACAATAAGTCTTTATTTACTGCATATTATGTGTCTGTACTCTTCTAGATCCTGGGGATATAGCAGCAAGTAAGAGACAAAGATCTGTTCACTCATGGAAATGGGAGGTCCTACTGAGATGAATAATCAGGGGAGCATAATAAGAACTAGGGTGTAGGGGTGGGACTGTAATTTTGAACTGACTGGGCAGGGACGGTCTCACTAAGGTGACAACTGAGTAAAGATTTGAAAAAGGCAAGAGAGTGAGACTTACAGCTATGTAGGGAAGAAGGACTGGTCGGAGAGAAGAGTGAGTGTGGTCGTTTATATATAGGTTGATTCCTTTTGGTCCTTGTGTTGCAAAAGGGAGACAATAGTTCCATAATGATTGACTGTGTTTCTGGCTGAAACCTATTGCAATGGACTGTGAGTTTGTGTTCCCCCTAAATTCATATGTTGGGACTAATCCTGATGTAATGGTGTTTAGAGAGGGGGTGTTTGGAGAGGGGATCTTTGGGAGGTGATTAGGTAATGAGGGTGGAGCTCTCATGAATGGGATTAGTGCCCTTACAGGAAGAAGCTAGAGAGCTCTCTCACTCTTGATCTCCCAGTGAGGATGCACCCAGAAGTAGGCAGTTTGTAACCTGGAAGAGAGCTCTCACCAGAACACCACCATTCTGGAACCCAGCCTCCAGAACTGTGAGAAATACATTTCTATTGTTTATAAGCCACCCAGACTATGGTAATTTGTTTTAGTAGCCCAAAAGGACTGAGACGCCTATGAAATTAACTAATTGGTTTGAAAGGATAAAACAGTGTGAAGAAATCTCAAAAGATTTTGTCTAAAATGGCTGTATTTAAAATAAAACAGTCAAATCTGTTTATATAAGGCATTGTTAAATTCAAAAAAAACATACTATATTTTATCAAATAACTGATTTAACTGCATTTCATTTTGAAGCAATTATTTTTATGACAAATAACAGAAAATCTTCTCTGATAGAGAAAAAGTAAATGTATGAGACAATGATCAATACATTAAGGTAAAAAAAATTAAGAAAATAGATCTCATGTTAAGTGTTCTTGCCACAATAAGATAAAATTTTCAAAAATGAATTCAGGAAAAAGTCTTTCTTCAAGGGCAAATTAACCTGACTTGGTTTTCCAGCTTCTATTTATGAGTCAAATAAATCTAATAATTTGAAGGTACTTCATTTTGCAAGCCTGATATGATCCACATGCCTGAATCTTCTATTAATGACTGAGAATATCCCTAAACTGTTTTGTGTGTGGAATCAAGAATCCTGGTCATCCCCTCCATATCTGAATAACTGCACTGGGAAATCCTTTGGTGCCTATGCAATTATTATCCTATTTTCCAAAATGAGAAGCTATAGGGAAGAAAATGGTAAGAAGGCAAGAGTGCTCTAACACTTTAGCTGGTTTCACTCAATGGTAACTTTGTCAAAGTCCCAAGAAGAGAGGATAAGCATCCTTCATATCTGTCCTGTGTTGGAGAGGGGGCTTTGCTCTGGGCTTGAAGTGGGTCCATCACACCCTCACCTTCTTGAAGGTCAATACAGTTTCTGCCCTCAGCAAGTGTTCAGGAAACTTTTCAGTGTGGACACAATGATTAATTTAGTCTTAGAGTTCAAAGCCTCATTCTATCATTTTGAGTAAGTGACAGCACAAAGAGAGTACAGTAAAACAAAACAAAACAAAACAAAACCCCAAAGGCTGGGATCAAGGCTCTCTGGAAGTGCACAGAAGTAGGGCTCTGCAGTTAGGTCAGGCCTGACCTTGTAGGCTCTTCCCCTCCAAGGCATCTGAGCATTTAAGTTCACAGAAGGTCATGAGTCACTAGACACTTCAGATCTCTCATTTAAACATTGCCAACATCCAGATAAGAATGTCTCTTTTTCATTTTCCTAGCTCCTTTTAAATGCACTAGGCATTTGTTACTGTTTGGGGACAATAAAGTTGCAGTGACCTCTTCCTTTGTAGAGACCTCAGGAATCTGCCAGGATTTTCAGGGACATGCTCTCCAGCAGTGGTTTTAAACTTTTTCTTTGTTTTTCTATGTTTGTTTGCTTTTAATCCAAAGTGCATTATATGACTTGTCAGCTAAATGGTTCTCTGTCTGGTGTGTTGTTTTTAATGATTCTCTGTGGCATCCTTTCCATTTCTTACTCCCTGATCACCAGAAGTTAATAACAGTAGAACTCTAAACAAATGAGCCACTATTTCCAAGGGACCGTTTCTGCCAGCATTAGATTATTTTTGTATTGTATGAAATGGTTTCCTAGGAGGATTTTATTTTCAGTAACCACAGTCTTTTTTGCTTCTTGATTTCATGGATGGTAGAAAAGAAAACAGTTTTGGATATGTAGAAAAATTGTCTTTAAAATCTCCAGCTACATAGCATATAATTTCCTATAAAATTTTTATTGTGAAGCACAGAAGAGCCTTTTAATGGAAGTAATCACAGGTGCTTTAATATTGTCCAGAGAGAGATTTTATAAGCTAAATTCTATATCCTAGGGCCCCTTTAAGTTCAGTGGGAGAACTAACCATAATGCTGTGGTTTCAGCCTGTGGCCCATAATTTTCCCAAACTGTTTATTCACTTGAAAATTGTGAACGGTTAGTTTCAGAAGCTTTATAATCTGTGAGAATGCCTTTAACTTCCCACCTACCACACACACACACACACACACACACACACACACACACACACACACACACACACACACACACATATACATACATACATACATACACACGCACATGCCCCCTTCATGGGTCTAAGCTTGCCCTTTGCCTTAGACATCTCATGTTTGGGAGCGAAAGTTAGATTTCTTTTTAAAACCTCTTTTCAACCAATCCTTCCAAAACAAATCTGGTGAAGTCGATGCCATGCAGGGTTGAGACGTGGTGAACTGGCTGGGCAGCAACATGGGTTCCTGTACGGATCCAATACTGCTGGAGAAACTAGAAATTTTCCTAGAAGCTTGTGGGAGAAACTAGCTCTACTTTTCCAGGAGGTTGGTTTATTGACTCATTCATTAGACTGTTGTTCTTACATTGTCTACTTTAAGTCAGGCATTTTGCCAAGAGTTGTGGATACAGATGGTTTTGACATAATTCCTACCCTCAAGGAGAAATGACAGTGGGATTCAGACAAGTAAATTGTCTATGACACTGTACTGTAGGAGACTAGAAAAGGAGTGAGGGGGGCAGAGGATGCTAGACTATATCATGCGGGGTCAGGTGAAGTGTCTGCCAGGGGTACTGAAGTTGCAGAGCTCTTCGTACAGAAACCTTAGCCTTAGTGGCATGGTATTGCCTACTACGTACTTTCCTTCATGTGCAATACTTTTGCAATTGATGAAACAAATGCATCTTCCTCAACTGACATCAAACAAATGTGAAGAGAAGTGACATGCTGAGGCAAAACAGAAATAGAAATGAGTACATCTCTAAAACTCTAAACATTTTCCATTCATATGTTGTCAGTCATAGATAGAATAGCCATCTATAAGAACTGCTGTAGCCAAAGGGATTGTGTGCACTGAAGAAAAAGAGGGCATCTGAGTAACTTGTCCAGGAATTAATGGCCGTCTCTACTACTCAGGAAAAAAAATCCATCAGCCCTTTCTCCTGTTTCTCAGTGGCTAATGAACCATGTAAAACTCCATTTTTGTACAGCAAGTTGGCTATAAGGAGTGCTTAGGAGGAAATCAGCAGCGGCTAACACCTAGAGTTAGTTAAATATCTCCCAGCATGGTATAAATCATCTTAAATGGAATTAATCCCCATCCTTTCAGTTTGTTTCCTAATGTGGGGTCCAAGGACCAGGTGCATCGGAACCATATAGGATGCTTGTTACAAGTACAGGTTCTTGGGTCTCTCTTCCATAACTACTGATTAAGAATCTGTTTGGATAATGGCCCTAAACATGCGTTTTAATAATAAAATTCATTGATTTTATGCACACCACAGTTTAGGAGTACTGTTATGGCAGTCTACAATCTTAGAGTACAATCTGGCATAGATATACATGTAAAGTAAGAACATAAAGAGATATAAGGAATACATTTAACCCATGATAATAAATGTGGATAAAAAGAGAATAATACTTATTATATTGCAGTCCCAGAAACCACTGAAACACAATTTATATCAAGCAAAAATGCATGAAGAAAACAAATTGATGCTTTCTTCTTGGATCTGCTAAGATTATAAACAGTATCTTTCGGCTGGACTTGAAAAGAATTAGGGAGATCAGAAATCACTATTTATCAAATTTGCTGAATTATAAAATAGTTCCACCCATGTGGCATGAAACTACTAGATACTTTGCATATGTAAACAGCAGGAGGAAGGTTTACCATGGGTGCTGACAGAGACACAGATTCCTCTTCCGTGTATCTATCATGCCTTTCAAAGAAGGCGCAAACAACTTTAAATATTAGCAAAGAACAACTTTAAATATTAGCAAAGAATCCTCTTTGCTAATAAGTGCTAAGCACAGAGATGCTAATTGCTGACCAGTCTCAGATCCAGGAGCTTTAAGTAACTTTCCTGACAGGCTTAATTGGCTTTTGCACTATGTGTATCTTGCTAGTGGTAAGTTCAAGGTCTATTTCATAGACACTAATGGTACCTTGGTATAAGTACAAATTTCAAACCAGAGCCAATTTTCTTCCATGATAACAGTCAGGATCTGGGGTGAGGGTGTGTCCTATTACAACCAAGAAAATTTATATAAATTTTATCAGCAGCTTTACAATCAATTTTCTTTTTTTTTTAATTTTCAAAATTTCTTTAATATCTGGCTTAATAATAAAAGGTCTGGATTGTCATAACCGTTTCTCCATTCAATCTGTTACAATATTTTTTTATTTTAAAAATTTTTATTGGAGTATAGTTGATGTACAATATTGTGTTGGTTTCAGGTGTACAGCAAAGTGAATCAGTTATATATATTTCCACTCTTTTTTAGGTTCCTTTCCCATATAGGCCATTATAGAGTTCCCTGTGCTATACAGTAGGTCCTTATTAGTTATCTATTTTATATATAGTAATGTGTATATGTCAATCCCAATGTTCCAATTTACACCCTCCCCAAGCAATTTTCTTAATTATCCAGGCTTGGGCAAATGGACATGCAGGTAGAATCTCATCTTTCCTTGGCCAATTTTCATTTCATAGCTGATGCTGACTCCTCCCTCCCTTGCTGTAACTCTCCCTCTTTCCTGGGGTTAAGTCCATTTTCCTAGCCATCCCTGCTAAACAAATAGTTCTGGGTTATGATCTGCATTGGCTGAAGCTAATTGATGAATGAGAAAAAACAGAAAGTTCAAAAGTCTGCATCAGGTTCTTAGATTTTCATATGATGTAGGAAGAAAGAAATAAAAAGTGATGGGGAAAGGGAAAAAGAAGGAGAGAATTATATAAATATGAAAAGAAAGCAAGATTATGCCAACTAGACATTAGATGTCAGTATCATTTTATAAAGATCAAACTTGGAAGAGGAAACATTTTTACCTGTTATTAGGAATAACAGTTTTTCTCTTCCTGTTATGGATTGAATTGTGTTGAAGATGTTGAAGTCCTAACCTCCAGTACCTGTGAATGTGAATTTATTTGGAAATAGGGTCTTTGCAGTTGATCAAATTAAGATGAGGTCATTAGGGTGGGCCCTATCCAATATGACTGGTGTCCATAAAAAGAGGAAATTTGGGCCCAGAAATACAAGGTGACAGAGAGAAAGCAATGTAAAGACATGGGGAGAATGCCTGAGGCTACCAGAAACTAGGAGAGACATGGAACAGATTCTTCCTTTCAGCCCACAGAAGGAACCAGCCCTTCCAACACTTTGATTTCTGACTTCCACCCTCCAAAACTTGAGACAATACATTTTTGTTGATTAAGCCACCCAGTTCATGGTACTTTGTCATGGCAGCCCCTGGAAATGGGTATACTTCTTGAAAATGATATTTAGAATTAAAAAGAACAAATTAAAATGTTATGAAATTGTAGAACTTTGCTCTGTGGGAGATAAGAATTTTCTAAGGAATTTTCTGGTTTGGTAAATGGACTGTTAGAAATTGAGAGTGGGAAAATAAGGTTGATAGGCAAGGTGGTAACTCAAGTTGAAGTCAAATTTTCTGAAAAGCAATGAAGATAGAAATAGAATTACCATGCATTAAAATAACAGAGACAAAGTACAAAAGCTCTGGGTCTCAAGTTAATCTCAGGCCACTGGGTGTGGACTAATACAGCTGAGAGGGCTCTTATAATATGGCACAAACTCCCCTTTTTCACATGATGAAATTGAGGCTCGGGAAGTTAAATTGCTGGCCAAAAAATAGCTTTTAGCTTACAAAGCTGTCACATTGGATATATGAACAGAAGCTTGATATAGCCGAACCAATTCCATATACTTTATTACACGAAGTGATTAACTCAGAGACAGGCATCATTGTCTGCCAGTATGATTCCAGAATCCAGCCTTGTCTTAGGAGGCAAGGGTTTTAGGTTTCTGCCGGAGACTTTCAGTCATTCAGTAGCTACATGCCATGTTTACTCACCTGAAAGGAGAAAGGAAATTAAGGTTTCAAGGGACACAGGAGTAATTATTTCCTCCATATCACATTTGTTGTATACGGTTTGAAGGTGACATGCAAGATGATCAGGTGATGTCTCCCTCTTACCCTCCCTCTCTCCTTCTCTATTATCGTTAGATGATAAGCAGGAACTGTTACAGAATCGACTAAAATTCATGAACACAGTATTAGAATCCCTAAGATCTCAGGCTGGATGGCGATTTTACACAGCAAAGAAAAACAGGAAATCTTGAATGCTACAATTGAAAGTGAGCCCCATTTATCAAGACCTCCGGGTTTGGAAGGACTTGTTGGACATCACTGCAGGATGTCCAACAAGAATCATAATTTGATGGAGCAGTGGCTTCATTTCTGAACTAAAAGCTAATATTCATAAACTGCTGGTATGCTTTGCTGAGAAAATCTTATCTCCTAATCTTAGAAATTGCCTTTAATTTTTAGGAGCTATACCTCAAGAAATATACTTTTCAGGTTGGCTATCTCACCTATCATGGTATTCTCTGATAATTATACACATAAACTCAAATCAGGGCAGGGATTCTGTACTCTGGTCAACTTTTTTCTATCAAAGTAAGCTTTCATAACCCCTCTCTAACAGTAACTAAAACAAATCCTTATTTTAGATTTGCAGAAAAAAATGTGAAGTACAAAGAGTTCCCGTACACTTCACCTCCAATTTCCTCTATTATTATTAGCATCTTACATTAGTATGGTACATTTGTTACAATTAATGAACCAATATGATACATTATTATGAACTAAAGTTCATACTAACTCATATTTCCTTAATTATTACCCACTGTCCTTTTTCTTTTCCAGGATACCACATAACATTTGGTTGTTACATCTCCTTACACTCTTATTGGCAGTGACAGTTTCTCAGACATTCTTATTTTTGATGACCTTGACAGTTTTGAGGGGTACGGGTCAGAGAATGTCCCTCTATTGGGGTTTGTCTGATGTTTTTCTCATGATTAGACCAGAGTTATATGTTTGAGGGAGAAAAACCCCAGAGGGAATGTACCATTTTTATCATATTTCAGGGGTATATAGTACCCATCTCACCGTGACGTCACTACTGGTGTTAAACCTTGATCGCCTGGCTCAGGTCGTGCTTGTTGGTTTTCTCCACTGTAAAGTTACTCTTCCCCCCTTTCTGAACTGTACTCTTTGGAAGAAAGTCATTCTCCACAGCCCACACGTAAGGAGTGGATAGTTATGCTCTACCTCCTTGAGGGAGACATTTCCATGAATTATTTTAAATTCTTATGCAAAGGAGACTTACCTGTTCCCTCCATTTATTAATTTATTTGATCATTTATTTATATCAGTATGGACTTAGGAACATTTTTATATCTTGAGTTACAATCCAATACAACATTATTTTGTTGATTAAATTGTTTCAACGTTGGTCATCGAGAGCCCTTTCATTTGGTTCCAGTATTCCCTTTGATACATTCCCATCACTGTGGGGTGTTTTTTTAAGCACTTCTTTACATAGTGGCACTACAGATATCCAGGGCTCATCTTGTTTATTTCCTGCTCTAGTCCTAGAACCAGCCATTTCTCAGTTCCTTTCATTGGAGAATGGTATAAAAATCTGGGCATTAAGTGTGCTCACTGCTACTGAAATATTGTTTCTCAAAGGCCTTCTCAGCTGCCAGAGCAAGGAAATTATGTGTATAATAACCCTTACATATACATATATTGAAAAATATTATCTGTAACCATCTGTATCTACATTAGGCTACATATGAGTTCATATTGATGTCTCCAACTCTAATGCATTGTTACATGAGCCATTCTAGCCTCTTCCCCTTATCTTACCATTCATTTATGTTACTTATCTCCCATTCAAACCAGCTGCTTTTCACTTATATGATGTTTGCTTCTAGTATATATGTAGAGTGGTATCAGAATTATTAACCAATACCCGCATGGGAAACAAATTTATCAATTAGAGTACAGTGCTTATATACAATTTCTTTTGCTTTCAGTCTTACACACTCCACTCTTTTCCAAAGTTACCTTGATCAGGACCTTTTCCCTCACGTTCTTTTGTGAGGTTTTTTCATACATTTGTGATACAGTTAGATTGTATTGTCACATTCTGCATTCCATCCTTGGATTCCCCTGACCTCCTATGTGGTATTTTTAAAATTTGCTTTAAGGTTTGTTCTTTGTACTGTAAACTTCTATGGGTTTTGAAAAATTCACAGTGTCATTTATTCACCATTGCAGTATCAATACAGGATTGTTTCACAACCTTAAAAAATGTCCTGTGTTTCACCTATTCACTGTGTCCTCCACCCTTAAAACTCTGCCAACCATTAATTTTTTTTCACCATTGCCAAAAATGTATCTTTTCCAGAATGTCATATAATTGGAATCATGTATGTACTTTTCAGGCTAGCTTCTTTCACTTAGCAATATGGATTTAAGATCCATACATGGCTTTTTGTCTTTTAATACCTCTTTTTTTATCTCCCCTGCTAAAAACATTCCATTGTAATCATGTAACAGTTTGTTTACTCATTTACCTTTTGAAGGACATCTTGGTTGCTTGTAGTTTGGGGTATGAATACTGCTATAAACATTCTAATACAGATATTTAAGTGGACATACAGTTTTATCAATTTGGGTAAATACATAGTGTGATTGCTAGATTGTGTGGTAAGACTGTGTTTAGCTTTGCAAGAAATTAATAAACTGTCTTCTAAATTGGCTGTGCCATTTTACAATCCCACCAGCAAAGAATGAGAGTTCCTGTTGCTTCACATTCTCACCAGCAATTGGTATTATCAGGTTTTTTAAAAATTGTAACCAAACTAATGAGTGTGCAGTGCTTTCACTTTGCTGTTTTAACCTGTAATTCCCTAATGATGTGTGATGTTGAGTCATATGATTATTTGCCATCTGTATATATTCTTTGGTGAGGTGTCTAAGGTGTTTTTTCTGCCTATTTTTAAACTGTGTTTTTCCATTTTTGACTTTTAAGAGTTCTTTGTATGTTTGGGGTACAAGTCCTTGATCAGATATGTGTTTTGCAAGTATTTTCTTCCAGTCTGACTTGTCTTTTCATTCTTTTAACAGTGTTTTCCACAGAGCAAAAGTTCAACTTAACAATTTTTTTCTTTCATGGACTATGCTTTTGGTGTTGTATCTAAAAAATCATCACCAACACAAAGTCACATAGATTTTTGTCTCCTAGAATTTTTATACTTTTAGAAGAAACTATAGAAGTGCTAAAGCTTTCCATTTTATATTTGGGTTTATGATGCATTTTTAGTTAATTTTTGTGAAAAGTGTAAGGTCTATGTTTAGGTTCATCTTTTTGCATATGGACATCCAATTTGTTTTACCATCATTTATTGAAAAAAGTATCCATTCTCCACTGAATTGCCTTTCCTCCTTTGTCAAAGATCTATTGACTATATCTGTTTGGGTCTATTTTTTTTTGGCTTTCTAGTCTGGTCCAATGATCAGTGTATTATTCTTTCACCAATGCCATGCTGGTATTGATTACTTGATTACTGGAGCTGTATAATAAGTATTGAAATTGGGTAATGTAAGTCCTCTATGTTCTTCTCCAGTATTGTGTTGGCTATTCTAGGTCTTTTGTCTTTTCATATAAATTATAGAATCATTTTGTCAATTATCTACAAAATAGCCTCTTGGGGTTTTGATTGGGTTGCACTGAAGCTATAGAACAAGTTGGGAAGAAATGACTTTGTAACAGTATTGAGGTTTCCAATCCATAAACATGGAATATCTCTCTGTTAATTTATCTCTTTCTTGATTTCTTTCATCAGAGTTTGTAGTTTCCTGTATACAGATTTTGCATATATTTTGTTAGTCCTTCATTTTTTGTGCTACTGTAAATAGTATTTTTTTTAAACTATACATTTCACATTGTTCATTGCTGTTACTTAGACAAGCAATTGAATTTCTTGTATTAACACTGTATCCTGCAACCTTGCAATATTCACTTATTAATTCCAGGTGTTTTCTTGTCAATTTTGGGAGGTTTTCAACATCAGCAATCCTGCCATTTGTTTAAAAAAATTTATTTTTCCCTTCCCTTTTCCAATCTGTGTACTTTTTTATTGCATGAGTTCTTATATGATGATGAATAGGAGTTATGAGAGTGGACATCTTTGCCTTGTTCCTAATCTTAGGGGGAATGTGTTCAGTTTTACACTACTAAGTATGATATTAGCTGTTGGTATTCTATAGATGTTCTTTACCAAGTTCAGAAAGGCCATTTCTTTTTCTTTTTCCCAGTTTTTTACGTTACATAAAGATTGTATACATTTTGGATTGTACAATATGATGTTTTGATATCCATATACGTTGTGAAATGACTACCATCACCAAGCTAATTAACATATTTGCCAATAGTTATTTCCACCCTTTTTGTGGTGAGAACACTTTAGATTTACTCTTAGCAAATTTCAAGTATACAATACATTATTATTAAAATGGTCATCATGATGTACATTAGGTCTCCAGAACTTATTCATCTTATAACTGAGAGTTTGTCCCCTCTGACTCACATCTCCCTTTTCTTCCTACCCCCCAGCCCCTGGCAACCACGATTCTGCTCTGCTACTATGAGTTTGACTTTTTTCTTAGATGCTACATGTAAGTGAGATCAGCAGTAAATTTGTCTTTCTGTGTCACACATGACAGGATTTCCTTCTTTATCAAGACCTTATAATGTTCTGTTGTGTGTGTGTGTGAGAGAGAGAGAGAGAGAGAGAGAGAGGGAGAGAGAGTGTGTGTGTGTGTGTGTGTGTGTGTATTCTTTATCCATTCATCCACAGATGGATAGTTAGATTGTTTCCATATCTTGGTTACCGTGAATAGTGCTGCAATAAACTGGGAGTGCACATATCTCTTAGAGATGATGATTTTATTTCCTTTAGATATATACCCAGAAATGGGATTTCTGTATCATATGATGGTTTTATTTTTAATTTTTTGAGGAAACTCCATACTGTTTTCCATAATGGCTATAAAACTTACATTCCCACCAATAGTGTACAGGGGTACTCTATTCTCCACATCCTCACCAACACTTATTATCTTTTGGCATTTTGGTAATAGCTGTCCCAACAAGTATAAGGTGATATCTCATTGTGGTTTTGATTTTAATTTCCCTGATAATTAGTGATGTTGAACATCTTTTCATATACCCGTTGGCCATTTGTGTGTCTTCTTTGGAAAATGTCTATCCAGGTCCTTTGTGCATTTCTTAATTAGTTTTTTTTTTTTTTTTTTGCGGTACACCGGCCTCTCACTGTTGTGGCCTCTCCTGTTGCGGAGCACAGGCTCCGGACGCGCAGGCTCAGCAGCAATGGCTCATGGGCCCAGCCGCTCCGCGGCACGTAGGATCTTCCCGGACTGGGGCACGAACCCGTGTCCCCTGCATCGGCATGTGGACTCTCATCCACTGCGCCACCAGGGAAGCCCCTCTTAATTAGTTTTTTGTTTGTTTGTTTGTTTTGGTTTTTGCTATTGAGTTGTTCCTTACATATTTTAGATATTTAGATATGGTTATTAGATATGGTTTTCAAAATATTTTCTCCCATTCTGTAGGTTACCTTTTTATTTTTCTAATTATTTCCTTTGCTGGGTAGAAGCTTTTTAAAGTCTGTAGACCCACTTGTTTTTGTTTTTTGTTACCTGTGCTTTTGGTGTTAAATTCAAAAAATCATTGCTGGGGCCAAAGTCAAGGAGATTTCCTCTATGTTTTCTTCTAGAAGTTTTACAGTTTCAGGTCTTAAATTCAAGTCTTTAAATCATTTTGAATTGATTTTTGTGTATGGTGTAAGATAGTGGTCCAATTTCATTCTTTTCCATGTGGGTAACCCATTTTCCCAACACCATTTGTTGGAAAGGCTATCCTTTCCCTACTGTGTACTCTTGGCATCTTTGTCGAAGTTTAGTTAACCATATATTCACGGGTTTATTTCTGGGCTATTTATTCTATTGGTCTATGTGTCTGTCTTTATGCCAGATCAATACTGTTTTGATTACTATGGCTTTGTAATATAATTTGAAATCAGAAAGCATGATTCCTCCAGCTTTGCTTTTCTTGCTCAAGAACACTTTATCTATTTGGGGTCTTTTGTGGTTCCATACAAATTTTAGGATTTTTTTCCTGCAAAAAATGCCATTGGAATTTTAATGGGGATTGCATTAAATCTGTAGATTGCTTCGGGTGGTATTGACATTTTAAAAATATTCTTGCAATCCATTAACACAGGACATTCTTTCACTTATCTGTGTTTTCAATTTCTTTCATCAACCTGTTGTAGTTTTCAGTGTACAGATCTTTCACCTACTTGGTTAGATTTATTCCTAAATATTTTACTTTTCTGATGCTCTTGAAAATGGGATTGTTTTATTTATTTCTTTTTCAGTTAATTTGTTGTTAATGTATAGAAATGTAACTGATTTTTGCACTTTGATTTTTGCATCCTGCAACTTTACTGAATTTGTTTATTAGCTTTAACAACTTTTTTGCGGAGTCTTTAGGTTTATATATAAAATCATATCACCTTCAAACAGACAATTTTAAATCATCCTTTCCAGTTTGGATGCCTTTATTTCTTTTCCTTGCCTAAACAATCTGGCTAGGACTTCTAGTACTCTGTTGAAAAAAAAGTGGAGAGAGAGGACATGCTTATCTTGTTCCTGATCTTAGAGGAAAAGCTTTTAGATTTTCACTGTTGAGTATGATGCTAGCTGTGGCCTTGTCTGAATTATGTTGAGGTATATTCCTTCTGTACCTAACTTGTTGAGAGGAGTTTTTATCGTAAAGGGTGTTGAATTTTGTCAAATGCTTTTTCTGCATCTATTGAGATGATCATATGATTTTTATCCTTCATTTTTTTTAAACGTGGTGTATCACATTGATTTATATCCTTATGTTGAACCATCCTTGCATCCCAGGGATAAATCTCACTTGATCTTGGTGTATGATCCTTTTAATCTACTGTTGAATTAGATTTGCTAATATTTTGTTTAGATTTTTGCATCTGTGTTCATCAGGGATATTGGCCTGTAATTTATCGGGCTATAGTATCAAGGTAATTATGGCCTCATAAAGTGAGTTTGGAAATATTTCCTCATGTTCAACTTTTTGGAAGTGTTTGAGAAGGGCTGGCATTAATTTTTTCTTAAATGTTTGGTAGAATTTACCAGTGAAACCCTCTGGTTCTGGACTTTTCTTTGTTGGGAGATTTTTGACTACTGATTTAATCTCCTTGCTTAACATAGTAATATATTAATTAGGGGTTGATGTTCATATATATTTACGATTGTTATATCCTCTTGATGAATTGACCCCTTTATCATTATATGATGACATTCTTAGTTTCCTCTTAAATTTTCAGACTTGAAGTCTATTTTGTCTAATATTATTATTGTTATCTCTCTTCTTTCGATTTTCATTTATATGGAATATCTTTTTCCATCCCTTCACTTACAGCCTATGTATGTCCTTAAAGCTGAAGTGAATCTTTTGTAGGCAGTATAAAATTGGGTCTTATTTTTTAATCCATTAAGCCACTCTCTCTTTCATTGGATAGTTTAATCCACTTAGCTTTAAAGTAGTTATTAATAGGTTAAGACTTACTATTGCCATTTTGTTCATTGTTTTTTGGCTGTTTTGTAATTTCCTTCCTCTCTTGCTGTCTTTCTTTGTTATTTGATGATTTTCTGTAGTGGTATGATTTGATTTCTTTATCCTTTGTGTGTCTACTATAAGTTTTTGCTTTGTGGTTTCCATAAGACTACATAAAACATCTTATAGCTATAACAGTCTATTTTAAGCTGATAATAACTTTGATTGCATACAAAAACTCTACCCCTTTACTCCCTTACCCACATTTTATGCTTTTTGATGTCACAATTTACTTTTTATATTGTGTATCCATAACAAATTATTATAGCTATAGTTATTTTTAACACTCTTATCTTTATACTTGTCTTTAATACTTACTTTATACTAGAGTTAACAGTGACTTACTGTTGCAGTATTATAGTATTCTAAATTAGACTATATATTTACCTTTACCATTGTTTTACACTTTCATATGTTTTATGTTAATTAGTGTCTTTTCATTTCAACTTGAATAACTCCTGCTTTAAGCATTTCTTGTAAGGCAGGTCTTGTGGTGATGAAATCCCTCAGGTTTTGTTTGTCTAAAAAAAGTTTTTATCTCTCCTTCATTTTGTTGTGGGTTTTTTGTATAAATTTTTTAATTTTATTTTTAAAATTTTATTGGAATATTGTTGATTACAATGTGTTGGTTTCAGGTGTACAGCAAAATGATTCAGCTATACATATGCATATATCTATTCTTTTTCAGATTTTTTTCCCATATAGGTTATTACAGATATTGAGTAGAGTTCCCTGTGCTATACAGTAGGTCCTTGTTCATTATCTATTTTATATATAGTAGTGTGTGTATGTTAATCCCAAGTTCCTAATTTATCCCTCACCCACACCTTTCCCCTTTGGTAACCATAAGTATGTTTTCAAAATCTATGAGTCTGTTTTTATTTTATAAATAAGTTCAGTTGTATCATTTTTAATTAGATTCCACATATGAGTGATATCATATGGTATTTGTCTTTCTCTGTGTGTCTTACTTCACTTAGTATGCTAATCTCTAGGTCCATCCATGTTGCTGCAAATGGCATTATTTCATTCTTTTTTATGGCTAATATTCCACTGTATATATGTACCACATCTTCTTTATCCATTCCTCTATTGATGGACATTTAGGTTACTTCCATGTCTGGGCTATTTTAAACAGTGCTGCAATGAACATTGGAGTGCATGTATCTTTTTTATGTATGGTTTTCTCCAGATATATGTCCAGGAGTGGGATTGCTGAATCATATGGTAGTTCTATTTTTAGTTTTTTAAGAAACCTCCATAGTGTTCTCCATAGTGGTTGTACCAATTTACATTTCCACCAACAGTGTAGGAGGGTTCCTTTTTCTCCACACCCTCTCCAGCATTGATTGTTTGTAGATTTTCTGATCTCATTCTGATTGGTGTGAGGTGGTACCTCATTGTAATTTTGATTTACATTTCTCTAATAATTAATGATGTTGAGCATTTTTTCATGTGTTTTTTTGGCCATCTATATGTCTTCTTTGGGGAAATGTCTATTTAGGTCTTCTGCCCATTTCTGGATCAGGTTGTTTATTTTTTTTGATATTGAGCTGCATGAGCTGTTTTTATAGATTGGAGATTAATCCTTTGTCAGTTGCTTCATTCGCAAATATTTTCTCCCATTCTGAGGGTTGTCTTTTCATCTTATTTATGGTTTTCTTTGCTGTGCAAAAGCTTTTAAGTTTTATTAGGCCCCATTTGTTTATTTTTATTCTCATTACTGTAGGAGGTAGGTCAAAAAAGATCTTGCTGTGATTTATGTCAGAGTGTTCTGCCTCTGTTTTCCTCTAAGAGTTTTATAATGTCCAGCTTTATGTTTAGATCTTTGATCCATTTTGAGTTTATTTTTGTTTATGGTGTTAGGAAGTGTGCTAATTTCATTCTTCTATATGTAGCTGTCCAGTTTTCCCAGGACCGCTTATTGAAGAGGCTGTCTTTGCTCCATCGTATATTCTGGCCTCCTTAGTTATAGATTAGGTAACCATAGGTGAGTGGGTTTATCTCTGGGCTTTCTATCTTGTTTCATTGATCTACATTTCTGTTTTTGTGCCAGTACCGTGCTGTCTTGATTACTGTAGCCCCCAAAACAATTAAGAAAATGGTAATAGGAACATATATATCGATAATTACCTTAAATGTAAACGGATTAAATGCTCCAACCAAAAGACAGACTGGCTGAATGGGTACAAAAACAAGATCTGTATATATGTTGTCTACAAGAGACACAATTTAGACCTAGGGACACATACAGACTGAAAGTGAGGGGATGGAAAAAGATATTCCATGCAAATGGAAATCAAAGAAGGCTGGAGTAGCAATACTCATCTCAGACAAAATAGACTTTAGAATAAAGACTGTCCAGAAGAGACAAGGAAAGACACTATGTCATGCCCATTTTTTTATTTGGTTGTTTGTTTTTTTGACCTAGAGCTGCATGAGCTGTTTGTATATTTTGAAGATTAATCCCTTGTCATTTGCTTTGTTTGCAAATATTCTCTCCCATTCTGTGGGTTGTCTTTTCATTTTATGGTTTCCTTTGCTGTGCAAAAGCTTTTAAATTTAATTAGGTCCCACTTGTTTATTTTTGTTTTTATTTCCATCACTTTAGGAGGAGGATCAAAAAAGATATTGTTGAGATTTATGTCAGAGTGTTCTGCCTATGTTTTCCTCTAAGAGTTTCATAGTGTCTGGCCTTACATTTAGGTCTTTGGTCCATTTTGAGTTTATTTTTGTGTATGGTGTTAGAGAATGTTCTAATTTCAGTCTTTTACATGTAGCTGTTCAGTTTTCCCAGCACCACTTATTGAAGAGGCTGTCTTTTCTCCATCATATAGTCTTGCCTCCTTTGTCATAGATTAACTGACCATGGATGTCTCCTTCATTTTGGAAGGACAGCTTTGCCAAGTAAAATCTTCTTGGTTGGCAGGTTTTTCTTTTAACACTTTGAATATATCATCTCATTCTCTCCTGGACTACAAGTTTCTGCTGAAAACACATTGATAGCCTTATGGGATTCCCTTATATGTGAAGAGTTTCTTTTCTCATGCTGCTTTCAAAATTCTCTCTTTGTCTGATCTTTACTTGTTTATTATAATGAGTCTTCGTGAAATCCTCTTTAGATTGAACTTGGGAACCTATGAGCTTCACATAGATGTCCATATCTATCCCAGGATTTGAGATGTTTTCAGCTATTATTTCTTTAAATAAGCTTTCTGTTCCCTTCTCTCTCTCTTTTACTTCATGGACTCCCCTAATGTGTTTCACTGGATAATGTCCAATAAATTCCATATGTTTGCTTTAGTCTTATTCATTTTGGGGGAGTGGGGTTGTTCATCTAACTGGATAATTTCAAATGACTTATCTTTGAGTTCACAGGTTCTTTCTTCTGCTTGATCAAGTTTTCTGTTGACATTCTCCACTGCAATTTTATTTTAGTCATTGAATTCTTCACCTTCAGAATTTGTTTGGTTCTTTTTCATAATTTCTATCTTTGTTGACCTTCTTGTTCATGGATTCTTTTCCTGATATTATTTCATTTTGTCTATCCTCTCTTATAGCTTGCTGAGCTTCCCTGAAAAAATTATTTTGAATTCTTTGTCCATCAAGTCTTCAATCTCCATTTCTTTGGAGACAGTTATGGAAAATTGTTGTGTTCCTTTGGTACTATCATTTCCCTTGACTTTTTTCATGTTTCTTGTAGACTTGCCTTGATGTCTGCACAAGTTTGATGCAACAGTTATCTCTTCCAAATGTTATGGACTGGCTTTGGTAGGGAAAGATCTTTATCTACCAGTGGGTGTGAGGGCACTGGCTGGGTGGGGTGTGGTGGTTTCAACACCGGGGAGGGTGCAGCAGCATAGTCTCCATGCAGCTCTGTCAGTGAGGCCACAGGTCTGGGGTGCGGGTGCTCTTGCTGCAGAGCTCATGCTCTAGGCACAGGCAGTTGTGGACTGGCTGCTGAGTCAGAATTTGTAGCATGGGCATGGGCAGAGCAGCCACAAAGCTGAGGTCTGGAGTGTAGGTACGCATAGTGGCTGCAGCTCCAGATCTGGGGTGTGTGCAGGATTGTGGGGGTAGGGCAGACCTGGTCTTGGGGTGGGGCAACAGTGGCTGCTTTTTGGGAGTGGGTGAGCATGCAGCAGTGTCTCCCTCTCCAGGTGTTCACTGCAGTGATGGCTGTTGGTTGCATCAGTGGCAAAAGCTGCTGGTGCAGGACCCTAGGCTCCACACTGATGAACACTATGGGGCCCTCAGCTGTGAAAACTATAAGGAGTCTGCAGCTGTCGCTGCCACAAGGGCCACTGGAAACCATGGTGTCACCTGATGCATGGCTGATGCTGAGAGTTCCCACCATTCTTTTTTTGTTCCTAGCTATTTTCAGAAATCTCACTTATGCCAATCTCCCCAGCAATTCTTTGTTTACATTTATTCTCTGCTTTTTGTTCCACTGTGTTGCTGCAGGTTCTTATTGTACTCGTGAGCCCTCCCAGGGTTATTTTCATTCATGGATAGCTGTCTAATTGTTGGGTTTGAAGGGGGAGCAAAGGCTCGTATCTCCTATTCCATTATCTTGCTGACATCACTCAAGGAAAGCCACTTCTGTTCTTAGTTTGCTGAGACTTATTATCATGAATGGTGTTGAATTTTGTCATATGCTTTTTCTGTAACTTATATGATCATATTTTTTTAACATATTGACATGATGGATTACATTAATTGATTCTCAAATGATGAACCAGCCTTGCATATTTGGAATAAGCCATCTGATTATGGTATTTAAATTTTTTTTTAAGGTTATGCTTTCTTTTTTTTTTTTTTTAATTTTATTTTTGGCTGCATACGGTATTTGTTTTTCTCTTTTTTTGGCTGCGTTTGGTCTTTGTTGCTGCGCTCAGGCTTTCTTTAGTTACAGCGAGCGGGGGCCACTCTTCGTTGCAGTGCATGGGCTTCTCATTGCGGTGGCCACTCTTGTTGCGGAGCATGGGCTCCAGGCATGCAGTCTCAGCAGTTGTGGCTCACAGGCTCCAGAGTGCAGGCTCAGCAGCGGTGGTGCACGGGCTTCGTTGCTCCGCGGCATGTGGGATCTTCCCAGACCAGGGCTCGAACCCGTGTCTCCTGCATTGGCAGGTGGATTCTTAACCTCTGCGCCACCAGGGAAGCCCGGTATTTAATTTTTTAAATAAATTTTGGGTTCAAGTTGCTAATATTTTATTGAGGATGTTTACATCTATAGTCACGAGGGATATTGGTCTATAGTTTTCCTGTCTTATAATGTCTTTATCTGGCTTTGATATTAAGGTAATACTAACCCTATAGAATGTGTGCACTCTGCTTCTGTTTTCTGGAAGAAATTGTGGAGAATTTATATAATATTTTTCTTAAGTGTTCGGTAGAATTAACCAGTGAAATGGGCCTGGCACTTTCTTTTTTTTTGGAAGTTTCTTAATTATTGATTCAGTTAATTTAATAGATACAGGCCTGTTTATTTATTTATTTATTTTATTTATTTATTTGTGGTACGCAGGCCTCTCACTGTTGTGGCCTCTCCCATTGCGGAGCACAGGCTCCGGATGCACAGGCTCAGCAGCCATGGCTCACAGGCCCAGCTGCTCCGCGGCATGTGGGATCTTCCCGGACTGGGGCACGAACCCATGTCCCCTGCATCGGCAGGCAGACTCTCAACCACTGTGCCACCAGGGAAGCCCTAGGCCTATTTAAATGATCTGTTTTTCTTTGTATGAGTTTTGGTAGTTTGTGTCTTTCAAGACATTAGTCAATTAAATCTAAGTTATCAAATTTGTGAGCATAGAGCTGTTCATAGTTTTCCTTTATTATTCTTTTGACATCCAGGAGATTGGTATTAATGACTCCTTTTTCATTTATGATATTAGTACTTTGTGTCTTTTTTTTCTTGGTAACAATAATTTTTTAAATCTCTGAATTTTAAAATTTGCTTCTGTCCAAAATATTATTCACTTTGTCAAAATTTCTCTTATTTATTTATATTTATTTATTTATTTATTTTTGCGGTATGCGAGCCTCTTACTGCTGTGGCCTCTCCTGTTGCGGAGCACAGGCTCCGCACACACAGGCTCAGCGGCCATGGCTCACGGGC
Source organism: Monodon monoceros (assembly GCF_005190385.1). Classification (NCBI taxonomy): domain Eukaryota; kingdom Metazoa; phylum Chordata; class Mammalia; order Artiodactyla; family Monodontidae; genus Monodon; species Monodon monoceros. Next base: position 110,466,613 of record NW_021703777.1, read on the forward strand.
CCAGCCGTTCTGCGGCATGTGGTATCTTCCCGGATCGGGGCACGAACCCGTGTCCCCTGCATCGGCAGGCGGACTCTCAACCAATGCGCCACCAGGGAAGCCCCAAATTTCTCTTATTTTAAAAATAAACTTCCTTGGAATGTATATTGGATTGACTCCCTCTTGATGAGATGCATAGTTCTTCAGATATCATTTTGTTCCAGGGCAAGGAGCACCCGCCAGAGATAGATTCTAGACTCAAACGGTCTAATCTGCAACAAATTAAAATCCCACTTCACTGAAGAAACATCACAAATAACCCTAAGGCCTTAAATAAAGTGTCAGGGCACATTTTTTTGAGACTGTTTCCATGAGGTCATTGGTTTTCAGTCCTACTTTCTGGCATATTAAATCATAGTGTAAAGAATGTTCCCATGCCATGCCTCAAAAAGTTTGCAACTGTTGGGCTTCCCTGGTGGCGCCGTCCGCCTGCCGATGCAGGAGACACGGGTTCGTGCCCCGGTCCGGGAAGATCCCACATGCCGCAGAGCGGCTGGGCCCGTGAGCCATGGCCGCTGAGCCTGCGCATCCGGAGCCTGTGCTCTGCAATGGGAGAGGCCACAACAGTGAGAGGCCCACGTACCGCAAAAAAAAAAAAAAAAAAGTTTGCAACTGTCTATAAAGAAAAAAATTATTAGTCTACAAGTTTGTACAAATCCAACAACATTCTACATAAACCTTACTGTCACCCCATTCTCAGTCTCTTTATCTTCTTGTAAAGTTTTTTATACCCACATGCAAAGAAAATTTAATATCTTCAATGGAAAACATTCAACCACTGGCTAATTCTCTTCAGATTTCTCTATATTTTAGGAAATAATTATTTTATTATGGAGGTAGAGTGGTAATCTGCTCCCAAAAGTAGAGAAATGGATTAAACCTTGATTATCCAAGTAAAATCAAAATGAATAATTAGAAGATATGATTTAAGCTCTCTTAAACCTCATAGAGGACAGGGCATGTAAAACGTGAAATCATCCTATCATCATGCTGGGTTAATTTTAGCACAGTGCCACTAAATCAACACAGGCGTTTTGATCTCTTTCTAAAACACAGGTAATGAAGCCATTAAGCAACTCTGGAATCAGAAAGAGATTGAATCATAGTTCTGATATTACTAACTCTGTAGTCCTAGGCAAATTACTTAATTCTCTCTAAGCCTAAATTTTATCATATATAAAATGGGGAAGCAAATAATTGTTGGTTGATATAGAAATGAGAAAATGGATGCAAAGCATTTTATATGAGTGCCTGGTACCAGTGCCTATAAATATTAATGATGATAATAATGCTGCCAATGGTAATGATTAGTCCAATATGTTCAGAGGAGAGCAATAAGTACATTCGCCTACCTGACTTTAGTGGTGACCCTTTTAAAAACAACTTTATTGAAATCTACTTGGCATAGTGTAAATTTCACTGATTTAAAATGGTAAACTGGGTGGTTTTAGTGTATTTACAGAGTTGTGCATCACAACCATCATCCCCAAAAGAAACCTCATATATATTATCAGTCATTTTCCTTTCCATCCCCATCCCAAGTCCTAAGCAACCACTAATCTACTTTCTGTCTGTGTAGATTTTCCTATTCCAGATATTTATAGAAGAGGAAATCATACAATATGTGATCTTTTGTAACTGGCTTCTTTAACTTCCATTATGTTTTCAAGATTCATCCATGCTGTAGCATCTATTAGCACTTAATTCCTTTTCATTGCCAAATGATATTCCTTTGGAAGGATATACCACATTGTATTTATCCACTCATTAGTTGATGAACATTTGGGTTGTTTCCACTTTTTGCCTATTATGAATAACACTGCTCTAAACATTAATGTATAAGTTTTTGTGTGGACATATGAGTCATGGCCATTTTTAAGAGGAAATTCAAAAATTTCCTTTGATAAATATGAAGAAGCACTGTCTAGATCCCCTTCAAAGAAAAGCTTGCTACTCAGTTTGTGGAGAGTATGATTACTAGACGACCTGATAATCTGTCAGTTCCTTCAACGTCTGCCTCAGCAGCAGAGAATCTCCTCACTTAAGTTCGTGCCTTTCCCAGGGCAGCCCATGTAGAATGACTGACTAGAGCAGGAATCTAAAGACCAACCATTTCCATTCAATGTGTGACACTTTTTTTTTTTTTTTTGCGGTACTTGGGCCCCTCACTGTTGTGGCCTCTCCCGTTGCGGAGCACAGGCTCCGGACGTGCAGGCTCAGTGGCCATGGCTCACGGGCCCAGCCGCTCCGTGGCATGTGGGATCTTACCGGACCGGGGCACGAACCCGTGTCCCCTGCATCGGCAGGCAGACTCTCAACTACTGCACCACCAGGGAAGCCCTGTATGACACTCTTGACAGGCCACACTTGCTCAAGAGTTTCTGGTCTGGTTGGCCAAGATTTGCTGGTAGTCCGTTGTAGTTTGACTTCTTCCTATCCGCAGTCCTGCTTCCTCTCCTTTTCTTCATAAGTGTTGATCCCTAATAACTATCTTGTGCCTTAACTCCATCTCATCATCCTTTTCTTGGCAATCCAAGCTGGGACATTCCTGGATGGGGTGGTGTTATGAAAGAATTAATGACAGTGATCATTTGATGTTGATGATCATGAGTCCTTGGAGGAAAAGGGATTTCTTTCCTATATCTTTAAACATGCTTTTATCTAGGGTGGAGTAGGAAACAAACTCCATATACTTGATTTAGTTGGAACATCTATTCTTCTCTGAAGCTTTTATGTAAGGTGAGGGAGAGAGGGAGAGAGAAAATACCAATGAGCAATTACCTACCTGAATTTTCTAGGCAAGGTAGATATCCCAGGAATTAAGGAAGAGGTTGTCCAGTAGCCCTTAACATGGACAATGCACTGTTAGTAGATCTTAGGCACCACAGATTTTTTAAAGACAATCTTATCATGTCTACAAGCATTTTGCCATCAGTCTCACTGGTTAATAGGTACTTTATTAATTTTCAACTGCCATGCTCTTTTCTGTGGAAAATCACGTATCCATTCAACCCAAGCAAAATCAGACTGCTTTAGGAAATGTGAAATTTAATTGACTAGTACATTGCAAACTAAATATAGTCACTGGGCTCTTTATTTCCTTCACTTGTTTAGTTTACAATTCACATTTGGGTATTTTCTCCGCAGTAACCACATTTTGTTAGAGGTCTCTAGAGCCTGAATCTATTTTGTTTATTGGATTTCTTCCAATGCTTCGTTTGGAGACATTGAGATAGCTTTCATTCAGAGTAACTGAGAACTTACTTGCTGTTCTCCATCCACAGTATACATTTGACCTTAGGAGACCCTCTAAGTTGCTCTCCACTTGCACATGCATATTGTAGATCTCACTGCCGTCTTGGATGGAATCTCTTTCCCTCAGCTTTTCTGTCTTGTTACCAAACTGTTCTATGTTGTAATGTTTTTAAGAATGAGATCATGTTCACTTGGGCTCTTTAAAGATACTCCTTGCTCTTCATAACTTTTATTGACAAATTATTAGCCTCTCCTTTCATCCTAATGGAGCATCTTACTTTTGCCATCCCGTCCACAAGATATGCTCTCTTTGGAACCAGAATCATCAGGAAGGGTCTCCATATAAGAATATTAACCCAGTTGCTGTATTAAAGATTGTGAAATTTTAGAGGGTCATCCTTGCAAGGGAAAAAAAAAATGGGGCTTCAATTAGCTATTAGTGCTGAAGGCTGTCTGTACATTTTTGTGGTGAGGGGAGTGGAAAAAATTCTAGTTTGAACTCTATTTTCTATGCTGTGTGTGTGTGTGTGTGTGTGTGTGTGTTTAACCCTGGGAAAATCTGATCTCAAATCCTTACTTAGACAACTTTGAGCTGAACAGTTGCATTTTCTTCTGGTCCAGCTCAGTCTCTTTCATGTGCCTTCTCTTACTTAACAAAACATATCTACTGTTCCAAAAGCCACAAGGTTGCTTCAGAATGTTCCCAACTGCCTAACTGGCTCCTCTCCACACAAAGCTGTTACTGGGCTTTCCATTTCCTGTCCACCGAACCCTCCATTCCAGCAGCAGCAAGACACAGCCTCTGCTTTGGCTCCAAATCTCTTCTGAAGAGGCACATTCAACCGGGAATCCTTCATCATAACAAACTTGTTTGTTCTTCAGAACTAAGTACATACTTGAATTAACATTTTCTTCTAACAACCAGGTGGTCCTGGCTCTTTAGAGAACATGCACATTTAAAGGGTTATTGTAGGTTTTTAGAGTTGTGTTTTTTGTTTTGTTTTTTAGTTCACCTTTTCTTCGTCCAAAGCAAAGTTGGGATTTGGAATTATTTGCTGTAATTCTCACTGCCTGGCTGCCTCATTTTACTCATTTGGTTAACTGACTTTGGCTTTTTATGTTTTTTAAATTTTATTTAAATATCTGGTTGTTAGCAGACAGAAGGGGTGTACCATGTTAATGAGGCCAAAAACAATGACTCATCCTGTGTCTGGAAGTGCTGATTTTACCCTCATGGAACTGAGAGCAGAGACCTCTTTAATCAAGATGAGATGATCAGCCTTGCTGCTATGGTGATAGAATGCGTGTTTTCAGAGGTAGTCAGAACTGGATGGCACTTCAGCATTCCCCTGGGGAGAAAGACACCACTGCCAGCAACTCCACTCTGATCGCAGGCAATTTCAGAAACAAGTTGCTTACCCTGGTGATGGTTCTTAATTATGAGTCACAGCAGTATTAGGTCAGGCATGTCTGGAAAGCTGTTGTTTTAGTCTTACACTTTTAAAACTTTGCCTGAGTAAAGTTCATTTTGGTATTACTTTCCAAGCACTCTTATTTTTAAAAAATGACTTATTAATGAAGTTGCTTTTTGTTGAGAAAAGAACATCTTCAAACACAAACCTGAAAAAGCACCTATGTAACACTCCACTTCTATTCTGTCACCAACCCCTGGGAAACTAAAGGGTATTTGTATATGAGAGCTTTATTATTAATTAATATTATTATCATTAAGTATATATTTGTTGAGGACCTACTATGTGCCAGGACACAGTAGTAATGCTTTCTGTCTTAGAGACACTGACATACAGTTATTAATAGCTACCTCTTCTTAAAAAGAACTTCTTTTTCCTTATATCAAAAATGTTTCATATTACAAAGCATTTGGAAAATTCAGAGAAGCATAAAAAATAAGACAGGAATTATCAGTAATGACAATATTCAGACTTGTTTATTAACATTTTAATGGATATTCTTCCTTGATTCTTCTATGTATATAGATGGTGGTTGTTACGAAGATAGCATGGTTCCATTCACGTGTGCTTGTCCTGCTTTTACAATGAATATATCAACTGTTGCTATTGATATATATTTTCCAGCTTTTATAATAAGCCCTATGTATTAGTTAGGACAGTGCTACCTATGATTATAAATATGCTGCCAAATCTCAGTGACTTAACCCGGGAGAAGCTTATATCTGTCTTACCTAACAAACCACTGTGAGTAGCTCTGGTCTGTGGGCAACTTTTCACACGTGGATTCAGGCATCCAGGTTTCTTTCCCTTGTGGCTTGGTCCTCCCCTAGAGTTTGAAAATTGTTTGCCTTCAGTGGCAGATGGAGAAAGAGAAAATGGAGAATGCACATCTGTTTCACAGATTTCAAGTTTGAAAGTGACCTGCATCATCTCTACTCCCATCGCATTCACATTGCTGGAACCAGTGGCAAGGATCCGCTTAGCCTCGCAGGAAGCTGGGAAATGTAGTCTCTAGCTGGGCAGCTACTTCCCAGTGATGATTCTAGGCAATGGAAGGGAAGCACAGAATTTGTGATGATCAGTTGAATGTTTCTTACATGTTCCACCATCTGCGCAGCCAATATCTACATTCAAACTTCTTTCTAAACACAGAATATGCCTACTTCCTCCCCAAGGAATTTTCAGTCAATGCATCCCCCAAATCTTAGATCTCTGGACGAGGAACAGTCCTCTCCACAGGTTTAGATGTGGCTCTTCATGATTTGGCAACATTTGGGTTAAAAGGCACTCCCTGACACCCATATCATGGTGGAGCAGGGACAGGATAGCTAGAATAGTGAGAATTGATAGTACTTGTGTCAATGGGACTTAGCTAAGTATTGTGGACCACAATTTCGTTGTTTGTTCCAGGAAAAATTTGACCTGGAAAGACATGGGTGTAAATCACGAAATAATTTTATGGTTTGCTTTAGGAAATTCCCACAGATTTTTCATTGAGATACAATGGTCTGCTCACCTGGGTAAATAGCTCAATTATCAGTAACAGCTCAAGGCTTCACTTCAAGACCTTCCCTCTCACTTACATCTACCAATCCTAGACTATTATAGAACATACTTTGCCTTCACTCAAATACTTCCTCACCTTGAATGACTTGCCCTAAACCAATTGATCCTGGACTCTGAAATCTATCAATATCCCATTTCTGACTTCTCCCTCCTGAGACACAGCTAAACCTCCAACGAGGTAGTAACCTCTTTTACTGCAATGAGGTCTAAAATATTTAGATTTGTTTTAACAGACTAATGACGCTGGGGCATTCAACAATTGAGAGGAAAAATGGGAATCACAGAGAAGTCCCTGCTCCCTGGCAAAGTTGAAATCATGCTGAGTTTGTGGCATTGTGAAGTCAGTCCCTCTGTCCTGGCCAGCAGGTGAGTGGTAGGTGGGGGAAGTGTCCCTTGATTCAATATGGAACCAGCTTTCTAGTAGGGATTCCACTGGTGGGAATGGCCATATTGGAGTGGGCGTCAGAGACTGTCCTTTGGTTCTGTTGAGCTTTCCGTTTGTGCAAGTTTTGAGGATAATGTTCAATAGCAATTTGTTTTCATGGGCATTGAATATCTTTGTTTTCTTTAAATTTTTATTTTATATTGGAGTATAGTTGATTTACTATGTTGTGTTAGTTTCAAGGGTACAGCAAACTGATTCAGTTATACATGTACATATATCTATTCTTTTTCAGATTCTTTTCCTAAATAGGTTATTACAGAGTATTGAGTAGAGTTCCCTGTGCTATACAGTAGGTCCTTGTTGATTATCTATTTTATATATAGTAGTGTGTATATGTCAATCCCAACCTCTTAATTTATGCATCCCCCCTACTTTCCGCTTTGGTAACCATAAGTTTGTTTTCTAAGTCTGTGAGTCTGTTTCTGTTTTGTGAATAAGTTCATTTGTATCATTTTTTTTTTAGATTCCACATATAAGTGATACCATATGATATTTGTCTTTTTCTGTCTGACTTACTTCACTTAGTATGATAATCTCTAGGCCCATCCTTGTTGCCACAAATAGCATTATTTCATTCTTTTTTATGGCTGAATAATATTCCATTGTATATATGTGCCACATCTTCTTTATCCATTCCTCTGTTGGTGGACATTTAGGTTGCTTCCATGTTTTGGCTATTGTAAATAGTGCTGCTATGAACATTGGGGTGCATATATCTTTTCAAACTATGGTTTTCTCCAGATATATGCTTAGGAGTGGAATTGCTGAATTATATGGTCAATCTATTTTTAGTTTTTTAAGGAAACTGCATACTGTTTTCTATAGTGGCTGTACCATCAACAGCCTTTTTGTTCAGGATTGTGGATTCCTTGGCAATGTAACTTCCTCCCTCCATAACTTAGAGTAGATTCCTGTCCCAGGCAGTTTCATATACCAGGACTTACAACTAGAATTTCATCCCAGAGCTCATACTCAGGTCTGCTTTATTTCTTGGATTTCTTGCCCCACACCTTTCTCTTAACTTAGTGATGCCTATCTTAAAACTATCTTAAAACAACGGGCCTAGGTGGGAAGGAAATATCTTTATTCTGATTTTGTGTTCCAAGACTGAGTCACGTTGTTTAACTGAAAACATAAAGGGCCTCTGTTGTTTGAAAACTTTTCAGTTACCTATTGATGTTTGAGTGCTAGAATTATGCAGACTTCCCAATTGTGAGAAACCCCAGAGAGCTGCATTCTCTATATTTCCTCTCATTTTTGCTTGCAAACTGGTCAATTCTTGCCCAAGCTCATCTTTCTTCCAACAGCGTGCTAAAAAGAGCCAGTAACGAGCTAACACAACTAACATTCTAATTTAGAACTGCAAGCTTGGCAGGTACTTATTATTGGCAGCCAAGTTTTTTCAAATCAGTTGCCACTGCATAACAGACTCTCCCTCTTTCCAATTCCTCCATCAATTTCTGCCATCCCCTGAATGATGGCACTTACTGTAGGATTCTGTTAGAACAGCATGCTAGTTGCAGTGCCAATTTTTAGGATGAAAACAAATGTCTCAGTCAGTGATTTGAAAAAAATAGAAGTATATTTCCTGCTCCTCACACAGACCTATGTGGGTGTTCCTTGTCAGCAAGTGACCTTCCATGTAGAGATTTGAGGACCTCCATTCACACTGTGATTCTGCACCCCCTGCTCTCCTGCCACCCAGAGCCTCAGAATCTTCACTCAGACAAAGGATGGGGAGAGGACAGAATGCACACCTGGGTTTTCAGGTCTTTGGCCTTGGAAGTGACACAATGTTTCTGTTCACATTCCATTGGTGAGAAGCAGTCACATGACACTCATTGCCGGGCAGGAGAAGGGGGGAGGTGGGGGAGGACTAAGACATGCAATCCCTCCCCAGGGCCAGGCAGCGACTTTCCAGTGACACCATTGTACTTAGGAAGGAGAATGATTTGTGGTGACAAGTTAGTCATCTGCCACATTTCCTTTTTTAGGGCAAATTTCTTTTTGATCTGGACACCAGAACACTAATTTTCTATGGTGGCAACTAATAAATACCCAGTGAATTCATCTTCTCTTCTCCACATGCACTGTTACCATCAGGGCTCAGGAGTTTCCATCGTCCACCTGGATTACTGCCTTAAATTCCTAGTTGAAGTCTGTATGAGTTTCCTACTGCAGCTGTAAGAAATTACCACAAACTTAGTGGCTTAAAACAACTCATATTTATTTTCTTACAATTCTGAGAGTCGGAACTCTCCTTGGGCTAAAGTGTATACCTTCTGGAGGCTGTCTGAGAGAATCTGTCTCCTTGCCTTTCCAGCTTCTAGAGGCCACTTGTGTTCCTTGGCTTATAATCTTTTCCTCCATTTTCAAAGCCAGCAGTATAGCATCTTCAGATCTCTCCTGTGCGCGCTCTCTCTCTCTCTCCCTCCCTCCCTCCCTCCCTCCCTCCCTCCCTCCCCCCCCCCCTCTCTGATGGCTGGTTCTGTATTCACATCTTCTCTAATTTCCCTGCCTCCTTTCTCCCCTTATCAGGACTCTTGTGATTATACTAGGTCCACCCAGGCAATCCAGGATTATCTCCCCATCTCAAAATCCTTAATTTACTCACATGCATAACATCTCTTTTGCCATATAAGATAACATATTCCCAGGTGTCAGAAATTAGGACATGGGCATCTTTGAAGGGTTATTATTTTGCCTACCCCAGAATCCACATCTCTAATCTTGACCCACTTCAATATATGCTCCACACTGCTGCCAGAGTGATCTCTCTAAAGTACAAAACTAACCAAATCATTCCAATTTTTTTTTGAGAAGTAGTACATTTTATTACTAGACTAGTCAATTTTGGAAAACCACTTCTCAAAGCAAACCTAATATGAAAAATCAAATGAGATCACAACAACTGGAGAAAATGCATATCAGATACAGAAGCAAGAACATTTGTAATTTCCCAGTTTACTTTGTTGTGTCCTATGACATACATGGTTTAAAAAAATTTTTAATTGAGGTATAATTGACATAAAATCTTATATTAGTTTCAGATAAACAACATAATGATTTGGTATTTGTATATATTATAGCATGATCACCATAGTATGTCTAGTTAACATCCATCATGATACATAGTGACAGTGTTTCTTTCTCATGATGAGAACTGTTAAGATCTACTCTCTTAGCAACTTCCAAATATGCAGTTCAGTGTGATTAACTACAGTCACCATGCTGTACATTACTTCCCCATGACATTTATTTTATAACTGGAAGTGTGCACTTTTGACTCCCTTCACCCATTTCCCCTACCACCCTCCTCCACCCCCACCCTCTGTTTCTAGCAACCACCAATCTGTTCTCTGTATCTATGAGCTGTATTTTTTTTTTTTGATTCCACGTATAAGTGAGATCATGTGGTATTTGTCTTTCTCTGACTTATTTCACTTAGCATGCCACCCTCAAAGTCCATCCATGTTGTTACAAATGGCAAGATTTCCTTATTTTTTTGACTGAAGAGCATTATATATATATATGGCTATATATATGGCACATTTTCTTTATCCATTTATCCTTCGATGGGCACTTAGGTTGCTTCCATATATTGTAAATAATGCTGCAGTGCAAATGGGAGTACATATATCTTTTTGATTTAGTGTTTTTGTTTCCTCTGAGTACCCTATTTTTAGCAGAATCTCCATACTGTTTTCCATAGTGGCCACACCAATTTACATTCCCAAAAAGAGTGCACAAGAGTTCTCTTTCCTCCACATCCTCACCAACACTTGTTATTTCTTGTCTTTTTGATAATAACCATTCTAACAAGAGTGAGGTGATATCTAATTTTGGTTTTGATTTGTATTTCACTGATGATTAGTGACATTGAGAATCTTTTCATGTACCTGTTGGCCATCTGTATGTCTTCTTTGGAAAAATATCTATTTGGGTCCTCTGCCCACTTTTTTATTGGATTGTTGTTGTTATTGAGTAGTTTGAGTTCTTTATATATTTTGGCTATTAACCCCTTATCAGATAGGTGATTTGCAAATATTTTCTTCCATTTGGTAGGTTGCCTTTTCATTTTCTTGATGGTTTCCTTTGCTCTGCAGAAACTTTTTTGATATAGTCCCACTTGTTTATTTTTTGTTGCCTTTGCTTTTGGTGTCAAATCCAAAAAAATCATTGCCAACACCAGTGTCAAGGAGCTTATCACCCGTTTTCTTCTTAGGAGCTTTATGGTTTCAGGACTTATATTCAAGTCTTTAACCCATTTTGAGTTAATTTTTGTTTATGGTATAAGATAGTGGTCTATTTTCATTCTTTTGCATGTATCTGTCCAGTTTTCCAACACCTCTTATTGAAGAGATTGTCCTTTTCCCATTGTATATTTTTGGCTCTTTTGTCATAAATTAATTGACCATATATGCATGGGTTTATTTCTGGACTCTCTTCTGTTCAGTTAATTTATATATCTGTTTTTATACCAATACCATATTGTTCTGATTATAATAGCTTTGAATATAATTTGAAATTAGGGAGCATGATGCCTCCAGCTTTGTTGTTCTTTCTCAAGATTGCTTTGGCCATTCAGGGTCTTTGTGGTTCCATACAAATTTTAGGGTTTTTTGTTCTATTTTTGTGAAAAATGTTATTGGAATTTTGATAGAGATTGCATTGAATCTGTAGATTGCTTTGGGCAGTGTGAACTTTTTAACAACATTCTTCCAATCCTTGAGCACCAAATTTCTTTCTATTTATTTATGTCTTCAAATTCTTTAATCAATGTCTTGTAGTTTTCAGTATAAAGATTTTTACCTTCTTGGTTAAGTTTATTTCTAGGTATTTTCTCTTAATGCAATTGTAAGTGGGATTGTGTTCTTAATTTCTCTTTTTGATAGTTCATTATTAGTATATAGAAACACAACATATTTTCATATATTGACTTTGTATCCTGCAACTTTATTGAATTTGTTAATTAGTTCTAACAGTTTTTTGTTGGAGTCTTTAGAGTTTTCTATATATAAAATGTCATGTTATCTGCAAATAGTAACAGTTTTACTTCTTTCTTTTCAATTTGGATGAGTTTTGTTTCTTTTTCTTGCCTAATTGATCTGCCTAGGACTTTGAATACTATGTTCAATTAAAGTGGTGAGAGTGGGCATCCTTGTCTTTTTCCTGATCTTAAAGGAAAAGCTTTCAGCTTTTCACCATTGAGTATGATGTTAGCTGTGGGCTTGCCATATATGAACTTTATTATGTTGAAGAACATTTCCTCTATATCCACTGTGCTGAGAGTTTTTATCATTACTGGATGTTGAATTTTGTCAAATGCTCTTTCTGATCTATTGAAAGGATTGTATGGTTTCTACCCTTCATTTTGTTAATGTGATGTGTCATGTTGATTGAGTTTTCTTATGTTAAACCTTCCTTGCATCCCTGGAATTAATCCCACTTGATTGTATTTTATGATTCTTTTAATATATTATTGAATTTGGTTGCTAACATTTTGTTGAGGATTTTTGCATCTGTGTTCATCAGGGATATTGGCCTGTGTTTTTCTTTTTTTTGTGGTGTTTTTGTCTGGTTTTGGTATCAGGGTGACACCGGCCTCATAAAGTGAGTTTGGATGTGTTTCCTAATCTTCTGTTTTTTAGAAGAGTTTGATATGGATTGGTATTAATTCTTCTTTAAATGTTTGGTAAGAATGCACCAATGAAACCGCCTGGTCCTTAACTTTTGTGTCTGGGAAGGTTCATCACAACTCCTTAATGTCTCTTTATCCATTATGTATAAGTTCCGTTATTCTTACCATACATGATATTGCATGTCCTTTGCTATCTGCTACTTTTAGTAGATTTACCTGCCAGGAGAAAACACTAAACCACCAATCTCTCTAGTATTATTTCCTAATACATTCCCTGCTCTTCTACTTTTTGCTTCAGCAACACTAAACTTCTTGTAGGTTTCTGAATGTATCATGACATTTTAGCCTTTCATTTTTTCCCACATGTCTACCTGAATCTCTTCTTTAGTTCTTCTAGAAAGCTTCTATTAATGTTTCAAATGTTAACATATGTACCTGCTCAACTGAAGTCTTTGATAATTGCCTTGCATAAGCTGACAAAATCCAACTATTGATTTGCTCTATACCAGCACCCACGCAGATGAACATGACAGGAGAAAAACATTTCACTGTGCTGACTTGTCTCATATTTTATTTGTGACCATAAACCCTAGTGGGCTCTCAGAACTTACTGTCAACACAAGTACACTTCCCTAGCCTGCTCCCTCTTCTCCTTCTCCCTCCCTCAACAATATTTCCTACCTTTTCCTCCCTTCTCAAAGCCTAATATCCCATTTTCCATCCTCTCACTAAGCTGGGGGTTTTGCTTCCTATTTAATTGAAACAGTAGGAAAAAAGTGAAGAGAATTTCATGCTGCCCGTCTAAAACCTACGATCCTGTATGTAGTGAGTTACTGTTCTCCACTTTTCTTCCTGTTATATAAAAGGTCTGCCAGTGCTTCCATCTAAGGCAACCCTTCTTCTGGGGCACTGGATCCCATCTCCTTTCAAGGACTTTGCTCCTGCAATTGTCCCCCCCACCCAGTCCTATGTCATATAACTGACAGATTCAGAAGCCCATGAACCCCAAGCACAAGAAATACAGAGAAAATACACATCATATGGAGAAAATACACAACCATAGTGATATGGTTATATTTTTAAAATCAAATATGGGGAATTTTGGCAATAATTTCCTCAAATGTTTGTTTTTTATTTCCTCCTATTCTTCTTCTTTTATGGGGATTTCAAGTATACATGTATTAGGCTGCCTGAAGTTGCTCACAGCACATTAAACTACTGCTCATGCTTTTTCAGTTTTTCTCTCTATGCTTCATTTTGCATAGTTTCAATTGCTTTGTCTTTTTTTTTTTTTTTTTTTTTTTTTTTGCATTGTGTGTGCCTCTCACTGTTGTGGCCTCTCCCGTTGCGGAGCACAGGCTCCAGACATGCAGGCTCAGTGGCCATGGCTCACGGGCCCAGGCGCTCCGTGGCACGTGGGATGTTCCCAGACCGGGGCACGAACCCGTGTCCTCTGCATCGGCAGGCGGACTCTCAACCACTGCGCCACCAGGGAAACCCTGCTTTGTCTTTAAGTTCATTCATTTTTTCTTTTGTAGTGTCTAATGTGCTAATAATCCCATCCAGTGTATTTTAATCCCAGACATTGTCATGTTTATATCTAGAAGTTCTTTTTGGACCTTTTCCTATATATATTTGAATTTCTACTTAACATTCTCAACATTTCCTCTACTTTCTCGAACACAAGAAGTTCAGTAACTGTTTTAATGCCCTTGTCTACTAATTTTATCATCTGTGCCCTCTCTGGATCTGTTCATCTTATTGATTTTTCTTCTGAACATGGTTTGTGTTTTCCTGCTTCTTTGCATACCTGGTGATTTTTATTGTATGCCAGACACAGTGAATTTTACCTTATTTATTGCTGGGTATTTTGTACTCTTGTAATTATTAAAAATTTTTTTTTCTGGGGCTCAGTTAAGTTACTTGGAAAGAGTTTGATTCTTTTTGAGTTTTTTTTTTAATGATCTGTTAGGTGGGATCAGTAAATCCTGTAGGGCTAATTTTCTTCCACTACAAGAGCAGTGCACTTTTGAGTACTCTATCTGATGCCTGTGAATTACAAGGATTTCCCACTCTGGATAGGGAAAGCACAAACTATTCCCAGGCCTATGTGACCCCTCATGATTAGCTCTCAGGTATTTCCCCCCATACTTGCTAATCATTACTCACCTGAAGACTTGAAGCGGATCCTCTGCAAATCTCCACAGCACTCTTCTTCTTGGAACTTGGTCCTGTGAATTCTACTTGCCTTGGCCTCCCTGTTCTCACACCTCCTTCTCCTCAACTCAAGGAGACTAATTGAGTAATTCTTGGGCCCCCACCCTCATGTTGTGTTACGGCTGGAAACTCTCTCCAGGCAGTGAACTTGGGTAATCATAGGGTTTACCTTGTTTCTTCCTATCTCTCAGAGGTCACTGTCCTGTGGCACCTAATACCTAATGCCTGAAAACCATGGTTTGCTTTTAAACTGTTTTGTCTGTTTTTAAAATTGTTTCATTCAGGACGGTAAATTCAACCCCTGATATTCCATCTTGACATACTTAATTTTGGATGCTTGACTTCTTCTCTCTCCCATCCTCCAAGTGTCATATTCATACAGTCAATTTCTGTCTTTGGCTGCATTTTTTCCTCCTTATTTCTGTCCAAATCTTTTTTACATCTTATCCTATTAATCAGTGGTAACCTTCACTTTGTTCTCATCCTACATTTAATTAATTCTCTGTTTAGTATCTAATCACTGTTTGTGTTTATCATCATAAATGTACTGGGGGAGAGTGGATTGCAAATAGCTTTCTGTTTGTGAAGACTTCAGGAACATTACTGCATTTCTGATTAGTTACTCCACACTTTTTTCTTATTTCCTCTAGGCCAGAAGTTCTCAGCGTGACCCGAGAATATCTGAGGGGTCCCTGAGACATTAGCAAGGTTTACATAAGGTCAAAACTATTTTCATAATAATACTAAAGTCTTAACTGCCTGTTTTATTCTCTCATGATGGCAGTAGATTTTTCTAGAGGTTGCATGACATATGGTGACATCGTTGCTCTAAGGTCTAATAGATGGTGTGCTTGTATATTATCATGTTTGAAAACCTTTTTTGGTTTTAATTTCTAATTTGGTAAATGTCAATAAACATACCCACATCAACAATACCTTTATGAGTTTCTCAGTTGCTTTTAAGGGTACAAAGTGTCCAAAGACTCAAGTGTTTGAGAAACATTGTTCTAGGTTTCATAAATTCATCATTTTCATTCCACATTTAAAATTGGTAATAGCTATTTGCCAATTCTTGGGGCTTATTACTCACAAGATTGGCTACTAGATTGGATGCCATCTATAAGCTGTCAATTTATCTGGTCTTCTTGAAAAATCAGACAGTTTTTTTCTCTATTACTGCTAAGACTGGTGTTTATGTTAATTTTATGTGTCAACTTGACTGGGCCATGGGGTGCCCAGATATTTGGTTAATGTCATTCTGAGTGTGTCTGTGAGGGTGTTTCTGGATGAGTTTAATATTTGAATTGGCAGTCTGAGTAGAGCAAGCTGCTCTCCCTCATGTAGGTGGGTCTCATCCAATCAACTGAAGGCCTGAATAGAATAAAAACGCTTACTCTCCCTCTAGTAAGAGGGAGCTCCTCCCATCTGACTGCCTTTGAGCTGGGACTACAGCTTGCCAATGGCAGATCATGGGCCTTCTGAGTCTCCATAATTATGTGAGCCAATTTCTTATAATAAATCTCTTTATATATGCATATATCATATTTGTTCTATTTCTCTAGAAAACCCTAACTAATAGAACAAGAATAACAAAGGGAAGTTTCAAAGGATCTTGGATCCTTTTGAGTGTTCATAGTCATTTTCACCCATCTGTAGTTACCAGACTGATTATCCAGGCTGAGTAATTCCATCAGGACTTCCTAGGCCTGTCTAAGGGAACTTGCCAGCCCCAATAGTATTTAACAGCAACCTAAATGATCTCTAGAAAAATAGATATGTCAATTTTAAAGGACAAGTGGAAGTGAAAAAAGAAAAGGAATAAAAGCCCAAACAGGGCCTAAACAGCAAGGTCCATGTGTAGGAAGATCTGGAGATGAATGTAATCAAGTTGAAAGAACAAGTATTTCAAAACTAAAATTATGAATAGTAAGAGTGTTCTGGAATTTCCCTCCTATGTGGTACCTTGTCCTTCCACTATGGTGACCAGAGTAGAGCATGGGGGCTTAAGGGAACTTCAGATGATTGGACAGTGGAGCGTATACTAGACATGAAATGAGGAAACTTGGATTTGAGATAAAATTTTGTCACTGAGTGAGCTTGGATATGTAATTTAATCTCTCTGATAATTTTTTTCACACACACATACTGTATTTTATTTTTACAAGAGATAAATAAACTGACACCAAGCATTGTAAATGGATGACCACAACAAAAGCAACAATGATTGCAATTACCAAACAGGAAACACACTCATACTATGTCATAATATTGACATTCAGTCCAGTAATCCTCCACTGTAACAGGTCCTTTACTTTGCAGTGAAAATTGATTTGTATATTTTTTGCCTCTGAGTCCTTGTGGGATTTTTTTATTATTATTCAAACAGAAAGTCACAAAAATTATAATCATCCTCATCAGTTCACTCAGTCCCGTTAATTTTTTTTCATCCTGATCTTTTGTTAGCACTTTTATGAATTCATCAGTTTTCCATTAGAGTTCTGAAAATGCTTATTCATTCAGGTCAGCAGTATAGTCAGTTACCAGAAACCGGTACTCGTCAGAGTCTTTTCCATGAATTCCTTGAAGATGAAACCCTTTTATGGGAACATTTTTGCAAAAGCATCAGAGTACACCCAGGACTGTCTGTAAATGACAAGAGACTTAAAAATGACCACGGTAAAGATTTGATGAAAGTTCATAATAATGCAATTGACAAGGAAATTTAGTTATTTCTGAGATATACATTTTAAAATAATAACTAGAATTATGACTTGTAACATTATACCAGAACATATAAGATTTTTAGAAATTTCATGTAATATCTGAAACATTTATATTAACATATTTCCATACAAATAACCTAAAGAAAGTTTAGTATTAATTGTATTTTTTTGTTTGATTTTTTATACTGCAGTTTCTATTAGTCATCAGTTTTATACACATCAGTGTATACATGTCAATCCCAATCACCCAATTCAGCACACCACCATCCCCACCCCTCTGCAGTTTTCCCCCGTTTGTTCTCTACATCTGTGTCTCAACTTCTGCCCTGCAAACTTGTTCATCTGTACCATTTTTCTAGGTTCCACATACATGTGTTAATATACGATATTTGTTTTTCTGACTTTATTCGCTCTGTACGCCAGTCTCTAGGTCCATTCACGTCTCAACAAATGACTCAATTTCGTTCCTTTTTATGTCTGAGTAATATTCCATTGTATATATGTACCACAACTTCTTTATCCATTCGTCTGTCGATGGGCATTTAGGTTGCTTCCATTACCTGGCTATTGTAAATAGTGCTGCAACGAACATTGGGGTGCATGTGTCTTTTTGAATTATGGTTTTCTCTGGGTATATGCCCAGTAGTGGGATTACTGGATCATATGGTAATTCTATTTTTAGTTTTTTAAGGAAACTCCACACTGTTCTCTATAGTGGCTGTATCAATTTACATTCCCACCAACAGAGCAAGAGGGTTTCCTTTTCTCCACACCCTCTCCAGAATTTGTTGTTTGTAGATGTTCTGATGATGCCCATTCTAACTGGTGTGAGATGATACCTCATTGTAGTTTTGATTTGCATTTCTCTAATAATTAGTGATGTTGAGCAGCTTTTCACGTGCTTCTTGGCCATCTGTATGTCTTCTTTGGAGAAATGTCTATTTAGGTCTTCTGCCCGTTTTTGGATTGGGTTGTTTGTTTCTTCAATATTGAGCTGCATGAGCTGTTTATATATTTTGGAGATTACTCCTTTGTCCGTTGATTCCTTTGCAAATATTTTCTCCCATTCTGAGGGTTGTCTTTTCGTCTTATTTATGGTTTCCTTTGCGATGCAAAAGCTTTGAAGTTTCATTAGGTCCCATTTGTTTATTTTTGTTTTTATTTCCATTTCTCTAGGAGGTGGGTCATAAAGGATCTTGCTGTGATTTATGTCATAGATGGTTCTGTCTATGTTTTCCTCTAAGAGTTTTATAGTGTCTGGTCTTACATTTAGGTCTCAAATCCATTTTGAGTTTATTTTTGTGTATGGTGTTAGGGAGTGTTCTAATTTCATTCTTTTACATGTAGCTGTCAAGTTTTCCCAGCACTACTTATTGAAGACACTGTCTTTTCTCCATTGTATATCCTTGCTTCCTTTGTCATAGATTCGTTGACCATAGGTGCGTGGGTTTATCTCTGGGCTTTCTATCTTGTTCCATTGATCTATGTTTCTGTTTTTGTGCCAGTACCATATTGTCTTGATTCCTGTAGCTTTGTAGTGTAGTCTGAAGTCAGGGAGTCTGATTCCTCCAGCTCCGTTTTTTTCCCTCAAGACTGCTTTAGCTATTCGGGGCCTTTTTTGTCTCCATACAAATTTTAACATGATTTGTTCTACTTCCATAAAAAATGCCATTGGTAACTTGATAGGGATTGCATTGATTCTGTAGATTGCCTTGGGTAGTATAGTCATTTTCACAATATTGATTCTTCCAATCCAAGAACATGGTATATCTCTCCATCTGTTGGTATCATCTTTAATTTCTTTCATCAGTGTCTTATAGTTTTCTGCATACAGGTCTTTTGTCTCCCTAGGTAGGTTTATTCCTAGGTATTTTATTCTTTTTGTTGCAATGGTAAATGGGAGTGATTCCATAATTTCTCTTTCAGATTTTTCATCATTAGTGTATTGGAATGCAAGAGATTTCTGTGCATTAATTTTGTATCCTGCAACTTTACCAAATACATTGCTTAGCTCTAGTCGTTTTCTGGTAGCATCTTTAGGATTCTCTGTGTAGAGTACCATGTCATCTGCAAACAGTGACAGTTTTACTTCTTCTTTTCCAATTTGGATTCCTTTTATTTCTTTTTCTTCTCTGATTGCTGTGGCTAGGACTTCCAAAACTATGTTGAATAATAGTGGTGAGAGTGGACATCCTTGTGTTTTTCCTGATCTTAGAGGAAATGCTTTCAGTTTTTCACCATTGAGAATGATGTTTGCTGTGGGTTTGTCGTATATGGCCTTTATTACGTCGAGGTAGCTTCCCTCTATGCCCACTCTCTGGAGAGTTTTTATCATAAATGGGTGTTGAATTTTGTCAGAAGCTTTTTCTGCATCTATTGAGATGATCATATGGTTTTTATTCTTCAATTTGTTAATGTGGTGTATCACATTGATTGATTTTTATATATTGAAGAATCCTTGCATCCCTGGGATAAATCCCACTTGATCATAGTGTATGATCCTTTTAATGTGTTGTTGGATTCTGTTTCCTAGTATTTTGTTGAGGATTTTTGCATCTGTATTCATCAGTGATATTGGTCTGTAATTCTCTTTTTTTGTAGCATCTTTGTCTCGTTTTGATATCAGGGTGATGGTGACCTCATAGAATGAATTTGGGAGTGTTCCTTCCTCTGCAATTTTTTGGAAGAGTTTGAGAAGGATGGGTGTTAGCTCTTTTCTAAATGTTTGATAGAATACACGTGTGAAGCCATCTGGTCCTGGACTTTTTTTGTTGGAAGATTTTTAATCACAGTTTCAATCTCATTCCTTGTGATTGGTCTGTTCATATTTTCTGTTTCTTCCTGGTTCAGTCTTGGAAGATTATATCTTTTTAAGAATTTGTCCATTTCTTCCAGGTTGTCCATTTTATTGGCATAGAGTTGCTTGTAGTAGTCTCTTAGGATGCTTTGTATTTCTGTGGTGTCTGTTGTAACTTCTCCTTTTTCGTTTCTAATTTTATTGATTTGAGTTCTCTCTTTTTCTTGATGAGTCTGGCTAATGGTTTATCAATTTTGTTTATCTTCTCAAAGAACTAGTTTTTAGTTTTATTGATCTTTGCTATTGTTTTCTTTGTTTCTATTTCATTTATTTCTGCTCTGATCTTTATGATTTTTTTCCTTCTGCTACCTTTGGGTTTTGTTTGTTCTTCTTCCTCTAGTTCCTTTAGGTGTAAGGTTAGATTGTTTACTTGAGATTTTTCTTGTTTCTTGAGGTAGGCTTGTATAGCTATAAACTTCCTTCTTAGAACAGCTTTTGCTGCATCCCATAGGTTTTGGATCATCACGTTTTCATTTTCATTTGTCTCTAGGTATTTTTTGATTCCCTCTTTGATTTCTTCAGTGATCTCTTGGTTGTTTAGTAACGTATTGTTTAGCCTCCATGTTTTTGTGGTTTCCACGTTTTTTTCCCTTTCATTCCATTTCTAATCTCATAGTGTTGTGGTCAGAAAAGATGCTTGATATGATTTCAATTTCCTTAAATTTACTGAAGCTTGATTTGTGACCCAAGATGTGATCTATCCTGGAGAATGTTCCATGCACACTTGAGAAGAAAGTGTAATCTGCTGTTTTTGGATGGAATGTCCTATAAATATCAATTCAATCTATCTGGTCTATTGTGTCATTTAAAGCTTGTGTTTCCTTATTAATTTTCATTTTGGATGATCTGTCCATTGGTGTATGTGAGGTGTTAAAGTCACCCATTATTATTGTGTTACTGTCGGTTTCCTCTTTTATAGCTATTAGCAGTTGTCTTATGTATTGATATGCTCCTATGTTGGGTGCATATATATTTATAATTGTTATATCTTCTTCTTGGACTGATCCCTTGATCATTATGTAGTGTCCTTCCTTGTCTCTTGTAACATTCTTTATTTTAGAGTCTATTTTATCTGATATGAGTATAGCTACACCAGCTTTCTTTTGATTTCCTTTTGCATGGAATATCTTTTTCCATACCCTCACTTTCAGTCTGTATGTGTCCCTAGGTCTGAAGTGGGTCTCTTGTAGACAACATATATATGGGTCTTGTTTTTCTATCCATTTAGCAAGCCTGTGTCGTTTGGTTGGAGCATTTAATCCATTCACGTTTAAGGTAATTATTGATATGTATGTTCCTATGACCATTTTTTTAATTGTTTTGGGTTTGTTTTTGTAGATCCTTTCCTTCTCTTGTGTTTCCCACTTAGAGAAGTTCCTTTATCATTTGTTGTAGAGCTGGTTTGGTGTTGCTGAATTCTCTTAACTTTTGCTTGTCTGTAAAGCTTTTGATTTCTCCATCGAATGTGAATGATATCCTTGCTGGCGAGAGTAATCTTGGTTGTAGGTTCTTCCCTTTCATCACTTTAAGTATATCATGCCACTCCCTTCTGGCTTGTAGAGTTTCTGCTGAGAAATCAGCTGTTAACCTTATGGGAGCTCCCTTGTATGTTATTTTTCATTTTTCCCTTGCTGCTTTCAATAATTCTTCTTTGCCTTTAATTTTTGCCAATTTGATTGCTATGTGTCTCAGCATGTTTCTCCTTGGGTTTATCCTGTATGGGACTTGCTGCACTTCCTGGACTTGGGTGGCTATTTCCTTTCCCATGTTAGGGAAGTTTTTGACTATAATCTCTTCAAATATTTTCTTGAGTCTTTTCTCTCTCTCTTCTCTTTCTGTGACCCTTATAATGCGAATGTTGTTGTGTTTAATGTTATCCCAGAGGTCTCTTAGGCTGTCTTCATTTCTTTTCATTCTTTTTTCTTTATTCTGTTCCACGGCAGTGAATTCCACCTTTCTGTCTTCCAGGTCTCTTATCCGTTCTTCTGCCTCAGTTATTCTGCTATTGATTCCTTCTAGTGTAGTTTTCATTTCAGTTATTGTATTGTTCATCTCTGTCTGTTTGTTCTTTAATTCTTCTAGGTCTTTGTTAAACATTTCTTGTATCTTCTCGATCTTTTCCTCCATTCTTTATCCGAGGTCCTGGATCATCTTCACTATCTTTATTCTGAAATCTTTTCCTGGAAGATTACCTATCTCCACTTCATTTAGTTATTTTTCTGCGGTTTTATCTTGTTCCTTCATCTGGTACATAGCCCTCTGCCTTTTCATCTTGTCTATCTTTCTGTGAATGTGGTTTTTGTTCCACAGGCTGCGGGATTGTAGTTCTTCTTGCTTCTGTTGTCTGCCCTCTGGTGGATGAGGCTACCTAAGAGGCTTGTGTAAGTTTCCTGATGGGAGGGACTGGTGGTGGGTAGAGCTGATAGTTGCTCTGGTTAGCAGAGCTCAGTAAAAGTTTAATCTGCTTGACTGTTGATGGGTGGGGCTGGGTTCCCTTCCTGGTGGTTGTTTTGCCTGAGTCACCCCAACACTGGAGCCTACCTGGGCTCTTTGGTGGGGCTAATGACAGACTCTGGAGGGACTCACGCCAAGGAGGACTTTCCAGAACTTCTGCTGCCAGTGTCCTTGTCCCCACGGTGGGCCACAGCCACACCCCGCCTCTGCAGGAGACCCTCCAACACTAGCAGGTAGGTCTGGTTCAGTCTCCCCTGGGGTCACTGCTCCTTCCCCTGTGTCCTGATGCGCACACTACTTTGTGTGTGCCCTCCAAGAGTGAAGTCTCTGTTTCCCCCAGTCCTGTCAAAGTCCTGCAATCAATTCCCACGAGGCTTCAAAGTCTGATTCTCTGTGAATTCCTCCTCCCGTTGCCAGACCCCCAGGTTGGGAAACCTGACGTGGGGCTCTGAACCTTTACTCCAGTGGGTGGACTTCTGTGGTATGAGTGTTCTCCAGTCTGTGAGTCACCCACCCACTAGTTATGGGATTTGATTTTACTGTGATTGCACCCCTCCTACCTTCTCATTGTGGTTTCTCATTTGTCTTTGGATGTGGGGTATCTTTTCTGGTGAGTTCCCGTGTCTTCCTGTCGATGATTGTACAGCAGCTAGTTGTGATTCTGGTGTTCTCGCAAGAGGGAGTGAGAGCACGTCCTTCTACTCCGCCATCTTGTTTCCTCCCCTCTCTGATAATTTCTTCCCTATAAATCATAACTGTTTTTGTGAGGCTAAGATTAAATGGATGACTCAGTATTTTCTTCTCTGGTAATTTCTCTAAGGAAATAATCAAGGATCTGTGCAAAAAGTTAGCTACAAGGATGTTCATTACTTATTGTT
Organism: Monodon monoceros; assembly: GCF_005190385.1. Classification (NCBI taxonomy): domain Eukaryota; kingdom Metazoa; phylum Chordata; class Mammalia; order Artiodactyla; family Monodontidae; genus Monodon; species Monodon monoceros. The sequence continues at coordinate 110,490,160 of NW_021703777.1, forward strand.
GATAGAATAAAAGTAAAAAGAAACATGCATGTTCACCAATAGAGAATTGGTTAAATAAGTAATGGTATATCATTTGGGTAAATAGTTTAGTATGAGGTTACTAAAAGTAATGGTATAGGAGCATATTGTTTTTGTTTTTGTTTTTTTTTGCGGTACTCGGGCCTCTCACTGTTGTGGCCTCTCCCGTTGTGGAGCACAGGCTCCGATGCGCAGGCTCAGCGGCCATGGCTCATGGGCCCAGCCGCTCCGCGGCATGTGGGATCTTCCCAGACTGGGGCACGAACCCGTGTCCCCTGCATCGGCAGGTGGACTCTCAACCACTGCACCACCAGGGAAGCCCTTAATCTTTGTTTTTTAATATAGACTTTAAAAAAAATTATTTATTTACTTATTTATTAATTTTTGGCTGCATTGGGTCTTCTGTGCATGGGCTTTCTCTAGTTCTAGCAAGCGGGGGCTACTCTTCATTGCGGTGCACGGGCTTCTCATTAGGGTGACTTCTTTTGTTGCGGAGCACAGGCTCTAGGTGCGTGGCTTCAGTAGTTGTGGTGCGCAGGCTTCAGTAGTTGTGGCACACGGGCTCTAGAGCGCAGGCTCAGTAGTTGTGGTGCATGGGCTTGGTTGCTCTGTGGCATGTGGGATCTTCCTGGACAAGGGATTGAAACCGTGTCCCCTGCATTGACAGGTGGATTCTTAACCACTGCGCCACCAGTGAAGTCCAACGTGGATATTCTTTATTTATGGTCATTGTGTCTTTTTCTCTAATAATTAAAGCAGATGTATGGTGTATGTTTGATAGGCCACAAACAGGCTGTTTTAGTTAGCATCAAACGGAAGTTAACTCATGTATAAGCCAGAATGACTTCTCCATATCTCAATATGTGAAAATTTCTTTTATCACTTTCTGTCTTGGAAGAATTAGTGTTTGTTCTTGGGAGGGTGTGTGTATTCATGCTTTTAACAGATATGTTAAAAACAAAAAAGTAAAAAAGAGTGAATGTGGAGCACAAAGGTGGGATTAACTCAAAAGAGAAACTTGAGGTTTCAGGCTGCTGGGATCTGGAGCTTCATAATCCCTCTTTCTTTTCACTCCCTCTTTCCTTCTTTCCTGCCAAGTGGCATCATTGAATCAGCGTAGAAATCATATAGGAAACATTATACAGTTGACCCTTGAACAACACGGAGGTTAGGGATGCTAACTCTCCATGCAGTCGGAAATCCTTGCATAATTTATAGTCAGCTTTCCCCATATACACGGTTCCTCCATATCTGCAGTTCTGCATCTGAGGATTCCAGCAGCCAGGATCCTGCAGTGGTGTCATGTTTACTACTGAAAAAAATCCACATGTAAGTGGATCCGTGCTCTTCAGACCTGCGTTGTTCAGGGGGAAACAGTACGAGGCAAGGAGGCTTCTGCAGCCTCCATGCCTCAAACCCTGGGGACGGCTCTTCGGGAATGGTAACAGATTGGGTGGTGAGAGACCGCTTTCTTGACGTCTACCGAGTGTGAGATATGTTTACCTGTGTAAATTTTAAGGAGTTTGGTGGCCTTAGCATGAGTCAGAGAGCAGGGCAGCCAGTTTAGGAACAAGGTAGACGCCCACAGCGGCCATCTCCTGGCAAGGGGCCCTCTCCTGGGACAATTTTTATCACTGAGCCTGTGACAGAGTAGGTACTTGGTCAGTGTTTCCTTCTGTTCTTGTTGCCTGCCTGTGAGGGTATTTAGTTTTGTTTTGTCTTTCCCACTCATCACGTTCCATTGCCAGCCCGGTGCCTGTTTGCCGTCCCAAAGCACTTCGTTCTCCCTGTCTCTTCATATATATGTAAGCTTATGCCTATGTATATTCAGCGTTTCATCTTTTAGCAGAGTGGTCTCAAGGTGGATGAGCTAATTTTCTTACAAACTGGATGAGGGGAGGCGGGAGCGTGAGATCAGTGGTCACTTTTCAAATTTGTCCTCTTAGCCCCGCACCCTAGAGGGAGCCCCTCCCTCATAGTTGGAGTAATAGGGAATCTAGTTCTTTTGTTTGGGGGTGAAGAGGTGCTTATGAATATATTCAAAGAGCAAATATGAAAGGAAGGTAAAGTCTGAGAATTAAGGCTTTTGGAAGAAAGGCTGTGGTGACCAACCCCATCTTCAGTGGAAGATGCCTCTGAGTCACCTATATTTGTGACTGTGATACAAAGAGAGCATTGTACACATACCATGTAATCACAAATCAGTTCTTCCCACACAACAGCAAACTGTTGCTTCAGACCCCGCAGGAACAGGTTCTAGAGATGAACTGCCTGTTCTTTTGTTCACTTTGTGGAGCAGAATCCAGTGGGTGGATGGTGAATAAGGTCTCTGATGTTTACTTAGTTGTTACACTCCCCGGGCTCGACACCCCCACTTTCCTACTTTACTTATTTAAAGTGATAAAAAAAGAAAAACAGCACTGAAGAAATTGATCACTAAATGTGGTTTCAGGCACCAAGTGTTCTCTACTTTTTTCTTTTTTTTTCCGAGGTTTTCACTGAAGTTTGGGCAGGGTGTCTGGAGGGCTTAAATGGGCCCTTTTTTGGGGACTGGAGTTCTTGGAAGAACTTCCAGTGGAGTGAAATGACTAAACTTTCCTACTCCCGAGGAGTTCTGTGGGGGGAGAATCCTCTAGCACTGAATTTACTGGGCACATCAGGAATATAACACAAGAGAGAGGCTTCTGTGGATGAGATGTAGAGTTTGGAGGAGATAACGATTCATTTTCCTTTTCTTTTTTCACCATTCTCATTACATGCATAGAATAGCAGCTTTAAAGGGGTCGATAAAAACAAAGATTTTTTTTTGACATTCCCAATGTATTTGTTATATGACAATATTCGTTCCTATACTTTTTTTGAAAGTTTGATCCAGTCTCTGTGCAGGTCTCCTCCCTTCCGTAGACACCCATATCTAAGGGGAAGTAGCCCACCCCTAGCCCTGGGGCAGGTCCTTATCAGTCTAAGCTGAACTGGGTAAGGCATGTGACCTAAGAAATATTTCTTTGCTGGGGGCTGAGGGGTGGCAGGTAGAGGAGAGAGAGAGCAATCCAACAACCTTCCATTGGATGTTGTCCTGTCCGGATGTGTCACTAGAAGCCATGTCATGTATTTTGGGACCGTGAGGTCTTTTAAACTGGATGATAAAGTTTATACCCTTGGAAGGGCAAGCTGAAAAATGTTTATGTTGTTGTCACTGAATTTATCAGGTTGTTTATCCAGATTGTTTATCAACCCTAGAACTAATTCATCCATCTCTCGTTCTGTGAAATAATGTATTTTCCTTGTTAAGCTATTTGGAATTGTTTTCTGTTCCTTGCAGCCTAAAAAAGTTCCAAATTTGTACATTGATGCTGAAAGTTTATTCTTTATAGTAAAGTTTTTTTTTTTCTTTCTTCAAGTAATTATGATGTAGGCAGTTTACAACCCTTGGCGTTACTCTGAGGCAACTCATATATGGGCTGGGAGCCTCAGCTTTTCTAACTGTAAAAGAGGAGAGCAATTCATTAACTTATTTGTTCAACTACAAATTATTAAGCACCTACTATGTTCCAAACACAGTTCTACAAGCGGGGAATATATCATGAACAAGAAAGACAAAAATCTCCACCCTCATAAAATAGATAAAATGAGGAAACCATATGTTAAATAGTCATTGTAAGGAGAAAAAAAAAATTGGGGAAGGAGGATATGAAGTGTCCTGTAGGAGAGTTAGGTCTGAAGTCTTGGATAAGATGGTCAGGGAAGGCTTTACTGAGAAAGTGACTATATTTTGCAGACAAATAAGTAAGTGAAGGAGACAGCCACTGGATCTCTGAGGAAGAGTGTTTCAACACAGGAAAAGACAAGTGCAAAGGCCCTGAGGTGGGAGCATCCATAAAGGTAACAGGGAGCAGTATCAGGTCCAGCCTCGAAGGCCACTCTCAGGACTTTGGTTTTCACTCTGAGTGATAAGGGGAACTACTGGAGGGTTTTGTGCAGAGAAGTGACATGCTTTGACTTCTATTTTAACAGGCTCATTTCTAGCTGCTACATCAAGAGTAAACAGAAGAGAGATAAGAGTAGCTGAGAATCCAATTAGGGGGCTATTCCAATAGTATAGAGAACACGAAGGTGATCTGGCCCAAGGGAGGTAGCAGAAGCCATTGTCAGAAGTGGTCAGATTCTGGTTATAATTTGGAGGTAAAAATGACAGGATTTCAAATAGAGGAATTAAAAGAGAGACCAAGATTTCTGGCCTGATCAGAGGAAGAATTAAATTGCCAATTCTTGAGATATGGAAACAGCTGTAAGGGGAGCAGGTTTTAGGCACAGACGATTAAAAGCTTGGCTTTGGACATTTTGGGATGCCTAGTAGGTCTGCAATGTAGATTTTAGGTAGGCAGTTGGATCTACATGTTTGGAGTTTAAGAGAGTGATCCAGGCTGGAGATAACGACGTATTTGAGAGTCATTAACATAATTTAAAGTCATTGAGATTGGGTGCAATTATCCTGGGAGTGAGTGAATATAGAAAAACTAGAAGCGTTCCAAAATTTAAAAGGCTGTTGAAAAGGGACCAGTTAGAGATTGGGTTGGGAAGAAGCATCTAGAACGGTAGGAAGAAAGTTGGGCAAGTGTATTGTCTGAAGGACAAGAGAAAAATGTTTCAAGATTGAGACAGGAAGCTGTGTCAAATGCTGCTGAGAGAGCAGGTAAAATGAAGACTGAAAATTCGTCCCTGGAATGAATGACACGGTGGTCATCGGTGACTTTGGGAGAAACTGCTTTGTGGATTCGTGAGGGTGGGCTTAAGGGGACAGGAGGAGAGAGGTGGCAGACAGCAAGCGCATGCAGGCCTTTCAAGGAGTCTGGACATGAAGGAAAGAAACGGGGCGTTGGTGGGCATGTCTAGTGTAGAGGAAGTGATTTATGATGACGGGGTGCGGCGGGGAGACTTGCGATGCCTGCCAGCAGGTGTGAGGGGGAAGGGTGTCGGCCTCTGCCAGGTGCACAAACTAGTTATCCACAGCAACGGGAGAGAAGGCCAGGTGCGTAGACAGAGATGCAGAGATGGCTTTATTTCTTGCTGTGAAGTCAGAAGCCGGGTCCTCAGGAGAACATTTCAGCTTACTTTTGAGAATTGTTTTATTTGACAGAAAAGCAGAAGTACCGTAAATACTTCGTGCTGCTCTCTCTCGGGCCAAGGTGGTTTATGGCTGCTTATTGTTCTGGTCACGGACACATGGTTTAGTGTGCTGATATTCAGTATCCTTTTTTTTTTTAAATAAATATATATTCTCACTTTCATCTGACAAAGGAGACCATGGAAACAAACATTTGTAGAAGTCAGTAGAATTTTATTTAATGAAATCACTCAAAGGTTGTGCTTTCTGTGTTCACCCTTACATTATATATAGTTTTTATTTACAGAGGTTCAAAATTTCAGTTACTTTAGGCTAAGATTCCTTGAATTTCCCTAGAATATACTGATTTACTCCATTTAATTTTCCCTACTTTCGGCTAGATTACTACCTCGCTATTCCTCATTTTGCTGCTGAGACATTTGAATATGAGTACATCCTTAGCAATGATCAGTAAATCTACCTAAACAGGGCAGCTCATATCAAAACAAGAGTTCTATACGCTTCTGAGTAAGGAATAACTAGAACACTGGGAGTATTACTATCAGTGATTAGAACAGTTAGAGCTGCTTTCATTTAATATTTTCCACCAAATATTATTCTAGGTACTCTGTACCTATTATCTCTAACCTTCACAATATCCTTATTGTTTTTTTTCTTCTCATTTTATAAACACGAAAACGAAGGTTCAGAGGGAAGAGGCAAATTGCTCAGAGTGTCAAAGACAACAACGACAGAACCGAACAATAAACCCAGGACTCCGATTGCACTGTGAGTTTCCCATTTATGGTTTGGCCATGGTTCAGCAACTACTAACAAACAACGTCTCCCTTCCTGGCTCTTATATGGAGCCACGGATACAAACACACAGTTCTTGCCTAGAGAGGCATTACTCCAGTAGAGAACACACAAAGATGTATTTCCAAAACAATGTGGTTGGCAGAAGAGGTGAACACAAAGTATTGTCAGTACTGAGAGAGAGAGAGAGAGAGAGAGTGAGCTTAGAGCATGGTCTAGGGAGGTTTGCTGGAGGGGATGATAGTCTAAATTGAATTTCAAGGAATGAGTAAGAATTAGATTGAAGAAGTAGGGGAAGAATATTCTAGAAACATAAACGTGTGGTGCTTTTAATAAACTGAAAGAAGTTGAGTACTTCTGTACACTCAAGTTCAAGTTGAGGGGTAGCGGGAGATGAGGCGCTTGCCTATATATTGGAGATGATAACACAGAAGTATTATATGGTCAGATTTGGGTTAAAAATGGAATCTAGCTAGCAGCCATGAGAAGGATGGAGTGGAAGGCACATTTAGAAATTTTTAGGACTCTTGTTTTAACTGCTTTGTTCTCAGAAAAATTTCCCTAGGAGAGACAGATTTTGTGCACACAGTAACTTGTCATTATCATCACCAAGTACGTTCTTAGAAGGAAGCTCGGTTCAGTAGCTTCATCTTTATGTCAAAGGTAAATTATGGACTAATGAGACCATATAGTGCCATTGGCACTAGCCAGCGTCACACGTGCATAAATAAATACAGTACCTCTTAAAAATAAAAATGGACACATTGTCAGCAGAAATCACAAATTTATTAACTCTTAAATATATCAATCAGTCATTTACCATTATGGCAAGAAATATATACAGTGTCCCACGGTAAACTGCAGTGTTTCAAAATGAGAGAAGATAATTAATAAATGTGTAATTCAACTGTGGTGGAGAGAACAAATCACAATTTCCTCACGTCTTAGTGCGGAAGACAAACTTGATCTACAGTAATAATACTTCAACACCACATGCTAAAAGTGTAAAAAAAAAAAACAAACACCCTATACCTATTTTGTTAAAAAATACATGTATGCCACGTATAGCTGCTGCACAAAAAGGTAAAAGAAATTAAAAAGGGAAAAATGAGGCCATTATTTTTTCACAGATCTCATTGGCAGGTTAACATGGCCCAATACATTTACTGTATATATTTATTTTATTTTAAATATATATTGTTTTAAATCGTGTAATAATTATCAGAAAAGCTTCAATCCATCTACCATACATCCACTAGCAACAATATCTAAGGTGATTAGTAATCAACACAGAAAGGTGAAATGAGAGAAAAGAGGGAGGGTTGATTTTTGGATTTTTTTGCTTCTGCTTTAAAAATAGGCTTCTGAGGCTTGTGAATTACTATTGTTAAAATAACGCTGATGAAGATACCATGCACTATAAAGCATTTCAGGGAGGAGAAAAAGCCCCACAGGAACTGAGTAAACAAAGGAGAAATGAGAAGCACAGAGAAAACAGGGACAATCCCGCCCGCCCCCCCCCTTTTTTTAAATAGGAAAATGCTAACTCCTCGAAGGAAGATAATGTTACTCTGACACATGAGAGAAGCTACAAAAGCACAAGTCACAGAGACAGAGTTCAAAACAAACACTTAGGAGAATGGAAAACACCCACAGGCCTCTCTAACTTCAGAAAACTAGCCAGTGATGACACAGGAGGCGCGCATCCTGCAAGGCAGAAGGAAGTGCCTTTGCACAAAATCCTGATCTACGACCAACTTGGTACTCTCCTGGCAACTGCACCAATCAGTAAGACGTGGTGCAGGTACGGTAGGAACCTACTTGCTTTTATTCTAAGTTTAAACAATTCTAATACCTCCAACATAGTTAGGATCCCTACGTCCAAACTCGAGCAGAATTACAAACTTTTGAAATCTTCTTGACATCATTTTTATGGGCCCAGAAGATGATCAAAGCACTAGTTTAGCCACCTCCAAAAGGCCTGTTTTTATTTTACCTTCATTATGCAAATTTCACTTTTCTCACACTACTAGACAAAAAGAGAAAAAAGAATGAAAAACAGAGAAATATAAAGGAAGCAAACAAAAGTAATAAAGAAATAGGAGAAAATGAAGAAAAAAGAGCATAGGTTTGAGAAAGGAACAAAAAATTCAGCAAATTTCACCAGAACAGTGCAAGTATACCCTAAAGTGATCAAACTCGTCAATGACGTGAATTTTTCCAGTTTACACAGTTTGACCAAAAAAGACATGACTTTAGGTAGTAGCAAACCCACCGATTCTCGCTTCCACATTCATAAGTGATTCTGCCCACATATCAATCCCTTTAATTGTTAAACAGCAACAGAGCTTTCAGTGAAATATCATCCGTTTCAACCAGGATCACACCAGGAAACTGAAGGTAATTTCTTTTGCCTTTTTTTGTTAAACAAAAAAGCTAAAACAGATGAACAGCAAAGAGTTTTTAAAAACTTACATTTCTGTTACAAACTGTCATTCAAAGAACGATAATTTTGAAGTCTGTTAAGTCTTGGCATAAGCAGAGAAACCGGATGAGTAGGTTTGTACTTGGAGTATTGTGGAATTTTGTCTGACCTCCCCCTATTGTTTGCCAACAGTGATTGAAGTTTGCATGGAACATCTCCATAGTTGAAGTGTAAACAATGTATAGGAAGGAATATATGACAAGATGATGCATCACATGTGCATTACACGTAGGACCTTCACAACTTCATGCACTCAGAAACATGCATGAAGAGGAGGAGAGGACGGCCCAGGGTTACCATCCAGGTGAGAACAGAGAATGCAGAAGTGGCACTGTTGATACTTAGCTGAAAGGAGAGAGGGGAGACATAAATTAAACTGTTTTACAAAGTATCATCAAATTGCTTTGCCAAAGATTAGGCTAGGCTACGATTTTATAACTCAGCAGTTAAGTAATAGATCGAAAATGCTACGTATAAGAGATCTTTGCTTGCAGTCATTAAAAGAGAAAATGCACAATGTTAAGCAATTAATATGGATCTTCTACTTTAATTTGTCAATTTGTCCACACAGAGCTAAGCTAAAAATAGACAGGGACTCAGGCTGCAAGCACATGATGAAATCTAAACATACCGTTCAAGCGTTCATGTTTACCAGACAAATTAATAAATGAATAGCATTATTTGGTTGAAAGAGACGAAAAGTTTAAATGCATCCTTTAGCTTCTGTCGTTATTCTTAGACTCTGCTGGAAATCAAACCTAGAAGTCAATTTTACAGCCTCAGAAGTAGGGAAAACACGATTATTCTTATTTAATTGGAGGTCTTCTTTCTTTAGACAAACAGCTGGGAGCACTACCTCTTCCAAGGTCTGACAAGGTTCAGTGCTTTGAATGGGGAAAAAATTCACAAGAGTACCACACGTATCTGAATTATTCTAATCCAAGGTAAGAAGCAAATCTTAGGAAATAACAATGCAGGCATGAATTGAATTACAGTCAACTTCCAATTATCCTCTGGAATTACTCGCTTTGTTTTAAATTTCAGCTTGACTTCCTCCTTGTGGTCAAATACCATTATACTCAGTCAGGCAGAGCCAATTAGTCTATGTATTAACCTTAGCCAAGAGCAGAACAGGAACTGTAACCTCTTGTAAAACAATAAGACTCCAAAAGATCCTAGAGCCTGATATAAATTAGTTCTGGATAATTGAGAGTTGTCTGAATTGACCCAAAGAGAACTGACTTTTGATGTGAGAACTCCAGGGTATTCCAAACCTGCCACAATCCATGTGCTGAAGGTAGGGTCTCCTCAGCACTTTAGTACCTTGAAAATATGGGTTATGCTACACAATGGTGCCAACCATTAGACTCAAGAGCTCATGCAAATATGGTTTTCACTGAAATAATGTGAGGAAATATCCTCAAAGGGAGGAAAAACAGCCATGCAGCTTTTCAGTCATTAGCTCCAATCACAAAGTATCATGGAGCAGGGTGTTACTTACAAGACCCACATGGGAATGGTTTTCAGGCCTTAGATGTTTTGCCACAAAGAGGTGCTTCCTGAGAAGTTTTCTTTCCCATTTGGAATACAAGATGGCCTATTAAGAGAAGCCCCATTTAAGCCACCTGGCATAAAATGAAGTTTTCTTAAATAGGCTCTATCCCATAAACACTTTAGGGAATTGTAGAAAAGCCTAACCTTCTAGTACTGAATGAATGTAATCCCTTCTGTATTAACTGGAAATTGGTGCTGTACCTCTTTGGGGTAAAAAACACAGAAATGCACAAAAACAGGTGTCTTCATTATCGTTACCTTCCTTTTGTCTTTCTCTTAATTACTTAGCTATTTTTCTTTTTTGGAGTGAATTTCAACCTATTTTTTTTTTTCCTTACCCACTTTTTACAAATCCAACAGTGATACATAATAAGGCTATAGAGAAGGCCATTGAAAACCACTGTGGTGGGACATTATTAAACTAAGACATTTTGATGGAGTCTCTGGAGTGAATTGAATGGCTGTTTGTGTGGCCTTAATTCCCCATCCCATGCCCCCCAGATATTACCAGGTAATCCTGGTGAGAGAATCTGGAATGAGATCTGCAGTTGGCCGAACTTCTACTGATTCTGAACACCCCTTCTTGTTCTCATCTCACCCCACTTTACTGACGCAACCTCAATTCCCATGATTCCCCTTGACTCGAGCTGGAGCCAGCCTTCCTTACTGACAATCCTCTACTACAGGAAGCTAACATCTGATCCTGTGCTTTTCCTCATGATGCTCCTTGAACTTGGACTATCTTCCTTTTTGTTCTTTCTATCCTTCCATTTCTCCAAATTCCACTCCTCACTTAAGACCTTGTTCAAAATTCTTTTATACACAGTATACTTCCAAACTGTTATAAACAGTTTGCTACATTAGTCATTCATTCCCTTCTACACTGAAGTTGATTATAAACTTTGTTTTTTTCTTTGGTATTGGTGGTAAGTTGCTTTCTAAACTAGAATATAAGTTCCTTAAGGGCAACATCTTTCACCTTGCATTTTACCTGGCACATTTTACATGCACCTATGTGATGTGCAATAAATATGTCTAATTATTGATTGGAAGAGCAAACATGACATCTGAGGTAGAGTGGTGTAGTGAGAAAGATGCTGAAATACCTAATACTTGCATCTTAAATGCTGTATTTCATAAATTTCTCGTAATTGAGCACCCATAGAAAAAAAAAATCTATGAAATGAAGCTCCTGATATTATACAGTCTCCCCACAGTATCTGGGGGGGGGACTGGTTTCAGAACCCCCGAGGATATCAAAATTTGCAGATGCTCAAGTTCCTTATATAAAATGGCACAGTATTTCATATAACCTACACACATCCTCCCATATACTTTAAATAATCTCTAGTTTACTTATAATACCTAACAAACACAATGTAAATGCTATGTAAATAGTTCCCTGCAAGACAAATTTAAGTTGTGCTTTTTGAAACTTACTGGAATTTCTCCACCCCTGAAATTTTTGATCTGAGGCTGGTTGAATCTGTGTGTAAGGAAACCATGGATAAGGAGGGTCAACTGTATTGGTCATTTTAGAAACTTTTTCCTCATTTTTCCCCTTCCTCTGCCAATTGTGACAATGAAGTCATAAATAGTTTACCTTATTACATGAATTCTCCCTGATTTAACCATAAGCGAAATCAGCGTAATAGGGTATCCTCTAATTCCTGTCTAAAACTATTGTGTACTTTCTAGGGCAAGTTTCAACCCACAAAAGGCTAGTCTGGTTGATCTTTCTGGAGAATTATAGACTGCTTCTCATGAAACATTAATTCCCACCAGTGTAACTCCCACCAGTGTAACTGACCACTAAATGACCGCTAGCATTAAGTAACAGATGCCATGCTATTAACAATGGAATAAGTAAAAGACGGTGACAATGGAATAAGTAAAAGACGGTGACCAGGGGTATATTAACAAAGAAGCTGACAGCCTGGAAATATTTACTTGATGGGTACTGTTCGCGACCCCGAGCGATGAAAATGAACATTCTGCCACTTTCCATCCCGGCGGTGCCACACACGTGTCTCTTCTGACTGCATTGTTTTTGGCATTCCGCTGCCATCCATGTACTGTGTGAGCCTAATGTATGCTATGCAGGCAGCATCATCGCCTACCAGATGTACGTGGGGGTTCAGGATAATAGTGTGGATTGGTTTATTGCTTTTGGACAAAGCTGAAAGAGAACAACATGGAAAAGAGAATTTAGTTTCTATGTAAAGTAAACCAAAACCAGTAATAACTTCAGTTGGGACCAATAAATAGAATGCCATTCATTCATTCAACTATTAGTTCTTTGCATTAATTGAATGCCTGGTACTGTGCAAAGTATAAAGAAAAAGAGAGCAGAAGTAAATACAGTCATTATTTTCTTTGACTCCCTTTGTAGTTAAATCGTATAGCCACTCTGAAAACTTTGAGAAAGCTGGAGCGACATATTTATATTGGGAAGTGGTTAGGAACAAGCCATAATATGAATAGAGATGGAGGAGGGCTGGCCCAGGTACACGGAGCAGTTCCTGTCTTTCCGATGAAGGAACCACTGGGGCAGTTGACAGGGTATCCTGTGGGCTTGTTCGTTTTTTTGTTTGTTGGTGAAGTACATGGGACAAGGGGAACATATCAAGCATGGAGACTGCTGTCTCCTAAACAGGCTGTTTCCCCATCTCATCCTGTGGCTCCTTTATTTAGTAGCATCCATTCTATGTTAGTCCAGCTGTGGTTATCCAGTAAAAACCCAAAATTTGGTGTTGGCCATATAGCCTGATTCTGATTCTCTAGCTCTTTTCTTTGGTTGAGCAGCCCTCACGGGGCTCCAGCCTTTGTTGTTTTGACAATAGCTATTTATTCTAGTTATTCAATGACTGAGATATGAAGATTTAGTGCAGATAATTGATGATGCTACTCTCTTAGATCACTAAAACAGGTAGAACTGTTTTACCTGTTAACCAAACACGTCCTCCATTTTCAGAAAAGATCTGAATAAATTAGTGCTACAGTCATGTAAAAAATAATATCCCATTATGAAGAATATGTATTTATGGAAAGTAATGATGTACAGTGTTATGTTGAGGTAAGTTAAAATATTAATGGGTTAATTATTCTTTTACTACAGGTGAGATGGTGTCAATCGAGAGTCAACTGAAGAAAAACATTATGAGATGCTGTCAATCACAGTGCGGGATGGAACAGAGAGAACATTTACTGAAGCTTTGTTAAGGCCAATTTACCACATAATTATCTTTGCTTGCAAATGTCCAGTGCATATAAGACAAAGCAATTCATTAAATGTAAAAATCCATGCCAAGGCAGACATTTTCAGTGCTTATAATTACTGGACGTGAGCTTGATTATCCTAATCATTACTACAATTCCTCTTTAATTCATCAAAATCTCACTGCAAAAGGTGAATTCCCTCCCTGCATGATACCTAATGTCGTTATGTATGAGGGAAAGGAGCATAAAAGAAACTTCTGGTCTACACTTTTCTTGGTGACCTGAAGGAATTCTGCAGGAGTTTCTTTTGTCACTTTCTCTTTCCTCTGAGACCATTAAAATTCTTGTAATTGGAACTGAAATATTTATCTGATTACTCATCTTCATTTATATTTTACCTTGAAAAGGAGCATTAATTATGCTTGAAAGCCCTCCTCTGTGTCAAATATTCTGGCATGCTGTGGTTTTTTTAATCTTTTCATATACAAACAATGTTTTATGAAAACCATTTTCATAAAACAATGTTTTATGAAAAATTCAACAATTTTTGGTCACTCATTTCACAGCTTATACATTCACTGGGACTTCTATGGGGTATATTCAATCAACATCACTTTTTTATATAAACAGATACTTTTCAAAACATATCAAAACTCTTTAAGGCTGTCATGTTTTTCAATTTCAAATACAAAAATATAAAAATACGATGCAAAATGCTGGACTAAGGTAAAAACTCTCATTGCAGCAAAGAGTCAAAGAATCTGTAAATTTGGGAGAAATTCAAAGAGAATTTGGAAAAGGCATGATATTAAATTTAGAATAAATGTACCATTCTCAAAGTAGAATCGATGAAAGTCCATCCCTTCCACTAAATTACCCAAAGCTTCAGGTTCAAAAGCAGTAAGGCCTGGGTCACAGATTTTCCTGTAGGAAAAAAAAAAATAAATGAGTTAATGTATTTCGTTGTTTCACAATATCTATTCTTATTTATCAGCCAATGAAGGAGTTTTTTTTAAAATATAAAATTTCTATCGCAGGGCTTGGCAAGGCGGTTTGAGGAGCAGACCCTAAAAAGGAATACTGCAGAGACCTCAGACAGGGGCGAGACAATAAAACCAGCTCCAGCAGGCGGTAATCTATCACACTTTAGGAAGTTTCCTTTTTTAAAATGCCTACTTTTCAATTTCCAAGGTGAACTCTCCAGGCTTTCCCCAGTTTTTCTAATTCCCTAGTTTTTTAGTTGTTATAAGTTTATTATTTTTTAAATGCTCTCCAAGTCCAAGCTACCCTCCAAGTCCTATAAAATCAACTTTGGCTCTGAAATTAAATACTTTCGGAATAATTTTTGACATCATCTACATTCATATCAAACATGTATATATGACTGATTTGAAGGCAGGTGTCACATCCTACACTTTCGGGCAATGTCTGACGGACTTAAGTAACCTTTAATTAACAAGCTTAATTAACTTAAAATAAAATTAATGAGAGATTCAAATGCACATTAGTTTTCTTTTTAATCCTAGAAATGTAATTCAAGAAAAACATATACTATTTTAAATATTCAGAGAAAGCCGATGGGCTTTCTTGGAAAATTTTATTTATTCAATGAAGAATTGTTAAACACCTACTATGTAGCAGATATTCTTTGAAACAATTATAACACAACAATTAATACTGGAATGGAAATAAATACGAAGTGCTCAGAAACCAGATGACGTATATGTGAGAAAGGAAAGTTGAGCTGGGCTTTCTGGAATGAGTAGGAGTTTTCCAGGTGTGTGGAAGGGGGTAGGCAGAGGAGGGCAGCAAGTACAATGGCAGAGTATGGTTGGGGAATGATGGGTAGTTGCTTGATATGGTGAGCACTGGGTCTGGGTATGTTTATAAGTCCCATGGAAACAGAGGAGACAATATTTCCTTGGGCCTGTGGTGATCAGCTTAGGCTTCTCACAGAAGGTGCCGTAAAATCTGGATTTGAAGAATTAGTAGTTCACAAAGTTAGATAAAAGGAATACGTACTGAAAGATTTTGGATCATTTATTAACTTGGTGGGGCTACATCTAATTTCGTATGGAAACTGCCCATTTGGGAGGCAAAATGTTTTAACTGTTCAACAGAAATGCAAGTTTCAAAAGGCTCACTCATTATGGTTCTTGAACGTATGGTTCACAGAATTTTGGAACTGATTTTTTTTTAAGAATACTTTTAAAGTAAAAAAATCACAGCGGTTATTTGTTGTGGTAAAGAAAGCCTTAGTTGCGAGTGGCGATTTTAAACTTTGCCTCAGACTTCCTGGGGGGCAGGTATTAAAGCTCAAAGTTAAATATACATAATCTCTTTCTAAGTAGTAAAATGGGAAAAACAGTGTTCCCATGGTAACAGGACTTTATTCTGCCAGGGGCTATTACTTTATCTATAAATATGACTTTTGGTTGTCAACATTGGTGAATCAAAATTTTCTACTACTTTATATCAGCACCAAAATCACCTGAGAGGGGCTTCCCTGGTGGCGCAGTGGTTGAGAACCTGCCTGCTAATGCAGGGGACACGGGTTCAAGCCCTGGTCTGGGAAGTTCCCACATGCCACGGAGCAACTAGGCCCGTGAGCCACAACTACTGAGCCTGTGCGTCGGAGCCTGTGCTCCACAACAAGAGAGTCCGTGATAGTGAGAGGCCCGTGCACCGGCGATGAAGAGTGGCCCCCGCTTGCCAAAACTAGAGAAAGCCCTCACACAGAAACGAAGACCCAACACAGCAAAAATAAATAAATTAATTAATAAACTCCTATCCCCAACATCATAAAAAAAAAAAAAAAGTCACCTGAGAATCACTGTACTATGATGGACCTTTTTACCCAGCCATTGAGTCAAAATACTTGAAAACTTGTTCATGCGTTCTTTCTCTCTCTCGTATGTTTCTTCTATGCAAGTAATGTATGTATGTATCTCTCTCTCTCCTATCACAGGCTTTGGATTAATAAAAGATTCACAAAGCTGCCACTTGACCTGTGGGTGTGTATGCTCTGAACAGGTGTTCTAAGGACCAGCTGACAGGGCTGTACCAATACATTCTACCACGCAAAAAGCTCCCAAATGGAAGGTCCTCTTGGATTACCCCTGGGTCTGAGTGTACAAAATCAAGCCAGATTACAGGCAAAGGAATTCGTAAACTGATGTGATTCCAAGGAATTGCATTATTTAAAACACCCTCTTTTAAAGTGTCTGAGAATATAGGAAATGCTATATTTTGCCACTTTTTCCTGGCTAACAACACCAACAAAACACACTCTACCAATCCGCAGGGGAATGTTATTCCAAAAGATTTTTATCCTAAGTATATTATATTTGAAGAATCATATTGGGTCTAACAAAGTTATATCAGCAGAAAGAATAAAAGGGAACAGGTCTTACGGCACAGAATTCTAAACAGCGCTTTAACAACTGTTCAACTGTTTAATTCTCTGACAACAAACAGTGTTCTTTTAAACCCCATTTCTTACTATTTCTTTCATTCTAAGTATACTTTTATTAGGTCCTGTTAAAGAATTGATCAACACAAATACATATATATGTATATACTTGTGTTTGTATGTATTTGCACACACATTAATTTATAAGAAGCAGTCCTGGATTTAATTTAGTTCTTATATTCAGTTACTCTCTTCCATATTTTATATTTGGCTATCTATTTGTAACTGATGATAAAAAGTATCTTATTATACAAAACTTGGAAAGAAGCAGGAAATAAAAAACAAAACACAGTTTCATCTCCCAGAGGCAATTATCTTTTTTCCTTTTAAAAACCAATTTGTCATATTTCATTCTGTTTTTATATTTTCTCTTATGTAGTTGGAATAATTATGTACACACACGTTTATATCCTGCTTTATCTTCAGTGAATACTCATAAGCATTTTACCAGATCGCTAGAAATTCTGCATAAGTATCCACGGTACCAAACACACCACAGATTAATGTTGCCATAATGTTGGACATATAAGCTGTTTATAATTTTTCACTATTTTGAATATTGATTCCATAAATATCTTTGTTCACACTTTTTGTCCCTGTTTTAAATTCAAAATCCATGCCCATGTTAAATTTTTTTTTTTTTTTTTTGCGGTACGCGGGCCTCCCACCGCTGTGGCCTCTCCCGTTGCGGAGCACAGGCTCCGGACGCGCAGGCTCAGCGGCCATGGCTCACGGGCCCAGCCGCTCCGCGGCACGTGGGATCCTCCCGGACCAGGGCACGAACCCGTGTCCCCTGCATCGGCAGGCGGACCCTCAACCACTGCGCCACCAGGAAAGCCCTAAATTTTTATAACTAGGAACATAGGGTTAAAGTAGTGATTTGAACCTTTGGAAACACTTCCTGGTATAGAACTGCGACCCAAACCCCTGCTGTCACCACCACTCTGAAAGTCTGTCCCCATTTATACTCCATCAGGTGGTGGGAAAAGTCACTATTGTCCTGCAGTATCTGTGCCCCTTTGGTCATCAGCGGAGTTTTTATCCATGCTGATTTGATCGGCAGAAAACCCTCCTTCAGATTTGCACACAACTAGTGGACATCAACATGCTTTCATTAGTTTACTTGTCATTCATATTTCCTCTTTTGCTAATCGCTCAGTTCCTTTACCTATTTTTCCACTTTTCAACCTTATCTTCTCAATCTAAATTGACTTTTGACACGTTTTACAAATATTTTTCTGTTTTTTTGGTCTGTTTTCTTTTGGCTTTAAAAAAAATTAAAGTATATTAAGTTTCATCTATTTAGGTAGCCTAATCATTTCACTTTTTCATTTCACTGACTTCCCCTGCTTTTAAACGTAGATCTTTCCAACCAGAGATCAAACTCTTTTCTGCATTTAACACTTCCATTCAAGAGGACCTCACTAGTATGGTATAAGGGGAAAGCCGAGAACTGATTTTTTTTCTCCACTCAAATAACTAACTTATTGACCCACGTTCTTTGCACAATAAGCCTTCACGCCCTATTTGAAAGCTTTACTTTTATTTGATCAAAGTGACTTCCTTTAACACCTATGGTAAACTTTAAATTTAACGTTAGAACCCTTTCTTCAAATACAATTTTATCTAAGAGGCAAACCCCTAAAAGAGATGAAGATAAAGTTGAGCTGTGCTGGCTGGAAAGGGAAAAGGCTGCCAGACGCTGCCTCCTACTCTTTCTCTGTCCCATCACCTCTGCAGAGCTGCGAGGAAAAACATCTCTTAAGCCAAGTGCACTATTTACGTGCTTTCGTGTTTCTTGTGTGTTTGCTCTCATGGATTGCTCTGCCTGGAATGCCTTCTCTCACGTGGAGGTGCCAGAGGGTCAGGCTTCTGTGCACTGACAAAGAAATCCCCAATCCTCCTATCAGAAGTCTCATCTTCTCTCTCTGAAATCTTAATTACATTTATTTCTCTCCTAGAGGCACCTGAGTCATGTATACGCTGGAATGAAGCTATTGTGGGTGTATCAAACCTGGCGTTAAATATACACGAGTCAGGTACATTGAAGAATGCATTCATATAGAAAATACTTTGTCATACGCGTGAAAACAAAATAAAGGTGCCTCTACTCACGTGTAAGCTTCAAAGTCCCCGTTGTTGATAGCTTCGATGAGTTGTTCAGTAACTTTGATAATCTCTTGCTTTCGTGCTAAAGGCAAAGATAAAGAGTTGGGTGAGAATAAAGGGCAAAAGCCATATAAAATTACTGGTACTGCTATTTTCTTTAAACAGGGTATTACCAGTTAAGACACATCCCTCTCAGAATCTTGGTGTTATCCTCTCTACAATCTTGCTGCTCAAGCGCACAGATCAACATTAGGTCCCTCTTCTGGGAGCCTGGCAGAAACACAGATTCTCAGGTCCTACTCCAGACCTACAGTTTCAGAATCTGTATTTTACCAGGACCCTCAGGTAAGCATGTTCATGTTGGAGAAGCACTGCTGCCCTCCCTTTGTTAGAAAACGACAGTCACCCAGAAGGTCAAGGCTATATTTTTAAAAAGTAGTTCTTATTACCTTTACGAACATGATTGAGTTTACGAACATTTTTGTGTTATTTTAATCTATCTTCACAGTATAGCTGACATCTTGCATTGAGACATTTAACTTTAATTATTTGCATTTTTTTATTGTCCAGCTCAACTAACCCTACAAAAGCGGATGCTAATGCTGTAATTGCCATCATATTTAGATAAATAGCCTTCCATAAACTGTAAATTGGAAAAAGAAGGTATGAATCAATGCTGTGGATGGAGATGGAAGTCCCCCCATATGGCTGTCAACTCTGACAACAAACATGATTTGTTTCTATTTCTAGCCCATAACCGGTAAAATTATTAATAGTTGGCTTGGCTCAAATCCCACCTACTTCATCTGCCTCAAGTGTTCTTTCCCATTTTGGAAAGCCTACCTTGTATTATTCATTTGGCAATTGAGCATATGCTATATACCATGACAACTTCTTTAAATTATTGTTTTAAATTGTTACTTAACTTGGTTTACTGTGTAATGTCTTCCGAGTTAAATTAAAAGCTCCCTGTGGGCAAAGAACACGTTATTTCTTTGTATCCTCGAAAAAGCTTTATCCAATGTCTTTAATAAAACAGATGCTCAATAAGTTGAATTTGATCAACTGATTTGATAACCTTTTCCTGATTTCAGAACAGTATTCTCTTAAAAAGGAAATAAAGGCATGAAATATTTTTAAAATTAAATTTAATTGAATTTTGTTTAAAGAACATTGTGATACTTTCTTAAATCACTGGAAATAAACTGGGGGTAATCACAAAAAGTTATTTCCATCTATCTTAGATAGGCTGCTATTCATCATAGAAAAAGCTGAAGTCTGGTTTTGGTTCTTATTGATTAAAGTCAACCAGTTTGCATTTTTAATGAATCTGATCTTTTTTTTAGCAGATTCTTAACCACAAACTTAAAAGTTTATATTCACTTTCAAAACTCCAGGTTATTCCCCTCATTACTGAACTGCAGGACACTGAGCCCCCTTGGGCTTTGGCGACCCCATCTGGGCAGTGTTTATTTGTTGGTTGATTTTGCTGTGCCGGGTACTTCCTTTCCCATTTGCTATCATTTTGTAACACACATGCTGACCCTTTTCCCTTCCCCTTCTTTTCCTTGGGAAAATACAATGAATAAAGACTTATCGGTACAAAAACAAAAAACACAAAACAAAAAACTCCAGGTTATCCAGGTTGTGATATTCCTTATTTAAAACAAATGTCCTGGTGCTTGGTGATCCCTAGATAGGAGGGATAGGTGATCACCTAGATAGGAGGGATAGGGAGGGCGGAAGGGACACGCAAGAGGGAGGAGCTGATTCACTTTGTTACAAAGCAGAAACTAACACACCATTGTAAAGCAATTATACTCCAATAAAGATGTAAAAAAACAAAAAACAAATGTTCTGTAAACCTAACTTGACTTTACTGAGATTATATGAGACTACCTTATAAAATATGGTTTGTCCACAAATGGTTGCTAACAATGTCAAGGTTGATAATATCAAAAAATAATCTCCATACAGGTTAGATTCCATATTCAGTTATTTACATAATTTCATTTATATTGAAAAAAAATAACATAAGGTTTCTTAGCTCCTATACACACCTAAAACATTTCTTGCCCATGATCATTTGATGAATGAATAGCTATAATATATCAAACATCAAAGTATACTGACAGAAGTAGTGGCAGGGAATAATTCTGTAATAGGGATGGTGCCAATGGCACAGTTTAGCTTAATTTAGTTAGGCAATAAGTGATTCATCTGTCTGTAGCGTCAACAGTATGAACATTTGGCAAAAACGCATGACAGCTGACCCAATTCTGGAATATAAAGGACACTGGTGCAGAGGAGCTCAGAAAATGAGATTAGAAAAATGTGACTACCAAAACTTCCTCCTCGTATTAAATCCTCATTTAAAACTAATAGATCTCTTAGGATGCTATGTGGCTAATAGGAAAAAAAACCTACAGTTTAGAAAACAATGTTAATTTTTTAGAATAAAAGAAGGAAAAAATGAACATAAGATCACTGCCCTTTGAAGAGCTTCATTAGGCTAAGAGTTAAGTTTACAAAGTGCGAACAGTTCTGGGTCACCTTCTGAAGTTCCTGGAAGTCTCTAGATTCCTTCAGAAGCATAATATGCAACTAGAAACATCGGTGTACATGGCCATGTCTCACTCTGAACCACTATGGAAACACTCATTAGCTCTTCAACAGTCTGCATCCTACAACTGGCTTAATTTTTGTCCTGCATAATCAAAGCAACACAAGTTGCCTTCTTAGTTCTTATTTTCAGAAACAGTGGTGCTGTAGCTGGCAGGACAGCACATGGGAAGTAGCCAGAATGCTTCTGTGCTGCATCATCATAAAAGCAACGTGCCTCTCTTGGCTCAGGAGGGGCCTGGAACTCAGTTATCTTTAGGGTGCTTATTTCCCTGGAGCAAAGGCGCTTGAGTGAGTCAGGGCAGCACATGACAGCTGACTCTTTAAAGGAAAGCAGAAGGCTGGGAATGAATCATTTGTATATAGAAGTCTGTTGTGGTTGGAACTGTTGCCACAGTGACCTAGAGGAAGAAGGAGGGTTTGATGCTAGCTATATCTCCTCTCGCCAGCAGTGAGGCTGAGGAACAATCACTGCGCAAGGTGCCCGGATGTCTATGGTCTGGGGGGAGGGGTCACTATCCTCTGGCCTTCCCTCTTCCTGAATGTCAAGTAATGGCCACTCCGGAAGTCAAAGTGGGGAGAGCTGGAGAGGTGTCACTAATTACCCTGAAGGTGAGGGAAGAGTGTACCAGTAAGGTGTTCCCTGAGTACCAGAAGCTTCTAACCTCACGGCTAGACACTTAATCACAGGGAACTGATTACCAAGTAGTTTTATTTATAGAATTGAGGTGCTCAAGCCTATACCCACAGGTCCCAAAGTAGTTTCTGGGGATTTCCAGGTTCCTAGGGGAAAGGCAGGAGAGAAAAGCAAGCGGCAGAAATGCTCCAGATCCTGAGTGCGATTACTTTCCATGCAATTCTGCAAAAGAACTGAGAACACTGCCATGTTCAAATTCATATTTTTTGTCTCTTTATTGTTCTAAAGAAGCCTGGAAGAGAAAGATAAGAGTGTGAATGGGCCCAGTGTTTAAAAAAAAACTCAAAAACCAAAAAAAAAACCAAACAAACCCTGGGAACCGAGAGCGATTATGTAATAAAACAACGGATAGATTTCAACATTTCTCAAGCATTATCAGATCTGAGCATCAGGACAATTCTCTGAGATATGCAGACCGATGTTACCTCTCTGGTTAACAGAGAAGTACGGAGTACAGGCACTGCCCAAAGGCACAGAGTTTGCTGGTGAATCCTTTCTGCCATCTTGAAATACTCCCCTTTTTTCTCTTCTCTGTTCTCATCATCTCACTCTCATTTGCAATGTGGACTTGAAACGTTTCAATTCCTTTTAAAGGCTCGGTCTGAGGCCCTCTTACCATATACTGTTATCCCTATAGTTCTATCTACACCAGTGTTTTAAATTGCTGTCTGTATCCCATGACTCCCAAATTGTTACCTTGTTTCTAGACTTTTCCTCCAGGTCTGTATGTCTGTGCCTATTTTGGAATCTCCGTTTGGATATCTTTAATGCGTCTGGAACCCAACATACCCTAAACTGAGCAGATGAACTTCTGTTGCCACAAACCTATTTGCTCTTCCAGGGACCTCCATCCTGGTGAACGGCATCATCCACCCAGGTGCACGAGCCAGAAAGAAGCCTGAGGATCACTTTTGACTTTCTCACACCCCCACTCCAAATCCAATCCTTCAAGTCCTATTGATTTTGCCTTTTCAAGGCCTTACACATTAGTCCTCTTCTTTTCTTCTTGCCATCACTCCGGTACAAGCACCCATCATTTCTTGTCCAGAAAAATTATCTGAAGAGGGACTATGAAACCTCGTATAATCTAAACCCTGTCCATCTCACCAGCCCCACTCAAAGGCTGCCTTACTTTATCCTCTACACCCCACCCATGGCGCCTTCTCTCAGCAATTCAAAATGACCATGCTTCCTCCTATTGCCAGCTCTTCATGTGAGCTGCCCTCTCTTCTTGGGAAAGTGTCCCCCATTATTGCCTTCATTTCTTTTATCAGCTTTCAACTCACCTATTATTTCTTCAAAAAATCCTACTTGGAGTCTCATTTTAGGAGAGGTCCCCGTGTTATAAGTTCACACATATCCTACACCTGCTGTTTAAAAGCACTTGGTACACTGGTACTTACGTACTTCTTTGTGTGTATTTGATCAGTTTTCTCTATTATTATGTTGTAAACTCCAGAGGGGTAGGTACCTCACCATTACAACCCGCATCTAGCATAGTACATGGCATAGAGTAAATGTTCAGTACGTATTTGAATGAGCAACTCAAGTGCTTTCTTATCCAATCATCCATGAGTCATATAATTTATCCTTAGCAATTACCGTGTTGTTTCCCAGGGTATGTCTTCAGCCTCTTCCTCATTTCTTTTGCTTTTTTCTTGGTAATCTCATTTATTCCTCTGGCTTTTGACCATCTACTGAAGACTGCCAAATTTCTATCACGGACCTTAAATCTTTCTGGGCTCCAAGTTCATTTTTGTGACTGCAATCTAAACACTCCCTGTTGTCCTGGCATTTCACACCTGGGTGCTCAAAATTGACGTCAAGCATCTTCCTTGCAAAACCTGCTGCTTCTGTTGTATTTCTCATCTTGGATGGTGGCATCGTAATCTACTCAGCTGCCTACACCAAAATCCTTGATGCCTCTTTTCAATTCCTCATACAGTTGATCACTGGCTCCTCTTTATTCATCCAAATCTTTCTAAGATCCATTTCTTCCTCTCTGGGCTCATTGCCATTGCTCTGATTCTGGCTGTCGGATGTTCCTAACCACTCCTGCCCTGAGGTCTCCCCCTTCTCCTCCCATACCCTCTCCTCACCAGCCCCTCCACTCCTCACTGCTGCAGAATCATCCCTCTATAGAACAGAGCTGACCGTGCTGTTCCCCCACTCTCTGGAAGCCAAAGCTCACAATTGTTTGTTCTTTTTTGTTTTTGTTTTTGCGGTACGTGGGCCTCTCACTGTTGTGGTTGGCCTCTCCCGTTGCGGAGCACAGGCTCCGGACGCGCAGGCTCAGCGGCCATGGCTCACGGGCCCAGCCGCTCTACGGCATGTGGGATCTTCCTGGACCGGGGCACGAACCCGTGTCCCCTGCATCGGCAGGCGGACTCTCAACCACTGCACCACCAGGGAAGCCCTGTTTGTTTGTTCTTTAAAGGTTTTCCTACTCTCTTTTTTTCCAGCTTCATTTCCTGACACTTCTTTTCCCCCAGGGCTCCCACATAACCTATTCTACAGCTACACCAAGGGGCTCACTCTTTCCTAACTAGTCCTGGCTCATTGATAATTCTGTGCCTTTCCTCTCGCTGTTCCTTCTGC
The DNA here is from genome assembly GCF_005190385.1 of Monodon monoceros. Classification (NCBI taxonomy): domain Eukaryota; kingdom Metazoa; phylum Chordata; class Mammalia; order Artiodactyla; family Monodontidae; genus Monodon; species Monodon monoceros. Next base: position 110,514,854 of record NW_021703777.1, read on the forward strand.
CTGGAAACTCTGTCTTCTGCCTGGAAATCTCCCTCAATACTTTGCTCCAATGTTACCTCTTCTGTATGGACTTTCCTGAGTGTTCCAGATGCAGCTATTCAATCTCACTGTGGTCCTCCTATAGCATTATCACAGGATGTTCACACATCTGACCAGGACATGACCACTTTCTACCTTTTAACACCTAGTATTGAGTAAATGTCTCAATGCATGCACATATGAATACATAAATACATGAATAGACAATGTATATAAAGTTCTTTGTGCATTTTAATGCATTAGACAAATGCCAAGTATGGAAGTGATGATGATCATGTCTGGTAGCAGCCTGGCTGTGATTATGCTAACTGGAAAGGCATTCATGGGTCCTGCGCATCTCAAAATCAGCAGAATTACCACCATATATGAGGCCACAGTATTTCCATGGGGAAGTAATCTGTATAGGTCTAGAAAGATTAAACTAGGCACATCTATCAATGTTTAAACTTATAATTTCTTTTAAGAGAGTTGAATGGAGAGAAAGAACCAAGTTATTTGAGCTCAGGCTTTTTCTGAATCTTTGTTCAGATTTTAAATTTATTAGTTTGAGGTGAAAATATTTAATAATAAAACTTATTCAGAAGACTAGTTGGCCTACAATGGAACTTGGGTTAGGAAATAAACTGAATTTATACATGCAAATTGAGATTCACTAAAATGTTAGCAGAGTATCGAATATTAAAATCTTTTAGTGAACTGTGCCTAAAGATTTACTTATTCAGTGATCAAAAGTTGTTTAGCTTTTTTTATATGTATCATCTTAGCTTAGCAATTCTACTCATTTACTCTTTGTCAATATTTATTCTATTATTCTCTCACATAAATCGTACCCATGTTTTCTTTGGTCAGTCTCCCAAGGCAATAGAAATAAAAGCAAAAATAAACAAATGGGACCTAATCAAGTTTACAAGCTTTTGTACAGCAAAAGAAACCATAACAAAACAAAAAGACAACCTACAGACTAGGAGAAAATATTTGCAAATAATGTGACCAGCAAGGGCTTAATTTCCAAAATATACAAACAGCTTATACAACTCAACAACCAAAAAACAAACAACCCAATTGAAAAATGTGCAGAAGGCCTAAATAGACATTTCTCCCAAGAAGTCAAACAGATGGCCAACAAACACATGAAAGTATGCTCAACATCACTAATCATTAGAGAAATGCAAATCAAAACTACAATGAGGTATCATCTCACACTAGTCAGAATGGCCATCATCAGAAAATCTACAAACAATAAATGCTGGAGAGGGTGTGGAGAAAAGTGAACCTTCCCACATTGTTGGTGGGAATGTAAATTGGTACAGCCACTATGGAGAACAGTATGGAGATTCCTCAAAAAACTAAAAACAGAGTTGCCATATAATTCAGCAATCACACTCCTGGGTATATATCTGGACAAAACTATAATTCAAAAATATACATGCAGCCCTATGTTCATAGCAGCACTATTCACAATAGTCAATATATGGAAACAACCTAAATGTCAATTGACAGATGAATAAAGATGTGATATATATATATAATGGAATACTACTCAGCCATCAAAAAGAACGAAATAATGCCATTTGCAGCAACGTGGATGGACCTAGAGATTATCATACCAAGTAAAGTAAGTCAAAAAGAGAAAGACAAATACCATATGATATCACTTATATGTGGAATCTAAAATATGACACAAACGAACCTATCTATGAAACAGAAACAGACACACAGATGTAGAGAACAGACTTGTGGTTGCCAAGGTGGGTGGGGAGGAATGGACTGGGAGTTGGGATTAGCAGATGCAAACTATTGTATATAGAATGGATAAATAACATGGTCCTACTGTATAGCACAGGGAACTATATTCAGTATCCTGTAATAAACCATATGGAAAAGAATATGAAAAAGAATGTATATGTATGTATAACTGAATCACTTTGCTGTACAGCAGAAATTAACACAACATTGTAAATCAACTATATTTCAATAAAATAAATTTAAAAATTTTGCTCTATTTAATTTAACTACTCCTTCCATGTTTCTCAGAGTTATTGGGTGCCTGCCTGCCAGAGACTTGAAGGACAGGGAGGTTAAGTGACTTACTCAAGTCATCCAGCAAATTCAGAAGCTGTGCCAGGGCTGGAGATTTATTTGGCTGAGGTACTGTCTGCTGTTTAATTCACTAATCTATGTTCCTTTCCAGCCCATAGTGCCTAATTCAATATTTTGAAATCATAAACTTAAATGAACTACCTAATGTCTTTGAACTTCCTCTGGGAAGGTGACTGATGACTTAATTACTGAGCCAGAGTTGTAATTAATTAATACACCAATTCCACAAAACTGGGTATCCCATGGTTTTATTGTCTTTTTCCATGCTGCCATTAACAAAAATAACTCTTGGGAATAGTTTTTATTTTAGGCAAATATACAAATTAGGATCATTTTCATGTTCTGGGTAGTTTTATAGAAAAAGGTGCCTATCAACTCATCTATGTTTGGAGTTTCCTGTGCAATTAACAGCTTGTTTCTTAGTGACTATTTTTATTTCACTAGTTTGATATATTAGTTAATATTTAGGAGAGTAATTTCCATTATTTTGGCTTTTAAAATCAAAGTCATTGAAGATTCTGGAGTTGATTGGTTTAATACTCTATTATATAATATTTTATCCAAATATAACACCTGGAAATTACCAAGCTTCTAGTCAAGACTGCTTTTCAATTATTGTAAAGCTCACTTATCCATAATTCACTTGTTCAATAACACCAATATTCAGCCTTTTAATTGCTAGAGGCCCTCAAGATTTAAAAGATAAATTATTCAAATCATCTTTGTACTTTGCTCTATAAAAACCTAACTACTCTGAATTTCAAGGCATAAATTGTTAATTGGGGAAGAAGTACTACTAGTCTTAGTCCTGTTAAATTGCTATGGTCTGACAGTAAATGATTAACAAATATTTAAGAACAGAAAAGTCTGGCATTGGGATCATTTAGTGTAAGTGAAAATAGGTTTAGATTTTTTTAAAAGGTTTGTGAAGATATCATTGGGTTACAAAATATGGCTGTGTCATTCCTAAGATGATTCTGAATCTGAAGATGAAAAAAATATTTACTATTTTTTTTAAAGATTAAAGGATGTGTAAAGTATTTATAAAGATTTTCATTAAAAATGGCTTACATAAAAGTTTCAGGGTCTAAAGAAGCTATATATAGTTATACAGAACATTTGCTGATATAAAAGAATTCAGTCCATCCACATTAAAGTAATTGGGTAACTTTTCTGCCACCTGCAGCTGACTTGCAGAAGCTAGAAATAGGACAACATTATGAATACCATTGAGTATTCTAAGTATTAAGATGTTTTATGAATTAGATAGGTGTGGTTCCACTTCCAGTTAAGAGTTGACGACATGGAAAAAAGAAAGATTTTAAGAAACTGGTTCAAAGAATCATATCAACTGCTTAGATTTAAGATTAAAATTGTAGTCTCCGGGCATCAGGTGTATATATTTGCATGATAAGAGAAATACTAAGCATTCTCAAGAGTTATCTCTTTCTTCCACTGCAGAACCAAGGTGATGGTTAAAACTACTGTCTCAAAAGAAAAATCAGACTAAGAAAAGAGAGAATGAGACTTAGGATTTTTAAATATTTGGAAAGTTATTTTTTGCCTTGTTTTTGGGGGGCTTGTTTTGTCGTGAATGAGATCCAGCTTTCCCCAAATCTTGGAGCTGTAATGATTCCAACTAACCCCTCCAATCAATTTTACATGTTATTAGCCAAAACAGGGCATGTATCTTTCAGGTCAAAAGTAAATGCCAACCTGTTCATGCTCTGTCCTTCAGTATGGACAGGCAGTATAAAATATTGAGAAGAGTTAAAATCTTGTGCAGCCGTGAGAGTAGGCTTTTATTTTTTTCAATGATTTCTACTGCTGTTGCTCAGCTTATAATTAATTTAGTTTCTTTTAAGTAACCTATTCCTTTAGAAAAAGTATAAAATTTGACTTCAATGAAAAACAGAATTCACTGTATGTTTAGATAAGTTTATTTATAACTCTACTTTCCTGAATAATTTAACTGGTAGATTCATGAATGCTCCCTTGGACCAAGAATAAATAAAAAACGAACAGAAAGATACACCAAAATTATTTGAAGTGTGATGTCTTTGGATGTTTTTGAGAAAGCACCAGGCTGACTACAGTTAGAGTATAAAAAAATGTTATTCTGTGACTACATTTATTATTAAGTCCCATATATTTTTTTAAGGTCTTTTCCCCTTGTTTCCAGGTTCACACAAGTTCCTAAACGCATTTCAGTATTTCTGACACCAGTGTTTGCTTCAATGAGGTTGACACTAAGCAGTTTCCTCACCCACCACTGTACAGATCATACAGATATTTTAATTATAAGAACATCATTTCACTTCTTTCTAAGTGTTAAGTAATACTCATCTCATTCTGACCAATTTCCCTTGATGAGACTGACAAGATAAAACAGCAGATCTTACTACTGTTCAAGGATATGCAGCAGCATCTGCTCTCACTGTAATTCCAAGCTTTCTAGCTAATTCTCATCTTCAGCAACTTTCATTGCAAAGTCTATCATTATCCAATCCATGCTTCCAGAATCATTGAATGGAAACTGCAAGAGCAGATCAGGTTTAGTGAAGTGGAAAAAAGAGAGGCCAATTCACGAAATATGTCATAGAACCCAGTCACACCACACGTTGTTCAAAATAACTAGAGCATCTACAATCAATAGTAAATTAGGGAACTAGTGAAAAAAGTTAATGGAACAAATAACGTATCTATAGTTAAGGAATGTTTTTAATTTGGAAAATTATGGGAAATTAATAGACTCTCTTGATAAGTCAACTGTATAATGCATTTGTCTACAGCATCGTAGATCCAAAGGTCAGGGCTCGATGTAATATATGTGCCTATATACCTAACTTTGATGACCTGATGATTATTATAGCCTTCTGAGATGTCAGACCATGGATTGAAAAGGCAGAGCAGTAGTCAGTCTGGATAAATTTATAATGGGTTATCACAACTTGCAAGACATACTTAAGGTTTGGAGGAAAATAACCTCCTATTTTCACCACACACACACACACACACACACACACACACACACACACATTCACAAAATGATGTGAATTCCTGTAACTCTTCTCATGTCCCCATGCATTTGACAGAGAACAGTGACAAGACTCCTAGGACCAAGAGTCATTTCTGTGATTAGTTACTGCATTTTTCAAAACTTAATTTGGGAGGGTGAAAATATCTTATCAGACCAAAAATTCTTCAATGAGTTTTCATGGCTAATGCTTTTTATTAAAGTGATATACCTCACACTGGCACTATATAACCGCTTTAGCTCTGGGATATTCTTATCTAAATTCAGCTTAGAAAACTGATTTAAAAGTATGTGGACCAAAAAGGTTGCCTACCATTTCAGTAAAGTACAAGAATGTTGTTGCCATCAAGCCATCAGCCACTGCAGCCACCCCTGACGGTGCACCCTGAGGGGAATTCAGGATGGAAAAAAGGAGGATACTGGCCCTAGATAGTTAAGATGCATATCAAAGAATAATTTCAATGAGCCCAGACTCTTGCATCTTCCCATACATACAAAGCACTAAATTCACTAACTTGGGATGTCTGTTTTCGTGTGTGTGTGTGTGTGTGTGTGTGTGTGTGTGTGTGTGTGTGTGTGTGATTAGCAGTAATCTTTTGATGTTCCACTAATTTTTTTTTTCCAGCAAAAACTTCTACATACCCTGGCTCTTCCCTTACCTCTTTGGGACACTTCCTCAGAGCTATCTGAGAGGCTGCCTCCCAGGCTATAGTCCTCAGTAAAGTCCTCGAACAAAACATAACTCTCAACTTTTAGATTGTGTAGTATTTTTTCCTGTTGACAAGTACTTGTTGGAATATCTTGGCCAAATTTTACAAGACCAGTAAAGTTATTCTTGTTTTAATCAATGTGAGTATAGAAAGAATTACATTTATGAACTATATATTTCAGAACTAACAACATATTACTGTTGCTTTCATTTATTCTACGATATATTATAAATGTAAATTATCATAAAATGTAACATAGTAGATACATATTTGTGAGTATGAAATACTTTTTTCCATTATTTGTTGAATATAAAAGGTGAACATTCATCAAAGACACCATTCAGGTTATCTGATGAGTAATTAACAGTCCACACTTAGAAACGTGAAGTTCCAGGGGGACAGACCACTTAGAACGCCTATAAGGGTTATCTTTAGCACTTGCATAGGCAGATTATACAACACATCACAAACCACTGAAGAGGAAATTCTTCAATAATTCACAACACTGCTCATGTTAGAAAATTCTAGTACAGACTAAAAGGACCTTCAACTCAGACACAGGCGCTTACACATTCATCCCAAACAAACGTTTTGTTTGTTTTATCCTCCATAACAAACAAGCAAGCACCACACTTCATTTTTATTAACTGTTCATATATTTAAATAGCATTAGTAAGTTCCATCTTAGTCTAATCTTTTTTTTTTTTTTTTTACTTATAAAGGTTATAAATGAAGAACTTCTATTTCCTGAAGAGAGATTTAAAAACACAATCTCATATGCTCATACCATTTCTACACTGGTCACAGTACCTCTAAAAAAATCACTGGGGTCTCTTTAAATAAGCTGTCTTTTCTGTCATTAGAGACTGTTAAGCTTTTCAGAGGTAATTCTCTATTCTTCAGCAGTATCTTTACATTTTTGTTCACCGTAACTCTATACAATGTAATAGTATACAATTTTTTTAATTAGAATACTATAATTCTCAGTAAACTAGTTAAGTAGAGAGTAAAAATACTCTGTACTAAAAATAGACACCACCACAGCAAGTTATTTTCCCCAATTGAAAACATTCTCTAGCTCAAATTGAAAACAAATGACATTCTGGAGCACAATTTCTTTATTTTCTTTCTTTTAAAATCTGAAAACACATAGTGATGATGGGTTTTTGTCTATTACTCAAACTTTCCCTAAAATCCCAAATTCTCTCCTTAACGTTTGCCATCTGTGTCGTGCTGGATAGACAGAGTGTAAATAACCCCATGTAGTGATGTTAATGAAGAAACCAATAATCCTGTAATGAATTACTTCAAAAACAAACAAATAATAGGTCTTTCACACTTAAGCTGTTAACTTCTGTCAAGATGGTTAGTTTCCCTCTGAGGAAACACTGAACTGGCTAATCACGGTCTCCAAGAAGGACATTTTATGTTATGGTTCTTGAGATAGTTTGCTTGAGAATTTGGCATAGACACACTCCTCTTAAAATATGTATTTTACTTTTGTCAAAAACAATCAGTCTACATACTTCTCTTTTATTCTCATCAGGGATAATCAAGACACACTAAAAATAAGCCAATTTTTCAAAACACGTGAAAACATCCAGGGATAAAAGGATCAGTTTAAATGAGGAAAGACTGAGTCATTACTTAAAATGTTATGTTTAATTAAAAACAAAATATGTCTCTAAACTCAAAAATTTTAAGAGTTCAAACAAAATTAACTTAATGCAAAAACCTCATAATTAATTTATTAACTTATTAAGTGCCTACTACATGATATCATGGAAGCAAAAAAACAGTGAATTAAAATAATCTAATTGTTTAAAATTCATGACAAATTCAAATAATACTGTTACCTTAATAAAAGCTTTTTAAAAATATTGGCTTTTGTTTTAAACCAAATATGAATTTATTTTCTGTACTTGGGCAGCTTCTTCGTTTGCTTATGTAAGTAGATTGGCTGGATTGTGGGTTAAGACTGTGGGTCTTAACGTTTACAGATGTTTACCCACTTATCAAAATAAATGGCTTAGAAAATAGAAACACTGATGCTACAATAAAAATCACAGGTCCCTTTAGATTTACGGACTCTTTTAGTAGTGAACCTCTGTGCTTGTATCATGTACTCATAGGAAAGAATGGCCAGAATTAATATAATTAATTTTGCTGACTATCATGGGCCAGGCATTTAACAAATATTATCTCTAGTTAACATGACTACGTTTTGTTATTGTTATTATTGTTAGGTTTGAATCATACGAAATTTTTACTTCTGAAGGTAAAAAATGGTTAAGTATTGAGACCTCATTATCTCCACTGTACACAATATGACTCAGAGAGGTTTACATGGGCAGCTGGATTGCTTAGCTCATAAAAGGCTGGGCTGTAATTCAAACCTACTATCTTTGACACCAAAACACATCCTCCATCCACACAGGAAAGAGGATCCTGTGACTTACTTTTGAAATTTTCATTTTCTATGTTTTTACTTTCTCAATTATGGGGTGAGGGCAGGGAACGTGTGGACAAAAACCTATGGAGATAAAAAGTTGAGATGTGATCATAACTTTTAGAGAATTCTAGTCTTTTTAGTGACTACTAGGACATGGCATGGTTGATTTCTATCTTATTTCCTTCCTCCATCAATTAAATACTTATTATTCCTACTCTTGCCAAACACTGGTCTAGATACTGTGGATATAAATGTGGACAAACCAGTCAAAAATCTCTGCCCTGAAGAAATTTATATCCTAGTAGGGGGAGAGAGACCGTAAGCAAATAAGTAAAATACATATTCCAGATAATGATAAACACTAGGAGAAAAGGAAAGCAGAGAAGGAGAATGGGAGCACTGGATTTGGAGGGAAACAATTTAAAACAGGGTCATCAAGGAAGATCTGAGAGGGTAACATTTGATCAGAGACTAAAAAAGAGAAGAGGCAGCAAGCACATGGAATCTGTATCGGGACATATTAGGCAGGGAATGGCAACTGTAAAGGCCTTGAGGCAGCAACCAGCTTGATACATGTCAGGACAGTGTTTCTGAGACATCTAATAGCAGATGAAGTCAGACAGTGAAGGGAGGTATAGCTGGAAGAGGTCCTGATCACTGAGGGCCCTATAATCCATTCTAAAGACATTGGCGGCCAATGGAAACAAGACATAATCTGATATATTTTAAAAGCATTACTCTGACTACTGTGTCGTGAATAGACCATAAACAGGTAATACCAAAGCAGGTAGACTGGCTAAGAAGTCACGTCAATAATGTAGGCAAATGATGCTTTTGTGGACCAGGGTGACGGAAATGGAGTTAGTGAGCAGTAGTCAATTTAAAAACTTGAGTGTACTTTGAGGGGAGAACCCGTAGGATTTGCTGGTAGACTGGGTATATAAGGAAAACTGAGGAGACAAAAAAAAAGCAATACCTATAACTAAATCTGTCTTTTTGTACCAAATATGATGCTACTTTTCATATGATGGACGGGCACATTTTGCTTAACAGCACTGACCAAGGGAAAAATGTTACACTATTACATATCAAAAGAAAAAATAGACTACCTAACTCACTAAGTGTTAAGGATAAACATTCATGTACCTTAGAAGAAACTTTCTTTAACATAGAATAAAATTTTAATGCAAAAAGCCATTCACTGGGGAAATGGACCAGCAATTTCATTAAAGAATGCACTACATGACTGAGAACTCCTTGAGCAACGGTTTTTTTGCCTCAGCCTAGTCTATCATATCTAGTACATAGTAGGTGTTCAATGATCTTTTGAAAAAAACTAATTGAATCCAAATTTTCCAAATAGAGGTCTCTTTGTTAGGAATTACATGTGTTACATGCATCTGAAATTTTCTGTATTCGCTCACATGACTATCTGTAGCTATGTCCTTATGTTTGTTTTTCAATGAATATATTATTCTTGTTTTAGAATTATCTGGATACAAGCCAGAAACAAAGAAGGTACACTATCATGCAGAATCATCTTTATCTTTTCTAGACTTACTCATGAGGGCAAGAAGTGTGGCTATCGCCTCCGTAGAGCACTTTACACTGCAGGTGCCCACGGAACATTTGTTGCACTAAATTGAATAATGAAAATACCATTCCAAAAGCAAATAAATAAAAACCCTTTACTTCTAGATAGTCTCTTCTATAAAGCGCCTTCATTCATGTTTTTGTTGGTTGCTTTCACTTGTTTTGTTTTGATTTCAGACTTTGTTTTAACCTGGGGTTGGTAAGATTTCTTGACCTCATAATTGGTCAGCAGGGCTAAACAAGCCTGAGGCTATCACTGACAAATTTAAGATTCAAGTCTCACAGAAGGCAAAGAGTGAAGAGAAAAACAGAGTGAGTGCGGAGGGTAAAATAAAGGAATGTGAAAAAGAAAAGAGAAAATGAAGTAATTTTACATCGGTGGTAGAATGGAATGAATTCTGCAGCAGTCCTATAAGTTTTGGGTCTTGACCTAAATGTTAAAAGATCAACAGGTAGACACACACATGCAGACAAGAATTTTTCTAAATAAACCTTTTTAAAAATCAAAGTTTGGATTAGAAACCTAAAAGAAGTTACTGTACACTGCCCTACAGGTCTTCTAAGACACTTTCAATCTAATGGAATGACATAATCATCAAAAGTCCTTAAATAAAATAACCAGGAGTTTCTTAATTTGCAGATTCCCTTGAAGTAAGAAATGCATGCAAGGCAAGTGCTGAGTTACAGACTGCTTAAGGTGGGAAGGGGACTGGCATCAAGTGGTCCTCTGCCCCAGGGAAGCCTACACAGAAATGATGATTTGCACTAAACAGTAGAATTTGAGCATTTAGTCATCACACTGTCCACTACTGTCCAGATTTACAAAAGACACTACTGTCCACTACTGTGATCTGTGTCCAGATCACAAAAAGCTCACTAGTCAAGTGATTCTGTAGATTAGCTGAGACCATGACATCCAGGTGTCATCATATACCTGCCTCCAGTCAAGAGATAAGGCTGTCAATACCTGTGTCCTTAAACGGGGCCTTATGCAAACATTCTACGCACATTACCATCACCTACGTGTCAGCAAAAGGAAAAAGAGTATAAACGAGCATGAAGTCCCCACATACAGCCAGTCTCACGTTTCTGCAATACATCTCTGCTTGCGGTACAGAGCTCCACCGGCCTAGAGCTGTAAGAAAGATGAAATGCAGCAAGAGATCCAAGCAGCCGCTGAAGGCTGAGCTGAAGTGAGATGCCGGAAGCAGGATGAGTGACAGAGATCACTTAAGGGCACACAGGAGCCCAACGTCGACAGGGGCTGCACAGCTCTGGCATCCTGTGAAAAAGCAGTAGATGGACCAAACTGATGCGCACGCATCAGGAAGAAGTAGCTGACTCTAAGCAATGGTGCTGGGCAGGCTAGGAGGTGGAGAGACATTGTGGCACACAGCAGCAGGCCCTGCAAACCGTTGCTATAGCCACAAACCAAAGGACAGTCTTCACATGTACACAGCGTCAAAAGGACCACTTTAGGTACACGCACACCCCCTGAGAGCAGCACTGCCATCACTGCCATCTAGTCATGAAAGGCCACTAATGCCAGCTGTTTGACAACACCTGGAATTAATGAATTACTAGACATATATTCAAAATGGAATGATTATTTCATTAACTTTGGACCTAAAGAAAATCATATTTTGAAAACACCATAAATTCTAATAGAAAAACTTTTTTTTTTTTTTTAAGTGTATAATGGCCTGTTATTATCACAGTGCTTCTATGGTAATAACTATGCTTCATTAAGATGCTTATTTGTTTTTAAACTATTAGTATCTCTCCGTTACACTGAATTTATTGATGTAGCGTTAGAGATAATATTTGGGTTGAGTACAGGACAAAATTAGGAAGCTGCTCACAAGGTCAATACTAGGAAGTCAATACGTTGCCTTGGAGAAAGAAAACACAGGACCAGAAGCTTTTTACAAAGAAGAGTTGTGAAACAACACAAAGTCCCTTAGGGTGACTGTGAGTTGGGGCAGAAAATGTTGTGGTTATAACTCAATGCTGAAGGTTTTTAAGAAAAAGAAAATAAAAGGACGTTTAGATATGAAATGCACTTACCTTGGGTCTGACTTTTTCAGTAAGTTTTCCTGATATTTATTGAATTAAATGTGAGAAATGGCTTAAATGATAGCACAAAAGATTCATATAAAGCACACGGAAGAATGTTTTGCCTGAGGTGTTGAAAGCTCTTGAATAAAACTAGAGAAGACATGGAGCTCAGGCAAACAGTAGACATTTAGTAAACATTCCCTGAATAAATGAAGAAGCTGAGATAGTTTAGATACAAAGCAAGAGTGACCAGGACCCGGGCCTCTTGAAAGCCAAAGGCCATTCTGAATGGAAACTAATTTGCAGAGTTCAAGGAAAATGGGTCTTCCCCAAATCCCCGCTCTCTAGGTGCTCTAGGTTGCACTGAATGGAAAGGACCATTAATCTACTACAACTTCTGCTTTCTTCCTCCTCTGACAGCTGCTAGTCTTTCTACCTTTTTCCTCCAGAAGAGGCCAGAAAAGGGTACCCTGTTGTTGGTTCACCTCGTTTCTTCCTCCGGTCAGGTCACCATGATGTTTTAATTCCCCCTGCCCATGTCTCTTTACAGTGGAGGGGAGGTAGACCTGTCCCTGCCAGGTTGGTCCTCAGGGATGGGACGGAATGTGCACCACACTGGCAGGGGAAGCATGCGATATGGTGTTCAAGGGATGCGCACACCGCCACGAAACGATGCCAGTCGAGGTGCTGGTGTTGGGTGGGTGGGGGCGCCCAGCAGGAAGGAATGGAGCGTGTGGCTGCACAGAGGAGTGCACTATGGGAATATGCCTTTAAGAGTATGTTAAAAGTTGTGGTGTTTCACCCTTCTATATACAAGGCTGTATATAGAAAGGGTAGGGTTGGAAAGTGTGTGTGTCGAAGAAAAGACATGCAGTTTTGTGGATAAGATAGAGTTTTGTAGTGAGGGTATGGTTTTGGTCAGGGGATATAATTGATTGGTCTTTGTGAGTTCCTAGATGTTGGATATATGTGTAACTTTGGGTTCTAACAGAGCTGGACAAAAAAACGCATTCCCTACCAGGCTATTCAGAGCTATGGCAAACTCTGAGGTAAAGAGAAAAGAGTACAGTCATTCAAATGTATAAATATATGAGGGTCTTTCTGAAAGATAGTGCACTAATAAATGGAGAGATTCCCACACAAGCCTATCACCACCATAATAAATATATCAAAAACATTTATGACAGTTTTATGTACCACCTGTCTTACAGTAAGAATGATGGCCTGGGTGATCTTTCAAAGGATCTTCTAAGTCTTAAAGTTTTCTGATATCATTCAATATTAAAAAGGTTAACCACCAAAAGACCGTATGGGTCTTAAAAAGAACACAAATGAGGCCTAATATATATAAGATTCTGTGGCCACATCCACCCTAGGAAAATAAAGCAGACACTTGAAAAATTTATTCATTGAGTTTAAGGAAAGGAACCAAGGCACTTTGGGCTCACTTATCAACTGGATATTTCTTTTGATCTCAATATTACGCTTAATTTCTCTAACATTTGGTGTGTGTAGACTCAGCATAAATATAGAGACAAATACTGTCTCAATTTGGGAAATCCCAGCGGTGAGATGAAACCCATATCATTGTGATTTCAAGAGAAGAGCTGTTTTCTGAGAAGTACTGATATAATTTCATTTCACCAAATAAATATAAGCTATAAGGTGAGACTGTCAGGGACTCTGTTTATATATTGACATTTACACAGATTAACAGCAATCACCCTAAGCCAATATGTATAGTGAAGAGTCCAGTTCAGGTGAGAAAGACCACTTATTAAAACCCTGCTTGTAATCACCCAAGAATAAACATATTCCTCAGAGGATGACTTGCATACAGTGAGGTGTTAGTATTCTCCTAATTTTATTCAGTTATTTAAAGATTCAGTCTCACCAGTGAAGAATGCACAGGTTATTTCTTCTTTTTGATTCCCGTTCAGGAGAAGAATGTAAAAAGTCATATAAACATTTTGTTTGGGTGAAAGAGCTAATGAGTCCAAAATACTTGTAAAGATGATGCTTTCTGAATCACTGGGAAAGCTAAATGGCACATCTGCTTATTTGGTTAAAAAAAATCTCTTTATCTAATAAGACTGGCATCAGTGATTCATAAAATTACTTCAGTTCAAATTTTAGCTCAGAGGCAAGAGGGAGATGAATAGACCTACTCGGGCTTCCCTGGTGGCACAGTGGTTGGGAATCCGCCTGCCAATGCAGGGGACACGGATTCAAGCCCTGGTCCGGGAAGATCCCACATGCCACGGAGCAGCTGGGCCCATGCACCACAACTACTGAGCCTGCGCTCCAGGGCCCACGAGCCACAACTACTGAGCCCACGTGCCACAACTACTGAGCCCACGTGCCACAACTACTGAAGCCTTCACGCCTAGAGCCCATGCTCCACAACAGGAGAAGCCACCACAATGAGAAGCCTGCGCACCACAACAAAGAGTAGCCCTTGCTCGCCGCAACTAGAGAAAAGCCCACATACAGCAACGAAGACACAACACAGCCAAAAATAAAATAAATTTAAAAAAATAGAGCTACTAAATAAAATCCTCAACACAGCTATCCACCTTTCCACTGTAAATAATGACTGACTACTTCTAGCGAAGTTAGATCAGTGCGCTAGTAATCTAAATAGAGACTACAATTTAAGTGTCAGCTGTTCTGTACGACCAAAGAGGAAGGAGTCAGCAGAGGTGACTAGCAACTTGTGGTCTACAGTCATTTTTATTTCTTTTTTTTTGCAGTAAGCGGGCCTTTCACCGCCGCGGAGCACAGGCTCCAGACGCGCAGGCCCAGCAGCCACGGCTCACGGGCCCAGCCGCTCCGCGGCATGTGGGATCCTCCCGGACCGGGGCACGAACCCGTGTCCCCTGCATCGGCAGCCGGACTCCCAACCACTGCGCCACCGGGGAAGCCCCATTTTCATTTCTTAAATAGCTTATATGTCTCCTTGACCTGAGAATTTCCAGGTTCTTTATTCTATAACACGAATACAATTTTTCAACATTATATCTTACCAATGCTACCTACAGAATTAAAGCCTATGGGGATACTATTAGGTAATAATCTTTCCAGATAATGTTTAATTATCTGATGGATCATTTCTCTGAATTTGTTTTATACTTCTTTTCCTTTAATACTTCTGTTTTAAATATCCCTGTTTTTACCATTCTTTTTCTGGAATGGCTTCTAGACAAGTGGCCTGTAGGAATTGTAGTTACGTATACTAAATTAAAAAAATAAGAATACAAAACTGCATAAACAACTGCAGCAAAATTAACACTTCTAAAACAGCCCTGAGTGAGAGAGGGGCATGGGCTTATAAACACTACCAAATGTAAAACAGATAGCTAGTGGGAAGCAGCCTCATAGCATAGGGAGATCAGCTCGGTGCTTTGTGACCACCTAGAGGGGTGGGATAGGGAGGGTGGGAGGGAGACACAAGAGGGAGGGGATATGGGGATATATGTATATGTATAGCTGATTCAATTTGTTATAAAGCAGAAACTAACACACCATTGTAAAGCAATTATACTCCAATAAAGATGTTTAAAAAAAAAAAAACAAAACAGCCCGGAGACCAAAAAGAAGAAAACTGACTGCAAATGTGTGTTTAGTATGTATGTGCAGAGGCACTGAGAAGATGTTGATAGAAATGCTGGCAATGACTCATATATGGAGCTAAGGGAACCTGGACAAATGAACTGAATGGAGATCAAGAATATATTAGAAAAGTGCATGAAAATCTAGGTTTAAAAGGCTGACAAATGCAGAATTTCACTGAAACCCAACTGAGACTACTGAAAGTTTCAAAAAAAATGGTTATTCTCATGCTCTGTTCTTGAATATAAGTTGTTTTCTAGACATACATATACCTTTTGTATTACCTTTTGACTGATATATTTAGAATTTGATATTATGATCCCAAACATTCATTACTAGTTTAAAATCACAATGTCCTTGAATATACCACATGTTGTCTATGGTTTAAAGACAGAGAAAAGAATATAATGTGAAGAAAAAATGGACAAAATCAGTACATATAATTAAAATAATAATGTACTTATAAAAAGAAAAGTAATTTTGTGTCTCAGAATAGACCTAGTTCCTAAACTTATTAGTTATTTGAAACAAATACTTTTCTTCCGAGATATATGTAACTCTGAGTTGGGATTTTCTATTTCTGGTTTAATCATACCTTTCACATCTTCATCCTCAATTGTTGTATTTGAACTCTCAGTTGACTCCTGTTGAGAAGAAAACATATTTAAAGTTGCAAACAATGAATAGCTTGACTTTTCTTTTTCTCAAAAAATTGGCAAGTGATATACATATCATGCAAAATTCTTCAGCAGGCTGTGCGCATATGCCGACATGCAAATGTACAAATATGTTACGTGGTTTTGACAGAAATAAAATGTCAAATGCTGCAAACATTTCAAAAAAGGAGTACTCTGGTTGCCTAATCCCCGAAGCACGATAAATCAAGGTGATTTGTACAAGTAGTCAAAGTATGCAACTTATTTTAAGAGCTGTGTAAGGATGTGTTGTGTTACAGTGCCCCATAAGGTGTGCTTTCTCTAAGTATTTATGAGAAGTTGAATATACTAGCCTAATGAATTTGAACCTTAAAAAACAACATTTTTTATTCCCAATTAATTAGTAATTAGTCCTTTCTTTGTGTAAGGCACTATTTCAAGTAGTAAATTTGTAGGCTATTTATCAGCCTGACTTCTCTGTAGAGAGAAAAAGCGTTTCATTGAATCATTTGACGAAGAAGCTGAGATATGGTGAAAGTGCTTTCAAGAAGAATTTCCATGTTTGTGATCAGCACAATGGAATTATATGAATAATTTACTTTCAAGGAAAAAGCAGATCTTTTCCATTCATTTCTAAATTAGAAACTGGCTTTATTGATAAGAAACTTGCTCCCATAATGAAAAGACAAAGCTATTTCTCTGTAAAACTACAAATGAAGTTGCAGATTAATAAGCACAGTTAAAAGGACACTGTAACTGCCAGTATTAAGACACGTTCCTTAAAATGGCTGACAAATTTTTCCATTAATAATGTATTAATAAAATATTTCTAGCAAAGAAATTTAGTAATATTCATAAGAAAGACACAATTTTCTACTTGGAATGATTAAAGGCTACTGCCAAAAAAAATTGGAAACTTCTAATCAATAGCTATGTGTTCAGCAATAAAAACAAATTTTGGAAAATGATGCAAACATTAGTCAGTGTACTTTTAGAGATTCAATATTCAAAAAAATGATCAATTTATACAACTGTAATATATAATATTTAATCCAAAGGGACAGACTAATTAAAGATATATCCAGAGTCTCCAAAACATAAAACCAAAGCAGAGTCTTCATGCGTTTCTTAATGTGACCTAGTATTCAAATTTAAACTCAAGATGAGGATAAACCCATGCACTGTAAAAATAATTCATGTAAGCAGGAAATATCATGCAACAACTCTTACAAATGACATAGCTAGAATTATCGAAGTGTCCACTCCAGCTGCTATGCTTGGTCTTTCACTTGCTAACGATATTGAAAATAATTGTTCACATGTGTGATGCTCCTGACTACCTCGAGTCTTTTAGGGACTTAGAACATTGTAAGTGTCATGACTGTAAAATACATCTCATATTAAGGAACATAACACTTCATGTTTTTTTACTTTAGTAATTTTAATATTGACCAACTAAATGTTAGACCAGAGGAAATGTGTTTTCTAAGACTTTAACACTGTAGATAAGAGTAAGGAAAAGTAAGACCCATGACTATACTTAAAATTTGAGAAAAGTCTGATGAAGTATTTTTCCCTCCCCTTAGAGATATAATAATGGATGAGAAGTAACAAAGCAGGAAGATGGAATATGTTCGGGAACTGCCTCCTTTCACCCTATGGACATATACACAAGTACTGTTATTTAGTTAACGTGCTATGCAAACAATTTACAATGGATAGGAAACATCATAGTCTTCTTTCAGGATAAGCAGTTACATGTCTGTTACTGAAATGCATATAATTAAACAAAAACAAACGTACTTCACAAGAAGTGAAACTCCCTGATTATCCTCAAATCCATGCCAAACAACAAAAACACCACAAACAACAGGGAATTAAAAGAAAACAAAAAGCACACTATGACAACAGAACGAATAAAATTCAAAAGCAACATTAAATTTAAACAAATAACTGTGAACTCAAGTTGATTTTTTTGAAGACAGTGGAATGATATAGCAAGAAATTCTAAAATTTCATGCAGAACACATCTAAAGTACAATGCAGACAGGCATGGGGGGAAAAACCAGATGGAATTGCTTAAGATACACAGTCATCTCGACATACAGACTTGTTAACTGCACTTTTACTGACTAATTGCACCATTCATTTCTCTCTCACAATGTCATTCATTTTTGTTTTCAAAGAAATATCTGTATAGTTCCAGATAAATTAGGCCCAAAAAGAAAGTATGGTAGAAAAGGGTAAGGGTTTTCTTTCCTAATTTGAGATTATGAATTAATTTTGCTTTGAATATTTGATGAGATGTGTAATCTTATTAAAGCAAGATGATGTTGATTCTTTCTGAATACCTTGTTTCCATCAGGGTTGTGGATTACAGTAGTTTGGGGCTCCTGAGTGAGAACAAAATAGAGAAAGAAACAGTTCGCATCGGTAAGTACATTCTTAACTAGTGCAGGGACAGAGCAGAGTGAGCCAGCTGACACAACTAAATAGTGACAAGAGCTTAAGCAATGTTAACTACTGTCAGAGGTTGCAGCTGACAAGATCTCTGATGAAAGATCTCCCTGGTGAGTCCATGAGATACAGCACCTCAGTACCGAGCAGCAGCATGCAAAAGACCTTATTCGTGATCAGTATACAGACAAGGCTTTGAAGTTTGGAGACCTAAAGAGGCACTTGCTGTTTCACAAAGTCCTATACCAGATAGAGCTTTCCTTTCTTCTTTAACAAACAGCCTGTTAATATCTGTCCCATAGAAAACTGGCCAAGGGCACTGGAGATTAGAACTTTCTGAGATGATCTCAAAGTCTTTGTGAAGATATTTTTCAGCTGTATTAATTTGAGAACAAATTATGGTGTCACAATACACAGATAAATACCCTTGGAAAACCTAGAATCATTGGACAACGCTTAAAAAAGGGCTATCCTAAAGAATGTATTTCACAAGTCCATAAGAAATTCTGAGAAACATTGAAAAGGTTCTAGAACTAATCATATAAACACTGTAATTTGAGACACATTGCTGTTAAATCCCATGTTAATTCATATATATATAAGAAATTTCTGTTTTATAGACTGACATGAAAGATTTGTTTGTAAAGTCATGTTTTTCCATGAAGAATATATTATTTTTCCTATTACTTTCTACTAGAAAATTGAAGAAATAGTCCCAAGTGGAAAATAACAGTCAAATAACTGATGTAAAAAACGATTCAGTGTCAATACATCAACGGCATGCTTCGCACTTTCATTATATGATGTCCTAGCAACTGGGAGTTACTGCAACCCATGGAGAATGCTCTTCAATCATAAGCACTCTGCCCACTAGACTATCTCATCTCCACTACACTTTATGCTGAGTACTTAGAAAGCATATTTACTGCCGTCATTCTTCCCTTCCCTGGCTGGAGGTATGATCAACACTGTCTTTTTTTGCTAGTAAGTAACCTGCTATCTTGAGGTGTCCTTCCTTCAAATGTTTTTAAATTGAGCCTTCTGGTTAACTCTAGTGGGACAATCTCCCTAACATTTTCCATTCATCTGAAATTAACAGTACACAGGACAGTAAAAAACCATTAACATTTCTGAAACTCATAAATCAAAACATGGAATAATTTGGGGAAAACATTATGAAACTAAGAACACTGAATGCCAGTATTCAAACCTTGAATTTCAACATAATATGGTCTCAAAGTGTTAAACTGATTGAGTTGTTAATAGTGTGAATTTGATAGAAATGGAAAAAACTGATTCCCATTGATAATTCAAAGCTCTGTGCTATGCAATTTCATCCTTTGGATTAAAGTGAAACAGTGATAATTTAATTTAAAACACAACAAACAAAAAGCTTTAAATTATCCAGTGCCTCTTTATCTCAGAAAGTGAGGTCTTACAAAGCCCTGCTGTCATAATAAGAGAGAAACGGGAACTCTGAATAAGGTCCACATTTACTTTTGTCTGGCAGTAATCCTCTTAGCTCTCCTTGATGTCAACAGTTGCGTCAGGAAAAGAAGAAACCACTGTTTGCATATCTAGAGCTATCATCAAAAGAAGAGCTAAGAGCAACCAAAGCGCATTCTACGGTATTTCTAAGGCAGCATGCAACGCTTTTAACTGAAGACCACAGCTATCGTCAGTACAACGGTCAACAATGAAATGAGGTCATCTCATGTTAGAAACACACTGTTTGACAGCTACCTTAACAAAAAGAAAAGAACTTTTCTCATATCTTAGAAAGCAAAAACAAGAACAAAATCCAAAAAAATAAAAATAAAAAATGTATGTATCTATATAGTGAAAGCAAATGAGAGAAACACCAAAAACAGTAAAGAGCTTAAGAAGGGTTACAAAGAGTCCAGGTATACCAGCGCCGGGGTAGGAATATTTTCTTTGGGGCTGGTTACCACGTTGGCTTTGTTGTTTATCTGTAGGTATGCAGAAAATAGAAACAGAGATGCCTTAAACCCCTCGGTAGCCAATGTCTCTATACACAGCATGTCTATGTGGAGATATAGACATGAAAATAAAGAGCCACTGAAGATGAACGTGAAAGACACGGTGATGACTGACAGGAATGATGATCAATTCTAGTCTCCGATGGTCACACCCGGGCTAGGACTGTGTCTGTGATGGTGGAATGACAAAACGGACTTGGCTGCTTTGGCTGTGCCACCTTAGCAAACAGACAAAGAGCTGCTTCAACGGAGCTCAAATCAAGTGTCAGAGTATGAAATAAATGTAAACATTTTCATACTCTTCAGGTTGGATTCTGTTCCCCAGCTTCCAATTTTCATTGTTATGAATACATTCCTTTTTTCATTTGATCCTTGAGCCTGAAGTCACACATAGACTGTCTTTCTCTGGGGAGCCATCATCATTTTGTTTAGTAGGTATCAAATTAAAAACTTAGGTCTTCTGATGAAATGCAGGCTTTATAGTAAAATATCTTAAAATGATAAGTCTGGGTCTCCTTTAAAAAATACATCTTCAATTATAAATGAGCAAATCGAACTCCTTACTATATTCTGGATGCAAAATGACTTTATTTTTCACAATTGTTTGAGAGGAAAACACTATGTATTCTATCAAATTACTGCTACTGTTGAAGACTATTTGGTAATACCATTCCCTTGCTTTAACATAATTGGTTTTGACCTTAAAGAAAGATCATTATCACTATGGAAGCCACTTTGTGAAAACAACTCAGAGGGTCAATAAGTATTGTAATGGCCCAGAGAAGACTCTTTGTTGACAAATGGCAACTTGAAACTACAATTGAGTTTGGTTACTAAAGAATCAGAGACTGAAAAGTAATACTCAACATTCATTTAAACTCATGCATGACATTGTGATTATCAAACAAATATAAATTAACATTCATTTTCTTGCACTATATTATCTATTTTCTTTACATATTATTATCTAAAAAATACACCCCATAATTTTAGTATAAATGTACTTAAGGACTTAAAGAGAAAAACATTCTGCATAAAATAAATGAATACCAAATGAATATTTATAAGCAATTACACGAATTTAATTGTTTAGACTTTCTAAGCATTCTTTTCTTTCATATTTTATACCTACAGATCATATTGAAACTGACACTGAGAGGAAGACAGAAGGTCCAAAAAATTAACTTGGGTATGTAATAATTTGCTTTTCTATTCGTTGCTATTTGTGTGACTATTTGGTACCAGTATTATTTAAATACACTATAACACTGAGCTCAGTGACATGCAAGAAAAGAGAGAAAACTTGGTGCCCTTTACTGGAAAACTCTTTAAATATTAGACCATCAATCTATGTTTCGAGGATAGTTTAAAATTTTTCTTTAAATAGAAGTGTGCAGAATTTAACATAAAATTTGTGCAACAGCCAAAAAGATAAGAGATAATGGAGTTTATTAAAGAAGGGTCAAAATTCAGTATTCACTTTAGTACAGAATATATGAGAAAAGAGGAGGGACACACATGCAAATAATTTCCTATTCAGGAAGAGTGCTTGGCAAAACACAGCTGACTTCTTATCAAATTATCAGAAGTGTTTAAGATTAAAGCCCACAGGTATTTAATATAATCCATTTAGTTTGTATCAGTGATTGCAAAGAATGAAAGAGGAATATACTGAGATCTTTTCTGTTCTGAGATATGAGACTTGATTTTTTTCCTAGGTTGTGGTTGCCAAGAACTGCTTTATTTTAGTGGAAATGTCTCACGGGCATACCTACGCACACAAACATAACCGTATAAGTGCACACACATCAACACACACGTTCACACACACGTTCACACACAGATACACAGCATACACACACTGTCGTCTCTTCCAAATGAAGGCCATTCTGTCTGGATGAGCCATCCTTTATTGTTAGGCATGGCAAATATGAATTAAATGAATATGTCCCTCAACCACCACTTTTACTTGTGTTTAAGTGTACAGTTAGAAACATTTTTGTTAAAGTTTAGCTTAATGATTTTTTTACTGTAGAAAATCTTTTGAAGGTATTGGTAATATTGATTAATTTAAAATAATAGGAGAATTTCTAGGTAAAAGGCTAGGAGGACTTCCTTTTAAAGAATCAGATATCAAGTATGCGCTCAACCACAGCTGTCTTTTAAATATACAAGAGCTCTGGCACTTCTGTTTGTGAAATGTATTTATTTTATATTATGGAAGCAGAGTATTTTTATTTAAAAAATTAAATGAAACCAGATATTTAAATTATGTGCTGAACTATTCTTACTTTATAAGAATAATAAGAATAAGGCATGGGCAAGATATTCTTATTTTTCAGGTGTTGAGTTCATTCAGTTTTAAGGTTAATAAATATTTTTTCCAAAGGTGCTTAACTTGGATGAATCCTTGTAAGATCACTTTCACACAATTTATAAAACTCCATGGTGGATGCATTCTGGTTTATCTGAACTAAGAATCACTCCTATCTTAGTAATCATGATCACCATTTAAAAATAATCCTATAGTGTTCCTTCACTTTTCACGATAACTATAGACATTAATTATGTCATGGTTTCTTCAGTTTTAGGAGAAAATTGCACTTTTTTAATAGCATATGGATGACGGTATAAACTTTTTTACATATTTCAAAAATTCCATTTCAAAGAAAAACAATAATATTTGAACATGGGCACTGTGTTTGATAGTTAATTAACATTAACCTGTAATGATCCTAGACTTTCTCCACTTACACTAACTTGGGCAAATAAGACTGTTCTATTCCTAACTATGAATTTTCACAGGAGGAGAAATCTGGCAGATAGAGATCCTCACCATCATCTGAACACTCGAACTGGACTTCCTTTTCTGAATTGACCAGTCAAAGAGAAAGGAAAAGAAACAAAATATGACCGGTTGAATTTTTAAAGTATCAAAGCATGGAGCACAGAATAATTTTGTCTTTAAAGGTGAACTATAAGTTGACTGGAAGAAAAAAGTTCTGGAAATGTTTCTTTCTATATAAGGATAGTAGTAAAAATAAATGTCTCAATAGAAACTGTGAGCTCTGCATCACCAAACAATACAGAAAAACACAAGGGAATAAAACATTTGGAAAATTTTAAATATCACATTTCCACCAATGTTACATTGGCAAAAAAGCAGACATCAACAGTCATTACTGAACTTTAAGTTGAATAAACTAAGCAGAAGGAAGAGAATATTACAGGTTGAGGACAGGAATTAATCAAAGGTAAATGCCAACCCAACGGGAATCACAAGTGCATGGTCACCATAGCTCTGGAAATTCCCAAATCACACACAGACAGGTGCTGAAGAAATGACTGGGCGTGAACATGAGAAGTGACAGATGATTTTCTAAGTTATATATTCAAAATGAACTGACCACTTGACTTTGGGTCAAGTTTAAATGTTAGAAAGTTAATTAATTCCCAAGAACGCTGAAGTGTTCATGAGGAATGTAGGTGTCTGCCAGTGGAAGAGAAAGAAAAGGATTAAAGAAATAAAACATCGAGGTAATACTCTGGAAAGATAACAAACATAATGCATGTATAAGGTTATATTCAATCAAAGGTAAATTCCTATGAAACAAAAGAGGATCAGTAGAAAATAAGCTGTATTATTTTGTTTAGAAATCCAAGAAAGTCGAAATATTCTGCCATTATCTTTCTTGGAAAATTTTTCTAATTATTTGTTCAGGATATTCATGTTAAGTCTGTCTCAATACCTTATGATAGAAGAACAGGAACGATTAAGACCTTCATAAAAACTGCCCAAGCAGAGAAATATAGTCATTTGAATTTTGATTTCCTAGACTCAATGATTTGATTTTTTTCCCCCCATGGGCTATAAATTTCAGCAGCCTTCAAGAACATAGCATAACTATTTGGAAAAGCATTTGGTTTTCAGGGATTTTCAGGTCACCACGACAGTTTGAGGATGTAGTAAAACAGAGAGGATTTAGATGTTCAGTTTCTATGGTAACTCCATATAAAGTCTTATTTTGTCATGATTATTTAATATATAATAAGTAGAAAAAATGCTTTTCTTGGGATAAATAATAGTCATTCCTGTACATTAAATTATTTTATATTTCAACCTGCATCCTTTATCAGGAACTATAAAAAGTATAAGCTGCAGTGACTTAGAACTTATATTTAACATTTAAAAATAATCCAGCATCTGAAAGTCAGAAATGAGTTCAGGAGCACCTGTTTAACTTACCTTTACTCCATCTGGTTTCTTCAACAAACTCTTGGCTGCTGCAAAACGAGAGTAAAATCAGTTTAGTGAGTTATCCATAGAAACCGATAGCCAGGCAACAAAACAGGTTATTGTTTCCTTCTACCACCTTTACTGATTTATGGCCAACATACGCCAAGTTATCAAGGTCACATTGATGAGCGCGAGCTTACAGGACATTGAAATACAGTATCACTTTTCTTGGTCTTGCCACATCAAATTTAGAACTAAATTCTTATTTAGTTCATTGAATATAATTAGACACTTTGCCACTTATATTATTGGACTTTATTTCACTGTTGGCTGTGAAAAGGATACTGGAACTTTAACTGGACTATGCTCTTGTAATCCAGAAAGTGGATTTCAAGTCTTTAGACATCAGCTCACAGATTGTATTACATGTTCATTCACACCAAAAGTATCAGTTCTGCCACTTAAGTCCCTCTTCCTAGAGGTTTAAAACTCATTTGTGACAATTTTCTCTGGCTAAATAACATTCTTTTTAATAAATATATATTTGAAATCAGATAATTTCATTTTTACAAAAATATTAATAACTATACTTAAAATGAAATGGTATATTATTGACCTAGAGCAAATTTTTTAAATGCTTAGCATATGACCTTTAAAAAAAGGTATTATGTATTTTCTTATACTTCAAAATCAGAATACAAAGGTCATAAACAAAAGCCTTTTACACTGAAAAATTAAAAATCATAAAATTTGAGGCGAGATAGAAAACAAAATGAAATCTTCAACTAAATCAGAGAACTCCTAAAGTACATGGTCTTACATGAAACTTTACTTTTTGGGAGGGAGCTTTTAGCATTCCTTCTGTTACTGAACTCCTTGAGTATATTAAAAAGTGAAGTGAAAAATATACTTATGAATGGGTACATACACAGTGAACAGATTATGTAACTGTCAACGACAATTAGTAGATCAAGTGTAGAACATCCACAAACATGTAGGACAAAGTACACACTTATGCTTCCATTTAATGTTAATTATATATATATAGTTATTTAAGTACATCAGAATAGAATTTGGTGTCTGAAATGGAAATACCTAGCTATAATAGAACTGCATGAACATGTAATTTCCTGACATCTGTTTGATTTGGGCCATTATTTTGATAGCACTTTGATAAATTTTAAATTTATTTAAAAGATACAAAAATGTTAATTTTATTTAGTCTTTAGCAACAAAGCTATTAATTTATTATTAATAAGGCTGTAAGAAATAGTAGCCTTAGCTATAATACTGTGTACCTGGAGCTAAGAAGCAATATTAAGTAAATCCTGTGGCAGTTAATAGGTTAGAAAGCAAACTCAGAATAATTGGAATTGCAATAGCAAGCGAAGAGAAGACAATGATTCAGGGTAAGCAGGGATTTGGCCTGGGAGATGCAGAAATGTCCCTTTTGCTTACTATTCACCTTACCTCACAAGAAATACATTCCACATAACGGGAGAAAAGAAAAAATAAAAACAACTTTATAACCATATACTCATGGACAAGTTACTTTAAAGAGCATGTCTGGCAATGAAACAGAATGAATACTCAAAACTAAAATGCAATATCAACTATAAGATGTAACTGCGTCTAATGTTATATCAGTTGGTTTTGAAATGACGGATCAAAAAAAGTTTGCTTTTCATGCTAAGACATTCAGAAACAATATCAAATCCACATATTAGTCGTGAGTTTTTAGTTTACACGATGATGACAAGGAAAATGTGAGGTAAAAAGCTTCTATACATGGGTACATATATTACTAAAGGCCCAATTTATGCGTGAGACTTTAACAAAATGTACAATCTTAATTCTGGAGATTTTTTCAAGTTAGTTTGTCATTAACAATACATACCATATAAATCATCCTAGTTTTTAGTGATTCACTAATGACTGGGCCACAGTGAATATTAATTTATTTGAATATAGCATATATCAGTTAATATTTAATAAGATACTGAACTCACCCATATAAATGTCAACTATATTAATCAACTGTTCATAAAACAGGTAACTTGACAAAGGCAGTAACAAGATTTTACTACACCAAACAAATTGGACAAAATACATACAATTGACTAACACAGTCCCTCAGTCTGTAGCGTTACTCATTGTATTACTATCATTGTTGCTGTTTAACAGGTCAGTGGAAGCCTTTGGAAAGCCTCCTATGAACTCACATTATATACAATGGGAGACAAAAGGTGACCATTTAATAAAATGGTAAAACAGTAACTGGAAATTGGTTGAGAAGTTTGGAAAACATGATGATGATATGGATCATCACCTGACATCACTACAGTACTCAGAAGTGAAGTATGTAGCAGGAATAAATTACCGAAGACATAGCTGGATAACTCGATGCTGCAGATCACTCTTATATAAACAGTAAGCAAAGTAAAATGGTAGTATTTTTGGTACAAGCGTCTGACAATTGTTCCAAGTTTAAACAGCCAAACAGTAAGTTTTACCAATGCAACAGTCTTGCTGCTTCAGTCCCTCTCCATACGTAAGACTGATGAGCTTTTACCAAATTTTAGTTTTGGAAACCTGATCCTTTGAGGTAACCTATCAAAAAAAGGAGTTCCAAAACTCAGTTTCTGGAAAAGGTATATATTTTATGTTGACTTTGGCAAGTCACTTCTACAATAAAGAAATAGTTTAGCTTTTTTCAGCCCATTATTTAAACAAACTTATTTTTACCAAGAAATCATTTCAAGGAACGTTTATTACTGTGGGGTAGGTTCTCTGTAAATTCTTGAGTTTAGATACCTTTGAAAGTTGTAATCATTCTTATAGCAGGCCAAGATACTACAGAACTGTACTTTCAAAAGAACTTAGGCCTAAGAGAATTGGGTTCCTCAATAATGGCCTTCTTCTAAAAATCTTGCTTACTGGGATTCCCTGAGAGAATGAGACAAAAACAAGAAACTATTCATAGTTATTACTTTATGAGATATCAATTAATTCTACGTTCAAAATGCTGAGCTTCAAGCTGGGGGGAGGATGTAGTTCCAAACTGTGTGCACCCCAGCAGGGGCGACAGAGGGGTTTCGTGTCCTGCTCCAGTGCGGACTAGAGGTGGGGCTGCCTGGGTGCCCTCGTGGAGAGTGTAGTCACGGGCCTGACGCCTCTGCGGGACAGCACCCAGGTAAGAGCCTCATGGCAGCCACAGGCGCGGAAGGAATCCATAGCATACATTTGCCATCCCCGAACAACAGTGTTTTTCTAATTATTAAAGAATTTAAAATTAAATTCTAAAAAAGATACCAGAGAGGAGAGGAGGGGATCAAGAGCAGAGTTCTTAACACGTGTACCTGAAAAATTCCTCGTAGCCAGCATAGTTGTCAAGATGGCACCCTGTCAGAGCGATAAGAATACAAAATTAATGCTGCCTTTGCAAATCACTGACTTAACAAAGAAGCAGTGTTTGACAATAAATCTTCTCCTAGCCTTACTTTCAGTCAGGGCATTTTTGTTTGTTTTTGTTTTTGGTTTCCTGAGAGTAGCAGGCCTATGTTTCTCATAATGCTGGGACCACCCTTGTGGGTGCGGCCAGATTCCATTTATTAACCTGCACAGCTGTTTTCCACTGAAGGGAGGGACCACGGCTCGCATGGCCAGTGATCCTAGCTCTTCATCGTAGCTGTAATTCCAGTGTAGATTCCATTGCCCAAAGACCCAGAAGAAGAAGAGTACTGAGGCTTACACATTTAAAAGCCTTTGCTCCGTTCTTCACACAGAATCTCACTGCTCATGCTGCCAAATCTCCCTCCTCACAAAAGTGGAAACTTTCTTACCTTCAGTTTTCTTCTGGCATTGAATTTCTTCAAGCAGTCAACAGTCTCCTGTCTGTGCATCATGGAAGCAACAGTAGAACGTTGCTGGAAGAGGAGAAAAATAAACTTAATTGAGGATGTTTAAAAGATATTCATTCCTTAACTTCATCAAATTTTTATTAATGGTGCCTGCATCCATCTGACAGACTTATAAGCATTCAACTGCAAGAGTTTCCTAATAATGAAAGACTGATTTTGCCAAGACTATTTGTAAGACAAATTTTAAAGGAGAATGTATTTTTCATTTGCTCTCCTGAGATCTTTGGAGAACTGTCACTTACACAGATCCATGGGTGTTTCAGTGCCTCCGAGGCTGTGATACGCTTGGCAGGGTTGATAGTAAGCATTTTATTGATGAGGTCTTTGGCTTCAGGAGTCACTGTGTCCCACTCCGGTGATGGAAACTTTAAAAATATGTTTATAAAGGGTTTAAAAAATAGGTACACTCAGTGGAACAGAGAAGAGCCAAATATACTAATAATTTCCTTAAGCAGTGAATTTCTTGTATAAGTTAAATTGCATCTACATATAGACAAACTGATGTAGCTATATATATCCCCCCTCTATGTATATATCTATATATTAAGATATTGAGTGTAATTGATAAGGGACAAACATGTACACTAAATTGCCATAACTGGTGATACATTCTTAAATTTGGAAAAATAAACTCAGTCTTCTAGTCCTCTCAAAGCGTATTTGCTTGGATATGAAAATTCAATTTTATGCAGCCTTTCGCGTAATTATTTATGCAATTTTGCAAAAGTCAGTAAAGCTGAGACATTGTCACATCGTCATGCTACTATGCCAAGGTTCAAAATAATGTGTTACGCACTTTCACAACTCATCAAGAGTAATAGCAGAGATAATGAAACAGCTTCAATTCCTGTTCCAAAACCGACCTATAAATTGTCGCTATTTGGAGTGCAGCAGTGAGAAGAAATTTGAGACTACAAATTTGAGCCTCATCAGGATTTCATTTTAACACTTGAAAAATGATAAATTTCACCAAAAGAAAGTTCATGAAATTTACTCTCATAACTTCTATTAGTAATCCGTTTGTATAGTAATAATACGATAAAGAGATTTATTCTAAATTTCTGTGTATAAATTTTTGTTGATAATTATGTAACCTCACTTTCACTTAATAAGCATATTTAGTAGAAATAATATTCTTGATGGGTTAAGAAAAATGTATATCGCATTAGTTTCTAAATAAACAAAATATCAGGTTCTTTTCTCAATTCATGAATTTTTATAGACAATCTTGAGAAAAAAGGCATTGTCACTGTGCCTTAATGGACTTAAGTTAGTGCACTTTTAGTAGTCATAAAATGGGCAGTTTGTGATCCATTGGCAAAACGAAACATAAGAAAAATGATGTTGATTCTTTAATACTTGCAAATTTTTGCCAGCTTAACAAGTGTCATTTTAATTCCAGAAGTTTATTTTGGGCAGTTATAAAAAATTGCTAATCAGGAACTATTGAAGAAACACTTAACCCTGCTTCTTTATGACGTGCAGATCTTCTGATAGAAAATGAGGAGCTGGGTTCAACCTAGATAAAGGTGGGCCCTTTTCTTATTTTTCTAACTTTCACAAAGTCATTCCTTCACATTCACCAAGCAGTGCATTGCAGAGCTGTGTCTTCCCAGAGAGGTGCTTAGTTCTAGTCTGTAAAGATGGTGAATGTGCTAGCTTGGCCAGGTAAATTACAATCTGGTTTAATTATCATTAGTCTGGCTAAAATGGAATGCTTCAAAATTAAAGATTTCAAATACCTGTGATACACACATCCATCTGAATGTTACGTTTAGTCAGAAATGCATTGGGGAGGTCATGAGACCCGATACAATATAATACAGACTTCTCATAACTTTTCTCACAGCCACATTGAGCTTTTAACTTGTACACAGAAGGTGGACCCAATATTGCCTACCACTTAGTTAGCCCACTTAATAACATAGGAAGAGCATGTCCAGACCTTGCATTCTGACTTCCAGAGGGCTGTGTGAGGTAAAACCAGAGGAGGTGGTAAATCATATTTACAGACATATTTATCAAAGGAGAGAAAATTATACCAAAGAGCACAAAGTAAAGCCCTAAAGACAAAGTAGATATGGTCTTACTCTTCAGATACAGAACTTAATTCATACGCCTACATTCAAATATTCTAATTGTAAATGAAATGTATTGGAATTGTGATTTTCAAATATTTTTCAATTGTGAAACCCATTCTTCAAATCAAAGCTCTCAGAGAAGCCACTTGGGTAAACAAAACAAAAACAGTCAAAACTGACATAATGGAACAATGTTCTATTTGATACATGGATCACTGCAAAGTATTGTTGGTATATAATTATGTGGTAAGCATTTGAAAATATCATTCAGCTAAACAGGTAGTAACCATTTCTAAAGCAAAAATCTTTTAATTTTTATATGTTTTAAAATGCACTAAGATCCAAATGCTTGGACAAGCAAGGGCCTTCCTTAGAGACTTCAAACTGTTTTCCTTTCAATCTTAGGAGATATTGAACTAAAAGGAAATAGAAACTGGATATAGATGCTGTATTTCTTATTCTTTATCCCCCTTCCCCTACAAGAGAGGAAAATAATAAGGGACATTATTGAAAAGTATGGTTAAAATAGCAATGAAAAAAATCTGGTTCTTGGTCAATAAACAAAAAACCCTCGTCTAAAGCTGGATGAACATTTATTACATACATCATAAGCTCCAGCCTTGATCTGCTGATAGAGTCTGTGCTGGTCTTCATCCCAGAAGGGTGGATATCCAACCAGTAGAATGTAGAGAATGACCCCTGGAGGGAATGAGCATATTAACATAACATTAAGTCACAGACAACAATAAGTTAAATGTGGCAGATCCACAATGATATTAAGCCACACCCATTCAAAGAGGGGAAACTGGATTGTTGGTAAACTTCAGAGAGACATGCTCTGATCTACTCTGAAGTGTTCTGTGGAGGGTGAATGCTGTTCCCCCTATGCTCAAGAGCTCAGATAATGTGGCAGGTCCAATGCATGCACCAAAGAATTCTAAAGATGCACAGCAGGACAGCACTGAAGATGAAGCTCACCTGCCATCGTGGCTGACACATTTGGCCTCGTTGAACCCTGCCTATATATGATCTCCCTGCGCTTTTATCTATTTAGATACCATGTGATTTTAGTCACTTTGTAGGCTGACATTTAAAAACATAACGTGTTATTTATTTCCTTAGTCATTTTGCTGCTAATTAGGACATTTTGTAGAGCAGTTGTGCCCTGGTTATAGATTCATGCTCTAAATAGTCAGGGTCCCTGGGAGTGTGGATAACATATAAAGAGATGAAAATCTTTTTCTCTTTAATGACCTTAGTCTTCAAAAATAGAGTTTTTCAGTAAAACAACTAAACCAGTGTTACTACAGAAGAGTATATGTTACAAAGAGGGAAAAGTAAGAGGAAAATGAAACTGTACATAAAATTCACAGAATTAAATACTCAGCTTTAATACAATTTGAGATCTTTTTCATAAATATCAATATGTAATTATTCACAAATTAATTTAATCAATATATGATTTAACTTTTAAATTAAAAAAAATTCTTGCATTTGCTTGTTTTTAACTTGCCTTGAAATCATATCTGGGGTCTAAATTTCTCCCAGGACTGTCCTTTTTATCATCATATGTCCCTTCCTCTACTTTTGAAATACTTTATTACCCTGCTTAAGGTCTTCACTTTCTTTTCTAGCTCATTGTCTTGGAGGAAGATGTGCCATTACTCTGACGTCTCCTGCTTTCGTTTCTCTTGCCGAGTCCCCTTAACTGGGGAAGCCTGGGAGAGGTGGTTAAGACAGGTGATACATTGCCTGGAGTGCCTGAGTCTTTTTTTTCCCTTTGCCAAAGCTGGCCTCTTCGTTTCCTTACCTTTATTCTGTTAGTGACACCTAGCCCTGCTCCTGTCCATCAGACTTGACATCTGTATACGATAAATACTGTTGCAGCTAAAATGGCTTTAAACAAGGGTTTATTCACCCTAGACTTTTCTAACCTGCTTCAGGAAGACTCAGTTCAAAAGCCGAGCACTACTGGAATAAAGCATTTTAAGCAACATTCTTAAATAAAAACCCAACAAGGCTTTAAAATCAAGATTGAAAGTTACTTTGCTACAGTGGAGTTTAAAAAAAAAAAAAGGCCAATGCAGAAAATCACAATATATTGGTACCTCACCTTCACAACATAAAAATATTTTTTCCATCACTACATTACAGACTTAACGTGCATTCATTTAAATTTATTTTCATATTTTTACATCTGAGGTAACAGAGGCATCTAATGACAGTGGTATCAATGATGATGAGTGTCTGTGTTTGTGTTCCCAGGATGCCAGAAGAAAAGAGGATGCATCTAAGTGGTTTTAACCCTCTGCTACGGTTTAGGGGGTGAAGAAAATCAGCTTTGTAACTGGAAGAGTCTATAGCAATTTCTTTTTTCTTTGTGAAAAATTATGGAGTAATTTTTATTCAGTAACATAGCTTAATAACACAGGCTGCATTTAAAAATTTTTTTAAACATCTTTATTGGAGTACAATTGCTTTACAATGTTGTGTTAGTTTCTGCTGTATAACAGAGTGAACCGGCTATATGTACATATATATCCCCATATCCCCTCCCTCTTGCGTCTCCCTCCCACCCTCCCTATCCCACCCCTCTAGGTGGTCACAAAGCACCGAGCTGATCTCCCCGTGCAATGCAGCTGCTTCCCACTAGCTATCTATTTTACATTTGGTAGTGTATATATGTCAATGCTACTCTCTCACTTCGTCCCAGCTTACCCTTCCCTTTCCCCGTGTCCTCAAGTCCATTCTCTTATAGTAATTTTTAATTAGACATTTTTCTAGTAAACATCTGGAGTTAGACTGTTATAAAATTATAAAGCAGACTCACAACTGTGACATTTAGCGTTCTGGACCTAGGCCTGGCCTGCTTCTGATGCTTTGCTCTTGTGCATTACATCTACTGGTAGACACTTGGTATGGTACTTCTCTGGGAAGGGAAGGCTCACAGACAGTTCATTCCCCAAGAATCAGCCGCCACTATGTAGATAAATGCTCGTGATTTAATTGCTTGACTGAGGGATTTCTATGAAAAATGTACTTTTAATAAAATAATAGCATAAATATAGTAGATTTAAAAATACTTTCAGGCTGGAAGATTTAAAAAAAAGAGCTACATAGACATTATTGAGCAGACTGATGTGAAACTGTCAATGCCTATTTAAATAAACACTGTTTTGTAAGCTTACTTTGCCTTGCACATTAGACTAGATTCCAAGGCATTTCTGGGTTATGTGCTTTTTTGTGGCTCTATTTTCTGAAAGTACAGAACAACGATGAGAGTTGTGGCATATTAATAAGGATAATATTAGTAAATTTTATTGTAGATAACACTTGCTGAGCACCTACCTGTGCTTTACTGCATTACCTCATTTAATCTCTATACAATACTATGAGGTAGATGTTATTGCTCCCATTTTACAGATGAGGAAACAGAAGCCGAGAGTTTAAGTGACTTAATTGTTTGAGCCACAAGCAGCCTTGACAAAGTCATGTCTTAAACATCACCTGCAGCCACCTTTTCTTTATTTATGAACTTTAACAAGAATGGTCATTTTAAGTTTTAAATTGTTTGTGTTGTCTAATTGAGAGGCCTTGACTTTCACTAGGAAGGTTTCAATTCGGTTCTGCCTTAAATATTCCCTGCAGCCACATTTTCCTTTAGCTATGCACTTTAACTTGATTATTTTAAAGTTTTTGTTGTCTATTTGAGAGTTCTTGCCTCACTAATAAAAATCCGATTTACATTTTCCTCATAATCCTAACATTTTACCTTTTTCTCCTAGGTCAGAGAAAAAAAGATGGCACTAAGACATCTATAACTAAAGCACTAATATCTTTAAAAGCCAATCAAAGGGTCTTCATTTTCTTTGCAAGAACACTCCAGGGGGTGATATGACCTCCAAATGTCAGATGTCTCTCCTGATGTTAGCCCTTCATGATCACTGCCTAGATATTTCATTAGGGGTTACAAAATAATAATGATATTCTAATTCTATTACACCTTCCTTAGTCTAAGAACAACTTACTTCGTCAGCTGTTTGGTTACCCAGAGATATAGTTCATAGAGGAAAGACAGGGTAATTAATTTTTTCCTCCTTTATTAATCAGTTTTCAAAATAATGCCTTGGTTCCCCAGCATCCTCCAAAGGCTAGGATTTCTGATGCATTGAGACCATTATTATGAATGCATGGACTTAAACTTATTTGATGCTTCAATCCCTTACTGTTATTTTGCTTATTTATCCTCTAGTTATCCCATCTTTAACCAGTAGAAGACTCTTCAGTTTGGCTCCTGAGTCCTGTTAATACAAACTCTGTGGCCTTTAATAGTTTCCCTTCTTTCTGGTTATCACCAGATGCTCCTGGATAATCTTGTACTTTTCCTAATCCAGACTTGGAATCAGCCACTTCTATAAGGAATCCTGATTTCTTATAGTGGCAAATGGTATACAGAGACCAAGACTGGGTACCCTGAGGAGTGCTCTGAGGGAACTACACGCTTCTTCAACAAATAAATTGAGAAAGGAGGAAAGAGGAGTGAGAAGAGGGGCAGGGAGAGAGGAGCAGAACTTACAAATTAAGAGAGACTTAAGAGACCAAACTGATAGCAAAATTATGAGACAAGAGGGCAAATAGCAAAATTACTAGATATTTGATAATTTTAAGCAATTATTACATGACATTTAAAAATATTTCTATTCTTGGACTTGACTTAAATAATCTTGGGGTGGAGGAATTAGCAGGGTGGTGAAGATGAAAGAAGATTAGCCATCAGGTCATTATACTACTATTCTCTCTACTTTGTACAGAGAATTTTCCCTAACATTTTCCATGAAAAGTTTAAAAAACTGTTTTGACACGGTCTGCTTCATATAACATTTAAAAAAATGGAAACTACCACTAGTTTTCATTATCTTATGTACATATTTGTGCTTGGGAGATGCTAGAGATGTTTGATGAATAGGAGTTGAGAAGCACTGATTACTGATTAGGTAGAAAGACTACCTTATCAAGAACATTCAAAACTGAATTTTAATAAAAGCTGGAGTTAGAAAAATGATTACACCTATAATCACATTAATGATTAAAACATTCTAAAGGCTGTTCTTATGAAAAAAGAGGTGAAGAAGCAATGCTGAGAAACTCTTGAGAAGTCAGTGGGAAGTTAATGGAGCAATCTAAGAAGGCACCCACTTCATCTTCTCAGAAAGCAAAGGGCATAGCATGAGCTTGCGTGCAAAATGCAGGCGGAGTTTGGAAATTAACTAGTGAGGGATAAGTATGGCTCCTTTTTATCCCTTATGCAAAAAATTAATAAATAAATAAATCACAATTCAAATCGGGAAAGTGTTCAACTAACACTCTGAGACCCACAGAGCCAATGATGGGCAGAACAAAGATCTAAAAGATCAAGGCCAGCAAGTTAGAAAATTATTTTTCCGATGATGAAAGCTATTTACACCATGTGGTAGGGGTGGCAAACCGACAGGCTTTCTGGCACCAGGCTGAGGTGAGTGCAGGTGCCTGCTGGGCATGAGGTAGGCAGGAACCAGGGGAGAGCATGTGTCCGTTTGTCTGACAGGTACAGCGGCCATATAAGAACAAAAGCATCTTGTTATTAGCTCTTTCAATTACTTTAGAGAAGCCAGAAACTGATGGTTTCCAGAAAAAATCTTCTGATAATAAATGATAAAGATAAATGTTAACACCCTCCAAAATAAAAGGTCCAACTGTCTGGCCAAGATATCTGTAGAATGCCTGTTTGCAACTTCTGAGTTATGCTGCCCATGCTGGTGTACACCAAAATCACCTGGCAAACTTGTGAAAATGCAAATTCCTGAACTTCATCACAGAGAATCTTATTCAATGGCTTGTGGGTGGGTCCCAGAAAAGTTGTATTTTTGATAAGCACTCAGGTAGGTCACTTTGAAGCATGTGATCTGTGATCCACAGTTTGAAAAACAGCGAGTCAGGGAAACCATAAATACTATATCTAGAGAAATGTCTGAAAGTGTGTAAGTTCAGAATAAGAGGATATTGGTAGAGACTGGGACTGGGAGTAAAGCTTCATGGGTTGAAGACTGATGAAGATGTAGGTCATAAGGGATGAGGGCAGATTGCCTTCTAAATGTGAGGCACACCAGGAATGGTCCAGTGTAAGTGCTGCAGAACTGGTTGGTAAGAGCAACAAATTGTCCAGTAGGCTTGCGATTTCAAAACGGTAAATACTTTCTCAAAAAGCTCTTGATGCTGACTTATTCCAGCTGAAATATGAAAAGGTTAAGGCTCAGAAATCACACAATTGCTGGGCCTAAATTGGCCAAGAAAGAAAAAAAGAAATGTATTCCATAATATTTCAAAGATTTGTCAAAAGTTACTGTACATTCTGTGACAGCCACTGTATTATCACTCATAATTGCTCTGATAACTAATTCAGGTAGAGAAGTAGCAAGATAAGGGGTGTGCGCTATGTTTATAGACTTACATTTATTATTTTTTAAAGCCAAGATGTAGAAGGAAGTTCGGTTAAAAACCAGTGATTCAGTGACATCTATAAACATTTGCTCATCCCATCAGGGAATTATGAAACTAGCTATATATGCAAGAAAACTATCAAAATCAATTTACTGTTGTTAATGGCAGAACACAAGGCTATATTCTTGCTTCACTAATGTCTATCATTTACTTTCCAGTAATGGACTAGTATCTTTCAAAGCCCAGGTACAGGTCAGATTATATTCCGTGTGAGATCACAAAAGCAGGGTAATTGTGGTGAGTATTGGAAATTCCCTGTGTACAGACTACTGCATGTTTCTAATAAAAATAACGCACAGACTTCTTTGAGCCATTATACCAGTGCTGTGCTTCACTCTGTTCTGTGTCAACTGCCCAAAGACAGCCTTAGTGAGTGCTCATAGATTAATTCACATAGAAGATTACCTGCCATTTTGCTAAACGGCTTATTCTGCATTTCTTTTATTATCTGGGTTATGTAATTTCTTACCACACTACCCAATGTCTAGCCTTGCAAAGAAGTAGTTATTCAATTGGCAAGAGCTAGTGCTGATGGATGGTTGAAAAAGAGCTGCTCTCAAGATATGCCATTACCTAAAAGCAGTAAAATAATGCGTATGTTACTTTGGTGGTTATTATGGGGATGGGGATGAGGAAAGGTGCACCATCTTATAAGTGAATTTAATTTAACTATCAAGACATATAATAAAACAGTAAAACAATATTCTAAACCCACAGCAGAGATTCAGAAATGTAACAAAAAGCAGAAGAATCCATTATGATGTTCCTGGCAGTGGGCAGTTATTTGCCCCAAATATGTAATATTAGAATATCTAAGACATTGCTGTGGTTAGGTGCATGATCCCAAGGCATTCTAGGCATGCAATTAAAAGATGCTACTATCTCTAAAGAAAATGGGAGCTGGTGGCAAATATATGCTTTAAATAGGGCATGGCTTGTCACAAAGGGATTTGGCTGCCTGTAAAAAAACACGTAAAAAAAAAAGGTAAGAAATCAAAAAATACCTAGAAACAAATGACAATGACCCAAAACCTATAGGATGCAGCAAAAGCAGTTCTAAGAGGGAAGTTTATAGCAATACAATCCTACCTCAAGAAACAAAAACACCTCAAATAAACAACCTAACCTTACACCTAAAGCAATTAGAGAAAGAACAAAAAATCCCCAAAGTTAGCAGAAGGAAAGAAATCATAAAGATCAGATCAGAAATAAATGAAAAAGAAATGAAGGAAACGATAGCAAAGATCAATAAAACTAAAAGCTGGTTCTTTGAGAAGATAAACAAAATTGATAAACCATTAGCCAGACTCATTAAGAAAAAAAGGGAGAAGACTCAAATCAATAGAATTAGAAATGAAAAAGGAGAAGTAACAACTGACACTGCAGAAATACAAAGGATCATGAGAGATTGCTACAGGCAACTATAGGCCAATTAAATGGACAACCTGGAAGAAATGTACAATTTCTTAGAAAAGCACAAATATCCAAAACTGAACCAGGAAGAAATAGAAAATATAAACAGACCAATCACAAGCACTGAAATTGAGACTGTGATTAAAAATCTTCCAACAAAGAAAAGCCCAGGACCAGATGGCTTCACAGACGAACTCTATCAAACACTCAGAGAAGAGCTAACACCTATCCTTCTCAAACTCTTCCAAAATATAGCAGAGGAAGGAACACTCCCCAACTCATTCTGCAAGGCCACCATCACCCTGATACCAAAACCAGACAAAGATGTCACAAGGAAAGAAAACTACAGGCCAATATCACCAATGAACATAGATGCAAAAATTCTCAACAAAATACTATCAAACAGAATCCAACAGCACATTAAAAGGATCATACACCATGATCAAGCTGGGTTTATTCCAGGCATGCAAGGATTCTTCAATATATGCAAATCTATCAATGTGATACACCATATTAACAAATTGAAGGATAAAGACCATATGATAATCTCAATAGATGCAGTAAAAGCTTTTGACAAAATTCAACACCCAATTATGATAAAAACTCTCCAGAAAGCAGGCATAGAGGGAACTTACCTCAACATAATAAATGCCATATATGACAAACCCACAGTCAACATCATTCTCAATGGTGAAAAACTGAAACCATTTCCTCTAAACTCGAACAAGACAAGAATGCCCACTCTCACCACTATTATTCAACATAGTTTTGGAAGTTTTAGCCACAGCAATCAGAGAAGAAAAAGAAATAAAATGAATCCAAATTGGAAAAGAAGACGTAAAGCTGTCACTGCTTGCAGATGACATGATATTATACATAGAGAATCCTAAGATGCTACCAGAAAACTACTAGAGCTAATCAATGAATTTGGTAAAGTAGCAAGATACAAAATTAATGCACAGAAATCTCTTGCATTCCTATACACTAATGTTGAAAAATCTGAAAGAGAAATTAAGGAAAGACTCCCATTTACCACTGCAACAAAGAGAATAAAACACCTAGGAATAAACCTACCTACCTAAGGAGACAAAAGACCTGTATACAGAAAAGTATGAGACACTGATGAAAGAAATTAAAGATGATACAAACAGATGGAGAGATATACCGTGTTGTTCTTGGATTGGAAGAATCAACATTGTGAAAATGACTCTACTACCCAAAGCAATCTACAGATTCAATGCAATCCCTATCAAAATACCAATGGCATGTTTCACAGAGACAGAATGAAAATTTTCACAATTTGTATGGAAACACAAAAGACACTGAATAGCCAAAGCAATCTTGAGAAAGAAAAACAGTGCTGAAGGAATCAGGCTCCCTGACTTCAGACTATACTACAAAGCTACAGTAATCAAGACAGTATGGTACTGGCACAAAAACAGAAACATAGATCAATGGAACAGGATAGAAAGCACAGAGATAAACCCACGCACATATGGTCACCTTATCTTTGATAAAGGAGGCAAGAATATACAATGAAGAGGACAGCCTCTTCAATAAGTGATGCTGGGAAAACTGGACAGCTACGTGTAAAAGAATGAAATTAGAACACTTCCTAACACCATACACAAAAAATAAACTCAAAGTGGATAAAAGACCTAAATGTAAGGCCAGACACTATAAAACTCTTAGAGGAAAACATAGGCAGAACACTGTATGACATAAATCACAGCAAGATCCTTTTTGACCCACCTCCTAGAGAAATGGAAATAAAAACAAGAATAAACAAGTGGGACCTAATGAAACTTAAAAGCTTCTGCACAGCAAAGGAAACCATAAACAAGACGAAAAGACAACCCTTAGAATGGGATAAAATATTTGCAAACGAAGCAACGGACAAATGATTAACCTCCCAAATATACAAGAAGCTCATGCAGCTCAATATCAAAAAAACAAACAACCCAATCCAAAAATGGGCAGAAGACCTAAACAGACATTTCTCTAAAGAAGATATACAGATTGCCAACAAACACATGAAAGAATGTTCAACATCACTAATCATTAGAGAAATGCAAATCAAAACTACAATGAGGTAGCACTTCATACTGGTCAGAATGGCCATCATCAAAAAGTCTACAAACAATAAATGCTGGAGAAGGTGTGGAGAAAAGGGAACCCTCTTGCACTGTTGATGGGAATATAAATTGATACAGCCATTATGGAGAACAGTATGGAGGTTCCTTAAAAAACTACAAACAGAACTACCATATGACCCAGCAATCCCATCACTGGGCATATACCCGGAGAAAAGCATAATTCAAAAAGACACATGCACCCCAATGTTCATTGCAACACTATTTACAATAGCCAGGACATGGAAGCAACCTAAGTGTCCCACGACAGATGAATGGATAAAGAAGATGTGGCACATATATACAATGGAATATTACTCAGTCATAAAAAGAAACGAAATTGAGTTATTTGTAGTGAGGTGGATGGACCTAGAGTCTGTCACACAGAGTGAAGTAAGTCAGAAAGAGAAAAACAAATACCGTCTGCTAACACATATATATGGAATCTAAAAAAAGCAAAAACAAAACATGGTTCTGATGAACCTAGAGACAGAACAAGAATAAAGACGCAGACATAGAGAATGGACTTGAGAACACGGGGGTGGGGGAGAGTAAGCTGTGACGAAGTGAGAGAGTAGCATTGACATATATACACTACCAAATGCAAAACAGATAGCTAGTGGGAAGCAGCCGCATGGCACAGGGAGATCAGCTTGGTGCTTTCTGACCACCTAGAGGGGTGGGATAGGGAGGGTGGGGACATGGGGATATATGTCTACGTACAGCTGATTCACTTTGTTATACAGCAGTAACTAACACAACATAGTAAAGCAATTATACTCCAATAAAGATGTTAAAAAAAAAAAGAAAGGTAAGGATAGGATTGAGGAAAATGGAAGGTGGCTCTGCTTATGGCAAAACGGGCTGAAATCTGTGAGCTGCCCTGTGGCTCTAAGTTTCTAGAGGCATTCATGAGGGGTGTGTGTGTGTGTGTGTGTGTGTGTGTGTGTGTGTGTGTGTGTGTG